>NC_086325.1:171934759-172240592 GCF_036172605.1 Pelobates fuscus
CCGGGGGGGGGCCGGGAGCAGCCCAGACCGGGAGGAGGGAGCCGGAAACAACAGCGAGGACGAGTATGAGACGGCATTCCGCACCCAGACCGACCCCGACACGGCCGAGCAGGTTAGCGGGCCCCCGGGGGCCGGACACCGACTGGGGGGAGGGGGGGTGTTATTATTATAGGGGAGAGAGGGGGTGATTATGGGGGAGGGGGGTGTTATTATTATAGGGGGAGAGGGGGGTGTTATTATTATAGGGGGGAGAGAGGGGGGTGTTATTATTATAGGGGGGTTATTATATAGGGGGGAGAGGGGGGGTGTTATTATTATAGGGGGAGAGAGAGGGGGTGTTATTATTATAGGGGGAGAGAGAGGGGGTGTTATTATTATAGGGGGGTGTTATTATTATAGGGGGAGAGAGAGGGGGTTGTTATTATTATAGGGGGAGAGAGGGGGGTGTTATTATTATAGGGGGGAGAGAGGGGGGTGTTATTATTATAGGGGGGAGAGAGGGGGGTGTTATTATTATAGGGGGAGAGAGAGGGGGTGTTATTATTATAGGGGGAGAGAGGGGGGTGTTATTATTATAGGGGGGAGAGAGGGGGGTGTTATTATTATAGGGGGGGAGAGAGGGGGGTGTTATTATTATAGGGGGGAGAGAGGGGGGTGTTATTATTATAGGGGGGAGAGAGGGGGGTGTTATTATTATAGGGGGGAGAGGGGGGGTGTTATTATTATAGGGGGGAGAGAGGGGGGTGTTATTATTATAGGGGGGAGAGAGGGGGGTGTTATTATTATAGGGGGGAGAGAGGGGGGTGTTATTATTATAGGGGGGAGAGAGAGGGGGGTGTTATTATTATAGGGGGGAGAGAGGGGGGAGTTATTATTATAGGGGGGAGAGAGGGGGTGTTATTATTATAGGGGGGAGAGAGGGGGGGTGTTATTATTATAGGGGGGAGAGAGGGGGTGTTATTATTATAGGGGGGAGAGAGGGGGGGTGTTATTATTATAGGGGGGAGAGAGGGGGTGTTATTATTATAGGGGGGAGAGAGGGGGGTGTTATTATTATAGGGGGGAGAGAGGGGGGTGTTATTATTATAGGGGGGAGAGAGGGGGGTGTTATTATTATAGGGGGGGAGAGAGGGGGGGTGTTATTATTATAGGGGGGAGAGAGGGGGGTGTTATTATTATAGGGGGGAGAGAGGGGGGTGTTATTATTATAGGGGGGAGAGAGGGGGGTGTTATTATTATAGGGGGGAGAGAGGGGGGTGTTATTATTATAGGGGGGAGAGAGGGGGGGTGTTATTATTATAGGGGGGAGAGAGGGGGTGTTATTATTATAGGGGGGAGAGAGGGGGTGTTATTATTATAGGGGGAGAGAGGGGGTGTTATTATTATAGGGGGAGAGAGGGGGGTGTTATTATTATAGGGGGGAGAGAGGGGGTGTTATTATTATAGGGGGGAGAGAGGGGGTGTTATTATAGGGGGGAGAGAGGGGGGTGTTATTATTATAGGGGGGAGAGAGGGGGTGTTATTATTATAGGGGGGAGAGAGGGGGGTGTTATTATTATAGGGGGGGAGAGAGGGGGGTGTTATTATTATAGGGGGGGAGAGAGGGGGGTGTTATTATTATAGGGGGGGAGAGAGGGGGGTGTTATTATTATAGGGGGGAGAGAGGGGGTGTTATTATTATAGGGGGGAGAGAGGGGGGTGTTATTATTATAGGGGGGAGAGAGGGGGGGTGTTATTATTATAGGGGGGAGAGAGGGGGGGTGTTATTATTATAGGGGGGAGAGAGGGGGGTGTTATTATTATAGGGGGGAGAGAGGGGGGGTGTTATTATTATAGGGGGGAGAGAGGGGGTGTTATTATTATAGGGGGGAGAGAGGGGGGGTGTTATTATTATAGGGGGGAGAGAGGGGGGTGTTATTATTATAGGGGGGAGAGAGGGGGGTGTTATTATTATAGGGGGGAGAGAGGGGGGGTGTTATTATTATAGGGGGGAGAGAGGGGGGTGTTATTATTATAGGGGGGAGAGAGGGGGTGTTATTATTATAGGGGGGAGAGAGGGGGGGTGTTATTATTATAGGGGGGAGAGAGGGGGGTGTTATTATTATTATAGGGGGGAGAGAGGGGGTGTTATTATTATAGGGGGGAGAGAGGGGGGTGTTATTATTATAGGGGGGAGAGAGGGGGTGTTATTATTATAGGGGGGAGAGAGGGGGGTGTTATTATTATAGGGGGGAGAGAGGGGGGGTGTTATTATTATAGGGGGGAGAGAGGGGGGTGTTATTATTATAGGGGGGAGAGAGGGGGGTGTTATTATTATAGGGGGGAGAGAGGGGGGTGTTATTATTATAGGGGGGAGAGAGGGGGGTGTTATTATTATAGGGGGGAGAGAGGGGGTGTTATTATTATAGGGGGGAGAGAGGGGGGGTGTTATTATTATAGGGGGGAGAGAGGGGGGTGTTATTATTATAGGGGGGAGAGAGGGGTGTGTTATTATTATAGGGGGGAGAGAGGGGGGTGTTATTATTATAGGGGGGAGAGAGGGGGGGTGTTATTATTATAGGGGGAGAGAGAGGGGGGTGTTATTATTATAGGGGGAGAGAGGGGGGTTGTTATTATTATAGGGGGGAGAGAGGGGGGTGTTATTATTATAGGGGGGGAGAGGGGGGTGTTATTATTATAGGGGGGAGAGAGGGGGGTGTTATTATTATAGGGGGAGAGAGGGGGGTGTTATTATTATAGGGGGGAGAGAGGGGGGTGTTATTATTATAGGGGGGAGAGAGGGGGGGTGTTATTATTATAGGGGGGAGAGAGGGGGGTGTTATTATTATAGGGGGGGAGAGAGGGGGGTGTTATTATTATAGGGGGGAGAGAGGGGGGGTGTTATTATTATAGGGGGGAAAGAGGGGGGGTGTTATTATTATAGGGGGAGAGAGGGGGGGTGTTATTATTATAGGGGGGAGAGAGGGGGGTGTTATTATTATAGGGGGGAGAGGGGGGTGTTATTATTAGAGGGGGGTGTTATTATTAGAGGGGGGGTGTTATTATTATAGGGGGGAGAGAGGGGGGTGTTATTATTATAGGGGGGGAGAGAGGGGGGTGTTATTATTATAGGGGGGAGAGAGGGGGGGTGTTATTATTATAGGGGGGGAGAGAGGGGGGTGTTATTATTATAGGGGGGGGAGAGAGGGGGGTGTTATTATTATAGGGGGGAGAGAGGGGGTGTTATTATTATAGGGGGGGAGAGAGAGGGGGGTGTTATTATTATAGGGGGGAGAGGAGGGGGGTGTTATTATTATAGGGGGGGAGAGAGGGGTGTTATTATTATAGGGGGGGGAGAGAGGGGTGTTATTATTATAGGGGGGAGAGAGGGGGTGTTATTATTATTAGGGGGAGAGAGAGGGGGTGTTATTATTATAGGGGGGAGAGAGAGGGGGTGTTATTATTATAGGGGGGAGAGAGGGGGTGTTATTATTATAGGGTGGGAGAGAGAGGGGGGTGTTATTATTATAGGGGGGAGAGAGAGAGGGGGTGTTATTATTATAGGGGGGAGAGAGGGAGTGTTATTATTATAGGGGGGAGAGAGGGGGTGTTATTATTATAGGGGGGAGAGAGGGGGGTGTTGTTATTATTATAGGGGGGGAGAGAGGGGGGTGTTATTATTATAGGGGGGGAGAGAGGGGGTGTTATTATTATAGGGGGGGAGAGAGGGGGGTGTTATTATTATAGGGGGAGAGAGGGGGGTGTTATTATTATAGGGGGGGAGAGAGGGGGGTGTTATTATTATAGGGGGGGGGAGAGAGGGGGGTGTTATTATTATAGGGGGGGGTGGGGGCCTGTCACCTGTCATTAGGTGTGGGGTGGGGGCCTGTCACCTGTCATTAGGTGTGGGGTGGGGGCCTGTCACCTGTCATTAGGTGTGGGGTGGGGGCCTGTCACCTGTCATTAGGTGTGGGGTGGGGGCCTGTCACCTGTCATTAGATGTGGGGGGGGGGGCTGTCACCTGTCATTAGGCGTGGGGGGGGGCTGTCATTAGGCGTGGGGGGGGGGGCTGTCACCTGTCATTAGGCGTGGGGTGGGGGCCTGTCACCTGTCATTAGGCGTGGGGTGGGGCCTGTCACCTGTCATTAGGCGTGGGGTGGGGGCCTGTCACCTGTCATTAGGCGTGGGGTGGGGGCCTGTCACCTGTCATTAGGCGTGGGGTGGGAGCCTGTCACCTGTCATTAGGCGTGGGGTGGGGGCCTGTCACCTGTCATTAGGCGTGGGGTGGGGGCCTGTCACCTGTCATTAGGCGTGGGGTGGGGGCCTGTCACCTGTCATTAGGCGTGGGGTGGGGGCCTGTCACCTGTCATTAGGCGTGGGGTGGGGGCCTGTCACCTGTCATTAGGCGTGGGGTGGGGGCCTGTCACCTGTCATTAGGCGTAGGGTGGGGGCCTGTCACCTGTCATTAGGCGTGGGGTGGGGGCCTGTCATTAGGTGTGGGGTGGGATGGGGGCCTGTCATTAGGTGTGGGGTGGGGGCCTGTCGCCTGTCATTAGATGGGAGGGGGGACTGTCGCCTGTCATTAGATATGGGGGGAGGGGGGACTGTCGCCTGTCATTAGATCTGGGGGGAGAAGGGGCTGTCATTAGATCTGGGGGAAGAAGGGGCTGTCATTAGATCTGGGGGAAGAAGGGGCTGTCATTAGATCTGGGGGAAGAAGGGGCTGTCATTAGATCTGGGGGAAGAAGGGGCTGTCATTAGATCTGGGGGAAGAAGGGGCTGTCATTAGATCTGGGGAATAAGGGGCTGTCATTAGATATGGGGGAACACCCCAGAGGCACCAGAACAACATACCTTTCTTGCACAATTTTGTCACACTCAGCCTCTCATCCCCGAGTCCTCTATTTTACAGCCCACCTATCCCCGAGTCCTTTAATTTATACCCCTCCACTCGTGCAGCATTGTCTCTTGGTATGCAATATTATACTAGCATTCATTCTAGCACACCGGTGGGGGCACAATGTGAGCCGTGTTGGGGGCCGGAGCGTGGTGACCTGTAGTCTGATGTTACCTTTCTCCCAGCAGGAACACTGGTTTGAGAAGGCCTTGCAAGAGAAGAAGGGATTTATCATCAAACAGATGAAGGAAGATGGAGCCTGTCTGTTCAGAGCTGTTGGTGGGTTTGTGTGTATTATCTGTACAGTATATCCCCCCCCCATCGCTCTGTGTGTATTATCTGTACAGTATATCCCTCCCCCCCCCCGGCTCTGTGTGTATTATCTGTACAGTATACCCCCCGGCTCTGTGTGTATTATCAGTACAGTATATCCCCCCGGCTTTGTGTGTATTATCTGTACAGTATACCCCCCCTGGCTCTGTGTATATTATCTGTACAGTATACCCCCCCTGGCTCTGTGTATATTATCTGTACAGTATACCTCCCCTGGCTCTGTGTGTATTATCTGCACGGTATACCCCCCCCTGGCTCTGTGTGTATCATCTGTACAGTATACCCCCCATGGCTCTGTGTGTATTATCTGTACAGTATTCCTCCCCCCCCCAGAAAAGAACACTATGGGACATGTTGGGGGGGAGAAAAGAACACTATGGGACATGTTGGGGGGGGGGAGAAAAGAACACTATGGGACATGTTGGGGGGGGGGAGAAAGAACACTATGGGACATGTTGGGGGGGGGAGAAAAGAACACTATGGACATGTTGGGGGGGGAGAAAATAACACTATGGGACATGTTGGGGGGGAGAAAATAACACTATGGGACATGTTGGGGGGGAGAAAATAACACTATGGGACATGTTAGGGGGGGGAGAAAAGAACACTATGGGACATGTTGGGGGGAGAAAAGAACACTATGGGACATGTTGGGGGGAGAAAAGAACACTATGGGACATGTTGGGGGGAGAAAAGAACACTATGGGACATGTTGGGGGGGGGAGAAAAGAATACTATGGGACATGTTGGGGGGGAGAAAAGAATACTATGGGACATGTTGGGGGGGGGGAAAGAATACTATGGGGCATGTTGGGGGGAGAAAAGAACACTATGGGACATGTTGGGGGGGGAGAAAAGAACACTATGGGACATGTTGGGGGGAGAAAAGAACACTATGGGACATGTTGGGGGGGGGAGAAAAGAACACTATGGGACATGTTGGGGGGGAGAAAAGAACACTATGGGACATGTTGGGGGGGGAGAAAATAACACTATGGGACATGTTAGGGGGGGAGAAAAGAACACTATGGGACATGTTGGGGGGAGAAAAGAACACTATGGGACATGTTGGGGGAGAAAAGAACACTATGGGACATGTTGGGGGGGGGAGAAAAGAATACTATGGGACATGTTGGGGGGGAGAAAAGAATACTGTGGGACATGTTGGGGGGGGGGGAAAGAATACTATGGGGCATGTTGGGGGGGAGAAAAGAACACTAGAGGGGGAAGAGAGGAACATTAAGCATGGGGGGACCACTAAAATAGAAGGGGAGGGTTCATATTAGATTAATTAAATTCATTAAAAAGTCTATTATTAATAAAATTATAGGGAAAAAGTCATTTTTGGTTTCAGTTTTTGGCCAAGGGCATCCTGAATTTTCTGTTTCGGCCCAGAATTGTAATTTCGGTGCATTATCTGTACAGTATATCCCCCCTCCCCAATGCCTCTGTGTGTATTATCTGTACAGTATATCCCCCCCTCCCCATGGCTCGTTGTGTATTATCTGTACAGTATATTCCCCCCCCCCCCACCCCATGGCTCTGTGTGTATTATCTGTACAGTATATCCCCCCACCCCAATGCCTCTGTGTGTATTATCTGTATAGTATATCCCCCCTCCCCATGGCTCTGTGTGTATTATCTGTACAGTATACCCCCCTCCCCAATGCCTCTGTGTGTATTATTTGTACAGTATATCCCCCCTCCCCATGGCTCTGTGTGTATTATCTGTACAGTATATCCCCCCTCCCCCATGGCTCTGTGTGTATTATCTGTACAGTATACCCCTCTCCCCAATGGCTCTGTGTTTATTATCTGTACAGTATTCTCCACCTCCCCCCCCCCCCCCCATGGCTCTGTGTGTATTATCTGTACAGTATATCCCCCCTGCCCCCCATGGCTCTGTGTGTTATCTGTACAGTATACAGTATAACCTTCCATGGCTCTGTGTGTATTAGCTGTACAGTATACCCCCCCTTCCAATACTCTATGTGTATTAGTATTTTCATTTGTATAGTGCTAACAGATTCCATAGCACTTATTAATATTATCTGCCACTAACTCTCACTGCATTCAGTCACTAATGCCAATCAGGCATGGGCAATTGGCTCTTGTTAGAGTGAATGTCCTGTAATGGGAATCTTGAATTAATCGTAGATGGCTCGTTCCTTCCTGCTGTGAGCATTGTACCTATAGTGCTCACTGTGTGCAGGGGGTCTCTGGCAGTGAATAGCTGTTCTTGTGTGTCTGTTAATTTGTGCTTTATTTCTCTTTACAGCTGACCAAGTGTACGGCGACCAGGACATGCACGAGGTGGTCCGGAAACACTGTATGGATTATCTGGTAAGACGTCATGGCCATGTTCATTATGTAATGGTTCCTCCTGCATCTTTTCCTTTGTATTTATTGTCGTGTGTCTCTGGCTGTCAGATGAAGAATGCTGACTACTTTTCAAACTATGTGACAGAAGATTTTACAACATACATCAACCGGAAGCGAAAAAACAACTGTCATGGCAACCACATTGAGATGCAAGCAATGGCAGAGATGTATAACCGGCCTGTGGAGGTCTATCAGTATGGAACAGGTACATTTACTGTGTCAGAACTGGCCCTGACGCTGTTATTCTGGGTGGGTGTGTGTTTGGTATACAGCTTAAAGGGACACTATAGTCACCCAGGCATGTCATTAAAGTGGTCTGGGTGCTGTGTCCCAGTTTCAGAGAAATTGCAATGTTTAGATTGCAGGGTTAAGACTGTCTCTGCTGGCTGTCTACCAGAGGCGCTTCCTGCAACGACGCAGGACTTTCTCACACCTAGCGTCTTCATACACCCTATAGGAAAGCATTGAATCCGTTCTTTTCTATAAGGATGGCTTAATGCTTGTGCGACACTCACCGTGCCCATTTATGTCATGATCCTAATGTATTGCAGAACGATGACAGTTCTATGAATATTTTCACAGGATGTCAAAACACGGTCACTGCCAACCATTCTGTTTTGTTTTCGTGACTTTTCTTGTTTTACACACACTTAGTATGTATGAAACTGAAAACTAGGAATAAGGAATTAAAACAAATCCAATGCTTTCCCATATCACTCAACCTTCCACCTGGCTGGATAACTTCCGTGCCTGCTAACCACATGACATCATTAGCCATCCTAGTTAGTATTGGAAGCTACAGGAAGAAATCAGGAATTGTGAAAAATGTTTAAATAACTGACATTCACACACTTTAGTTCATCTGGAAATCTTGGGTAAGAAACCGCTTGAATCGTTGCTTTCGTTTGTTTAGATTGAAGGAATTTTCATAGTAAAATGTCTAGTGGTAACAGCTGATATCATCTGATATTCTCCATGTTCTGAAACCAAACGCAAACATGTTGAACGTTTTAATGTCAGATTTTCATTATCGTCCCAGGTTTCATACAGAAAGCTAGATAAACGTTTGGAAGTATAACGATATTTAGGTTGTGGAGTTCTCTTCATCCGAATTCCTTTCATCCATCAGCAAACTAGCAAACTAACAATAAACTTATGATTTGCCAAAATAGCAGGTCTATAAACATTAATATTCCTGTAACATTTTCCATCTCCGTAGCAACTGGACAAGAAATTGTTACATTTTGGCATGTAAGGCATCCAGATCGTTCCATGCACCCACCAGACCACAATTTCCAAGCGGTTCTGTAATTGACTCTGGTTCCGGATGCCCAAGATTCCGAAAAGGATATTTTAAGCCAACTCTGAAAATAGTGAATTGCTAAATATTTTCTGTTTGGCTGTTAAATATTACAGGATGACCGTTTCTTTGTGGATCCTTTAAGATGTGACCCCCAATTCAGTAACCACCTCAGATAATTAATGCTAAATTCCACCAGTTTCTAAAACTACGGTGGTGTCACCAAAACTGTGTGACAAGGATTAGTGTCACCTTGTGGGATCTGATCTGAGATAACACTCTTGGTATCTTGACAAACAGAGGGAAAGCATCATTCCCTGAACAGTCTTGTAGAAACATATCCAAAGCTATCACCTTTGGATCTGGGCACCAAAGGAGTCTATCTCTAGAGGTCCCCTTGGCTTCAAGATTTCCTGAAAACTTGACAATTAACATCCATTTGCTCCAATCCATTAAATATCTAAGATTCCAATCTGCTACTACATTCTACAGGCCTGGAATATATTCTGCTGTCAGGATTATTCATCAATTGATACAAAAAATAAAAAAACACAGTTACCGGCACGCGCTGCCCTGCACGCCCAGTTACCGGCACGCGCTGCCCTGCACGCCCAGTTACCGGCACGCGCTGCCCTGCACGCCCAGTTACCGGCACGCGCTGCCCTGCACGCCCAGTTACCGGCACGCGCTGCCCTGCACGCCCAGTTACCGGCACGCGCTGCCCTGCACGCCCAGTTACCGGCACGCGCTGCCCTGCACGCCCAGTTACCGGCACGCGCTGCCCCGCATGCCCAGTTACCGGCACGCGCTGCCCCGCACGCCCAGTTACCGGCACGCGCTGCCCCGCACGCCCAGTTACCGGCACGCGCTGCCCCGCACGCCCAGTTACCGGCACGCGCTGCCCCGCACGCCCAGTTACCGGCACGCGCTGCCCTGCACGCCCAGTTACCGGCACGCGCTGCCCTGCACGCCCAGTTACCGGCACGCGCTGCCCTGCACGCCCAGTTACCGGCACGCGCTGCCCTGCACGCCCAGTTACCGGCACGCGCTGCCCTGCACGCCCAGTTACCGGCACGCGCTGCCCTGCACGCCCAGTTACCGGGTTTCTGTCACTGTTTTTTTTTCTCTGCTTGACAATCTTGACAAAAGAAGTGAAGCTTGTCTTAAACTACACGCTTTGCAAAATTGTCAAGTGTATGTTGTGCATTGTACAAACACTCCCTACTTTGCTTTGTTTAAGAGACAAAGATCAGAAATGAAGAAACACAGAACAGGTTTTGGAAAAGAAGAGGAAACAATAGGAGAAAGCTAATTCTCAGGTGATAGACCCATTGTACAGCGCTACGGAATCTGATGGCACTATATAAATAATAATAGACACTTTAGTGACATTCATGCGTTCTTTAGCCATTATTTTCCAGGAAACCGAAACTACTCTAATTCTGGTGGTGGTATTTTGCAAATTGTTTGTAATTGAAGGGTTATTCTTGATTGTGATGATCAAGAAGGATTCTCAAAACAAGTACATTTTCTGTGTTACTTGCAGCATCATTTCGGTCCTTTGGACCTACTTTCATAAATTTGGGATCTGGCGTCCAGCTGAAAACATTTAGTATTTAACAGTTCAGATTCGATAAAAAGAGGTCGATCTTCAAGGGGCCCCAGAGTTTCAATATTTCCTCAAATATTATCTTGTCTGTCTCCCTATGGCAGTAATCTGTCAAGTAACTGCCGATACTATCTGTGGCTGTGTTGGAAAGTTTAGGCTTTCCCCAAACTGATGCCATAGATCTATCCGAATCACCAAGAATACACATAGTACACGTTGGATTTCTGCCATCTAATGAAGGAATTTAGAACTGGGTCTTACTGGAAATAAATGGCTTTAAAAGCCTTCTCGTGTCCTTGCAACTTGCATAATTGTACCTTTCCTTATTCTTTGACCGTTTAGTTTATCAGCTACTCTCTAAGGACAAATGAAACCGTGGTGTATAAATCTATTGTGTAACCTGTGATAAACTTTAGAATCCGCTTGTCTGATGTGATTAGAATGTCATACTGTCTACTCAATCATTCAAGGAAAGATTGGATGATATACAGGGCTATTTACTAAATACGAGTTCCAAATGGATTCTAAGCATCAAAACAACTTTATCTTAATGAAGCAGTTTTGTTGTATAGATCATGCCCCTACAGTCTCACTGCTCGATTCTCTGCCATTTAGTAGTTAAATCATTGTTTCTGTTTGTGAAGCCCTTGTCACACCTCCCTTGGCTGTGACTCACAATTTGCATTTAAAATATGGTTTAATTTTCAATCAGGTCTTACAGCACAGTGTATTTACTTTAGAAGTTTTCTCTGGCTCTATTGATTGAACTTTAATCACACACTGGAGGCTACTGCAAGCTCTAGCAGTTAACAGAGCTGGTGATAAATTTTAAATTAGACTGCAATAAAGGATGTTTAAAATGTAATCTCTTTTTCAGGAATCTTGTAGGAAGGCTATTCAAATTACTGCAAGGGGAGGTGTGGTTAAGGCTGCAAAAACAGTGGTTTAAAGGAACAGTCCAAGCGCCATAATAAGTAGTCAAACGGTTTAGTACTAGTTCTTCACGGCCCTCTTCTGCACTAAATCCCAATCCCCCCCTCTATACTAATTCCCAATACAATCCCCCCCCCCCCACACTAAACTCCGGCCTTTGTTTTAAAAAAAAAAACAATATTAGCCAACAAGCAGACTTCACTCACATTGCCGCTGCAAGTATGCAAATCTGGAGTCCAGCTTCTGGTATACCCCCAATGGCGCAGTCCGCACCCTGTGCCAAAGCCGTTCTTCCTGCTTCTTGAAACCATGTGAAAGTGGAGCACATTGATGTCCCGTCTGAATGTGACTTGGCGTTGCGTGCCTCGGTGTACCTCCAGGTCCTCCACTGTCCAACCGTGGCCGTCGCAACACTGACACAGACACACACACTCACTCTCTAATAGACGCATTCACTGACAGACGCACGCACGCACTCACGGACATCATTTTCCTTATTGCTCCCTACCTTTGGGTGCTGGTGTGGGGCCTCTCCATGGGGTCCAGTTGGGGATCTTCTCTTGGGAGCTCAGTCTTCCTGCTTCCTCATGCGCAGTTTAGTAATGCCGGGTGCCGGAATGACATCATATTCTGGCACCCGGCATCACTACAGAGGGTGCGTGCACAGTGAGGAGCAGGAAGACTGAGCTTTCTCGCTGCCGCCAGGGACATCCCCTCCGGCCGGTACTGGGTAAATTTTAGCAGCGTAGGCACCTCCAATGTGGTGAGAGCAGGTGCCTACTCTGCCTTAATAAGCATGTCTCAAACTTGCGGCTCGCCGGGCCACAAAAATATTCATTGTGGGCTGTGATTTTGACATGCTTGACTTACAGCATGATCTCATGGATATGGTGTTTGCAGTGTTCCTTTAATTCCTAAATAGGTGAAATAAAACGGTAAAATTGCTTTTAAAACTATTATCTTTTCCACTTTTATTCTGGATCGCAATACCTCGATTCATTTTACTGATGGATTGTGGGTAAATGTAATTGGTAATTGAAACTGATCCTTGGTGTAAGCTCCACCCGTTATCACAGTTATAAATGAACATAATGTAAAGGTATTCCTGACTCTTCTTTACAAATGTTATTCAAACTAGAAAGTTTAGGGAAAATAAAACGCGATTTCAGACACAGGGAGATATCGAGCAACAGATTAGGTGACAGAGCTGATTTAATAAAAATTATCTTTAGTGTGGGCATAGATATGTATGAGAAAATCTGAATAAATAACTAACTATTAATGATATACTATATAGCGGGCACTGAGCAGATCATGTATAGCCTATACTGTATACTTGTGCAGTTCACGTCTTGTCCGGAGGGCAGCATGCGACTAGTTTCTTGGCATGTAATTGGTGTGTGTCTTTTTCTAGAACCAATCAACACATTTCATGGCATCCAGAAGAATGAAGATGAGCCAATCAGAGTGAGCTATCACCGGAATATCCACTACAACTCTGTTGTGAACCCCAACAAGGCCACAATAGGCGTAGGCCTGGGGCTGCCGTCTTTCAAACCCGGGGTAAGTGCTGGTGACTACCATGGTGCTAAGCCTAGGCTCATTGAGAAATACACAGGGTTACCCACTCAAGTGACATTTCATAGTGAATTCAAAGTGACATCTCAAATTTGAGGCAAAAGTAGCCAAACTGAGAGCTTAGCTGCATAATTCCTCCAGAGTTTACATTTGAATTCCACATGACCGTGTTCCACATGTGCAAATAATGTGGTGGTTGCTCTGGAACATTTTTCTCACTAGTTTCTTTGTAAATGAAAGCCCTTGCTTCTGCATGACATGCTCATTCATGAAGAGCACGCACCCAAGTTATTAATAAGTATGGTATGGGGTACATATTCAAACATTTGGGGGGTACTGTATCAGCTGCACTTAAACCTATTCACAATCTATTCTCGCCTAGCTGCTTAAAGTGGCGCACTTAGCACCAGAACAACTTTAGCTTAATAAAACAGTTTTGGTGTATAGATCATACCCCTGCAATCTCACTGCTCTATTCTCTGCCATTTAGGAGTTAAATCACTTTGTTAATGCAGCCCTAGTCACACCTCCCTTGTCTCTCACTCTGAGAGTAAACACATAAAATAGTTTAACACAATGTATTTATTTTAGAAGTTTGTATCTCCTGCTCTGTTAATTGAACTTTAATCACACACAGGAGGATCCCGAAGGGTATAGCAGGCTTTAATCAGCGCAATAGATACAAAATTTTAAATTAAATTGACTGCACAAAAAGGAACTGTAAACATTAGATCACTCTTAACAGGAAGTGTTTAGGAAGGCTGTGTAAGTCGCAGGCATGGGGGGGGGGGGGGGGCGGCGGGGCGGGGATGACTAGGGCTGCATAAACAAAGTGATATAACTCCTAAATGGCAGTGAATTGAGCAGTGAGACTGCAAGGCATGGCCTATGCACCAAAAGCCCTCCATTATGCTAAAGCAGTTTAAGTGCCTAGAGTGTTACTTTAATGCTAAATCATGTAGTATAATGATGCCCCACTCTGTATAGTGCTTCATTGCCTGTATATGGGCACATGCTGCATCTCAGTGTTTGTTGTATTTGCTGTTTGTCTGCAGTATGCTGAGCAGTCACTGATGAAAAATGCCATCAGAACCTCTGAGGAATCCTGGATTGAGCAGCAGATGTTAGAAGACAAGAAAAGGGCTACAGACTGGGAGGCTACGAATGAAGCCATTGAAGAACAAGTAGCACGGGAGTCCTATCTACAGTGGTTAAGGGACCAAGAGAAGCAAGCAAGACAGGTGATGAGCAATATCTCTTCCTGACATTAGTTTAACCCCCTGAAAGAACCTGGGTTAAAACATTGTACCCTCAGGGAAGCAGTCCTGGCCTGAATTAATAACTTAATCCGCTGCTTAGTCCTGTTAAAAAAAAAAAAAAAAAAAGCTGCATTTTTCGGCTTCCCCTGCTTTATTCTGTCACTGATCTTTCTTCTTCCGTCCTACAGCCTCGTAAAGCAAGTGCCACGTGCAGTTCGGCCACAGCAGCGGCATCAAGTGGACCTGAGGAATGGAGCAGTCGCTCACCAAGGCAGCGGAGTACCGCAGGGTCCCCAGAGCATCCGGACATCCATGGAGAACACAGTGTGAAGCCTCCTTCCCCAGGGACCCTAGTATTAGCCAAGCCTCCCTCTCCCTGTGCGCCAGGTAACACTGCCACCATGTTCCCTTTCCGGGACCTCAGTCCGGGTGCTTTTAATAAATGTTGTCAAAACCCCTCATGAATAGGAATTAATAAGAGACAGGGCTTTAAATTGCGGGGTGTTGGTGTAGAGTGGGTTGTGTTTAAGATATGATGTGTGTTATTAGGCTCAATGATACAGATATGTTAAATTATAATTAAATACTTCTAATTGGCTAAATATTACAGCAAGAACTGATCGCATTGCTCTGTAGGCATAGAGGGAGCGTATTATTAGCCCTGCGTTAGGGGCTGGATGGAATATTAATTAGCCCCACAATAGATAATTCGCTCCGCATTGGGTAAGAAGGAGAGGATTGATTAGCTCTGCATTGGGAAAGCAGGAGAGAGGAATGATTAGCTCTGCATTGGGTAAGAAGGAGAGAAGGGGGTAGAATGGTTGTCCCATGCACTTGTTCAGATGATGGGGAGGAGTGGTTTGGCCCATGCACCCATTGGGATGAGGGAGTAGAAGGGTTGGCCCATGCACTCTTTAAACGAGGGGGGGGGGGGGGGAGAATAGTTAGCCCATGCACTTGTTGGCAGAGGAGGAGGAATGAGCCCATGCACTTGTTAGAGAGCGGAGGAATGGCTTGCTGAGCCACGTCCCTACCTAGAAGGGAGTCTGTTAAAATACAGAAAGACCCAATTCCCACCCAGTAACCGGACGACACACTGTCCTGGGGGTACAACAACTACTTTATTGGCCACATGCGTCTTTGTACTTTTCCCCATGCAAGGGGTGGATCACCCAGAAAGACCATGTCCCCTCCCATGTCCCCTCCCAGGGGGTCGCCTCCCAGTCCCTTTGTCCTCTATTACCGTCACTCAGTGTCCCCTCCCAGGGCCCTCCACCTTCCAGGGGTCTCCTGACGGAAACGGAACTCCAGTCCCTTTGTCCCCTGTTCCCGCCACCCATCCCTCAGGGTTTCCCACCTCCGGGGACAGGGGGTCTTTATCCTGGCAGCCCCAGCACGGGAAAGCTTTCTGCCTCCTGGACTCCCAGTCACAGCCCACCAAACCATCATTGTCCCCACCAATCTCAGGGACCGCCAGAAATGTGACTGCCACGAGCAGCCTCCATTCACGGTGTCCCTGGGTAAAACCAGGCAAGGGAAGCATCTCCTTTCGGGGCATGAATGCCCCCCCCCCGGGCGCCGCCCATCTATACCAACAGCGGCCACCCAGGGGAGCACTCATCAATTACTTCCCTTGCGGTTTCACACTTATGTTGCAAGTTGCCAACATTCTAATTGATTGGTGCGAACATTCCAAAGGTCCTCGTTTGGGAACCGAACGAGGTGGGAAGCAATCCACGAATGCTCCCCCTGGACGGAGTTCGTATCACGAACGGGCCGTCACCCGGGGAGGCACTCACTGAGGATTCCCTTGCGGTTTGTGGTTTTGACACCTCGTTAAGAGGTGCGAACGTTATAACCCAACATTCTAAATGAGTTGTCGGGGTGGTCTCAGTTCGGGAGGGGAATGCATTCTCTTTATGTTGAACCTCCCGAATGGGGAGCAGACACATTCATAAGAAATGTACAGGGAAATACACAGAATATAACACAGCAATTCATGACCAGGCAGCGGTCCCACCACATGGTTGGCCCATGCACTCGTTAGGGAGGGGAGGAATGGTTGGCCCATGCACTCGTTAGGGAAGGGAGGAATGGTTGGCCCATGCACTCGTTAGGGAAGGGAGGAATGGTTGGCCCGTGCACTCGTTAGAAAGGGGAGGAATGGTTGGCCCGTGCACTCGTTAGAAAGGGGAGGAATGGTTGGCCCATGCACTCGTTAGAAAGGGGAGGAATGGTTGGCCCATGCACTCGTTAGGGAGGGGAGGAATGGTTGGCCCATGCACTCGTTAGGGGGGGGGGGGGGGAGAGAGGAGGAATGGTTGGCCCATGCACTCGTTAGGGGGGGGAAGAGAGAGGAGGAATGGTTGGCCCATGCACTCGTTAGAAGGGAGGAGGAATGGTTGGCACATGCACTCGTTAGAGAGGGGAGGAATGGCTGGCCCATGCACTCGTTAGGGAGGGGAGGAATGGCTGTCCCATGCACTCGGGGGGGGGGGGGGGGGGAGAGAGAGGAGGAATGGTGGGCCCACGCACTCGTTAGGGAGGGGTAGGAATGATTGGCCTGTGCACTCGCTAGGGAGGGGAGGAATGGTTGGCCCGTGCACTCGTTAGGGGGGGGGGAAGAGAGAGGAGGAATGGTTGGCCCATGCACTCGTTAGGGGGGGGGGAGCGAGGAAGAATGGTTGACCCGTGCACTCGTTGGGGGGGGGGGGGGGAGGGGAGCGAGGAAGAATGGTTGACCCGTGCACTCGTTGGGGGGGGGGGAGCGAGGAAGAATGGTTGACCCATGCACTCTCGTTGGGGGGGGGGGGGAGCAAGGAAGAATGGTTGACCCGTGCACTCGTTGGGGGGAAGCGAGGAAGAATGGTTGACCCGTGCACTCGTAGGGGGGGGTGGGTTAATGGTAGGGTTGGAGGGGCATTCATTTAAGCCTGTTTGCTGCCACAGGCCCCAGCAACCAGCCATGTGCGGGAGGTGACAGAGCCACCTCACCCCTTGTATCCTTGTACCCGGCCCTGGAGTGCAGAGCCATCATGCAACATATGTCTCCCACAGCTTTTGGTGAGTGTTTGACACTATGGCATGGTCTGCCTGCGTCAGGCACTGGGGGGGGCGACCCTTTATGCCTCTAACAGTAATAATTATTTTCCTCAGGACTTCATTGGGATGAAGATGAAATTCTGGCTAAAGTCTTGGCTGTATCACAGCAGGAATACTTGGACACGGTGAAGAAAACTTCCTTACGCAGAGAACCCTCCCCCGACCACAGCTGATATCCTGGAAAATTATTTTGGCTGTTCCCTGTCCTGCCTAGGGCAACCTGTTATTTGTGCAATGCACTCAACTCCTGTCCTTCACTATGTCTGTCCGTGCTTGCCATCCCCTCCCTCTCTGTATCATGCTCTTCCTGTGACCTCCACATGTGTAAATGTACTTTACTGTTACCCCACCGAGGACTTTATAGCTGCATGCGACGGAGGAAATTCATCCATGAATGGGATGCTGCCTGATAGGTGCTTTTTAAACCCAAACCTCCTTCCTGTTCCCTTGGCGGGGGAAAGCCTGACTTTGTGTCCCCACCTTTACCTTTTGGACCGTAGTACACAGGGGAGATTTGTTTTTTAATTAAAGACTAAGTCGGCAGGTGTGTTCTGGGACTCTCCACACGTGTACCACTTTTGTAACTTTTTTTTTTTTTTTTTTTTTTTGTATCTTAAGAGGAAGATCCAATCACTTAGGAATAACTTTTCTTATTAAGAAGGAAATACCCAATGAAAAAAGAAGCATTATTGGTACTGCTTGGAATTAGCGAGGTTGCCTGTGGTGATCATGTGATATGTCGGGAGCTCGGCTCTCGGACATTTGATTTCACTGGTGCATGACTGTCACAATATGCGCTCTGCCTCAGAGACATTGATTTAGGGACACAGGAGCTCTGGCAATAATGATTCTGAAGAGGCCACTTTCGTGTGGATCCATGTTTCCTGGACGAGATGCTACATGGTGAACGCTGTAATTAAACTGACTGCCAGTGCCACCTGGTTTTGCTATATGAGTGAATGTTGCTGCACCTGTGTGTTTGATAAGCACATGGGGAGAGCAGTCGTATTGCTCTGGGAAGGACGACACAAAAGAGAGGATCCTGGTAGCAGTGGGCAATGTTTAAAGGCAGTAGGGCTCTATCTCCCTGATGTGGCTAAATGAGTGGGACATTCCATTAAATAAGCATAAGTGAAGAGACAGATGTAATATACCAACGAGGGCTTACTATGTGCTGTCTATAATCCAAGAACTCATCAAATGAGCCAGACCACCTGCTGTGTACGCCTGGTGCGGGCTCCAGCAATTAATGGCAAGTAGAACAGAAATGCCACCCAGTGTTTACAGGATACAGTCAATGTATTAAAGTGTCACTGACTTGGTATGTGTCCGTCAAAGCCAGGACGAGCGGAAGCTGAGTTACTATGTACAGCTAGCTGCACTGTGCTATACACGTTATTAGATCCTGCTATTGCGCTAAAAATACCCACCATCCTATTCTGGCATTATATGTACTGTGTACAAAAAAAGTCGCATTTAGAATTAAAAGAAAAAAAAAAATCTATTTTGCCTCTTTGTTCTCCTATAAGACTTGTTTGGGTACTCTGAGAGGGGTATCTTTGTGAGCGTTCTTCTTGAAGGGGGCAGCTTTCTGTCAGCCTGGTCTCTGGCGTTTCCTTTCAAGCCAGCATAATGTATAAAAGGTTTGGTGAGAGCTAGAGGGTCCACACAGGTTGCCCTTGGGGGATATACTGTACAGATAGTACACATAGACTTTTCATCCTTCTCTCTAAGCTTGCAATACACTCTTACGTACATTTCTATGTTTTGCACCGTAAATGGGGACATTCGTAGATTAAACAACAATTAATCGCTGGAGAAAAGAATTTGGGCACAAGTTGTCTGTAAACGTGTGCTATACTGGTGTTAGGAACAGGGTCCATTATACAATCTGCTTCACTAAACTCTGCCTTGACAGAACACAAATCCAAATGGCAATCTGTGATCTGGGGAAAATGAATTGTCATTCCTTTGGGATTATACATACAAGTATAATAACGAGACAATAACACAGCTTAATCATTGTCTGCGCACACAAGGAAAATATATATAAAAGGCACAATAGACATCACAAACCTATACAGACAGGTGAATTGGGCGACATGGTAAAATGAAAAGTATCTGATGTTGTGGTTCTGGATACTGCATTGTTATGGTGACATGCAGGGGTCAAGATTTCCAGAAACCCCCCTCCAGCGTATCCCATGCGCAGAGCCCTGCTGTACTGATCTCCTATTGGTGAAATAACATGTTTGTTTTGTGCAGTGCCAATGAATGTAATGTCATACGTGCACTGCATTTGTTGGTGTCTTGTCTCT
The DNA here is from genome assembly GCF_036172605.1 of Pelobates fuscus. Lineage (NCBI taxonomy): Eukaryota > Metazoa > Chordata > Amphibia > Anura > Pelobatidae > Pelobates > Pelobates fuscus. Next base: position 171,954,450 of record NC_086325.1, read on the forward strand.
GGACTACACATAGGTGGGATACCATAGAACGAATTTGGGCAGGGCTGGTGTGTTTGTAAAGGGCATTTTCTTGTGTGCTTTGTGTGTAAAGGTCTGTTTGAGGTGTGCTAGGTGCCATAGTATGTGTGTGTGCATGCAAGTGTAGGGCTGTAGAGATTCTGTGTGTGTTAAGGGCTGCAATGTATGTGTATTGGGGTTGCATTGTGTGGGTGTGTAGGGGTTTTAATGTTTAAGTATAAGGGGTATAATGGATGTCTGGGGGTTGCACTATGTTTGCTGTGGGTTGTATAGTGTGTGCGCTCATTGCTCTGTGTTTGGGTGTCGAGTAGAGGCTTTAATAATCAACTAACTTTGTTTAAAATGATATCCTCCTTGTTCTTCTTTTGGAGGAGGGGGGGAGGGCATTCCGCGGGCTGCCTACCCACCAGGTGCAGCAAGGGGGCCAGGAAATTTCTCTTTTGGAGCACTGGCAGTTACGGTCTGATTGCTGTGGGTTACCATGGTAACACTTGGACACAGGGAGTGGGAGCTCACGGGGAGGGGGAGACCAGTAGAATTATTTAACAAAGTAACAAATACAATGTAGAACAAAACTATCCCCCCAAATCCAGCACTACGTTCCTCGGAATAGTGGGCATCTTCAGAGCATGGGGGCAAACCGTACACTGAGGGCATCCTTGGCACAGGTGCGTTTCTGCATGTATGATTATATTGTTTTATCTCCAATAGTTGAAGATTTTGGCATTCGTTAGGACTTTGGTAACGCGTAAGATTGATCAGCTTAGGTCTAGTAGAAAGGTATAAATATAAAGTAAAAAAGGCACATTATCTCTGGCGACAGCCATCACGCCAGTCCCGCCTCCCTTATAGTGAAAAATAATCAAGGCATCTCTATGTATGACTGCAGGGCCGTATCAGGACAATGAAGCCCAGTATTCTGTCGCAATTAAGCCCTTGAGCTTGTTTTAAGCAGTAAGATAGGGATTCAGATCCTCCAAGAAAACCCATCAAATCACTAGTTGCAACCAACTCCGTAATGCTCCACAACTTGAGGTTTGTCCAAGGGCTCTTCCTGCAGGATAAAACTGATTGTGTTTCCTTAATGCTTAGAAGTCATGGACTGCTGTTTGCCTGCCAGTGTATGACCATGGAGATATCAGATCTGGAAATCTCTCACCATCGCCATTTCACAATTAAAATGGGAGCAAATTATTTTTAGAAGTTCCAAGATGTCTTCTTTTGTAGTAGGTGAATCGAGGTAAGTAAAGGGATTTTCGTTGGCAGGAATATTGTCCAATGTGTCTAGGACGTCATTATCGGAAGAGGTGGAGCAAAACTCTGGTTTGTGCGCCATTTTTGCCTGTGAACTTTGTAGTAACAAGAAATATCTGCATGATTCACCCGACTAGGCTTTCAACTTCTTATTCCGTTGCCCATGTTGATTATTGGTGGCTGAAAAAATAAAGTTGGTTTGGTGGTAAAAAAAAAATGAAAGAATTAAAAAAATGTATTAATAACATTAGTTCTTTAATAAACGTTTAGGTAACCGGGCCAGCGCAGATAGGATTTATTTACCTTTCAGCTCTCGCAGTGCCAGACTTCTCCATGAAGAGCCACCTCTCTGGCTGAGATCATCAATCTTACTTTCCCAGAGGAAAGCATATGGAGGCTCTTGCACATGCACGGCAAAACACTGCGCTGCACGTCTGACTAAAATAGGGTTTTATTGGGTGTAGCGGAGCCCTAGTCCTAGCAGGTACTCTTCTCCGCTCGATCCACAAAAGTATACTCTGGAACAAGTAAAACCCCAAAGGACTATCCCACCTCCTCCCTAGCAACTGGACGACACACAGTTCGGGGAGTACGCGACTTTTGGACCCGGTCCAATTGAAGGGAGAGGTTTACCAGTGTTTGCGCGAGTGCCTAGCCGAAAAGAGTTCCAGGCACTTGACGACCAAGTACCGCTGCCCACCTTCAGGAGAAGATGGCAGCCATTCTCTCTGCCACGTGTTCAGTTATACGAAATGGCGGCAACCCAGGGGAAGCACTAATTCATTGTTTCCTTTGCAGTTTCGCACTTGAGTGGCTGGTGTCAACGTTCTAATGGGGCACAGTGTGGTCCTCGTTCGGGAGACGAAGGGATTGTGTTTGTATGAAGTTTCTGCAACAGGGGGGTACCGACAGTTGAAAAAGCGTAATATAAAGTGTCTAGCAAGCGTCCATTCTGCTACACCATGGAGATTTACCCCGGGAGGGCATACCATGACTTGCGTTGGCGGGTAGAGATTTACCCCGGGAGGGCATACCATGGCTTGCAGTGGTGGGTAGAGCGCAAAATTTATACATACTTCAGCAAAAGAAAATCCTGTATAAATATTTTAATACTAAATTCATGCAGATATGAAGAGATGATACAAGTTACCTTTGACCTCTACAATTACTAGAGGTGCTCAAAGTGTTTGTCATTGGCATCCAGACACTGATTAGTATGGAAAACAGCTGCTCGGGTAATGTTGCCCAACGACTCCAGTGTGATCATTACAGAGCTGTGTGTGTGTGTTAGTATGGAAAACAGCTGTTCAGGTAATGTTACCCGACGACTTCAGTGGGATCGCTACAGAGCTGTGTTTGACACAGTGTGTGTGTGTTACATGGGGTGTGTAGGTGTGTTACATTGTTGTGGCGGAACCAACCTCGCCACTGTGAACTGGAGAAGCCTGGTGGCTAGCCTCCTGCCCTGCGACTATGGCCCTGGGGTGTATTAACCCTTTAAGAAGTGTATTTGGGCACAATGGATTTTTGTATGCTGTTCCTGGCCCTTTAAATACTTGGGAGCAGTATTACAACTTATAAACTGGCACTTCGAATGCAGTCGAAGTGCCGAAGTCGTCGAAGTGGCCATTTTAACTTATTCGAACACGGTCAGCGGTGTGTGCAGCCAAATCTATGGAACTGTTTGCAGCTACCCAATTGCACGAACACCGTTGACCCGTACCTTCTTCGACACCGCAGCTGGAGACTAAGTCCCGTTCGAAGATTCAAACACTCGTTCGAATGGGACTTAATCGTGTTCTCGGTGTAAAATAGACCGACCGCACAGCCCAAATCCATGGAACTGTTTTGGGCATGAAAATGTACCTGCGGTCGGTCAAAAGTGACTTATATCTATCTCCTGAATGGCTGAACGGATTCGTATGATTTTGGGGTATGTTTGTATTTGGAATGTGCTGATTAATAATATGTAACTGTTATTAATATTGGATGTATGGTTTTAGAGTTATGAAAGTTGGGTAAAAAGTATGTTTAAATTGTACGTATAATTGGGTTACCTCTCAGGATAAGGGGAGGGAATCTGTGGGTTGTAACCATTGTGTGATTGGGTAATGCATAATTGTATGTGGGCGTCTCTCTTGCAGGGGAGAATCGCATAAAAGCAGAGTGTGTGTCATTAAACCTGAGTTCTACTTTACCCTCAATTTGGAGTGCCGTCTCTTATTGGGGGAATCTGCTACAAGGGATTGCTATGCTTGCCATACACCCTTGCTAAATCACTGCTAAGCTCTTGTAAGAGCTGGTTCCTGTTTTGCTCTCTGGAGGAGTCTACAGTGGTTATGGTGTCTGCTGCAGTGCTTGGAGTCCTCGGGAAACGCTAGGAGCATTCAACGGAGGTACCCAGTCGGGGTGCCATGTGATCCGTTACAATTGTGTTGTATGTGGTCTGTACAGAGGTGTCACACAGTACAATGTCACGTGACTGCACAAGCCCCTCCAATTCCTCCAGTAAGATGGCAGTTACACTGTGTGTGTGTGTGTGTGTGTGATTTACACGGGATGTGTGATTAACACGGTGTGGGTGTGTGATTTTATCAGTATATTTACGGTAGCAGACATTTTGTAGGACAGAAATTAAAGTGTATACTGTAAGTCACCTTCAGAACAGCAGTGACTCCATTTTGTACCACAATGCAAAGACGGACACATTTTTTTTTCCATCTGTACTCTAGTCACTCAAGTCTGAACTAAGGAATGCGAGTAATGTAAACATTGGCAGAGATAAGACATGATATCTGCAGCAATAGGGGTTTAACACAACCCAGAGACAAATTATATATATATATATATATATATATATATATATACACACACACACATATATACACACACACACACTATCCACATATAACAAACTATAATTATATCATGGATTATATCATGGATATAATATCAATGAAGAAATTTCATATTATTTAGTGGAATATGTGTTATAGACATGTATAGATCACGTGTAACATTACTATGTGCTACACACAGTTTCACACAAGAAAACCAGACACAGGATTACCAATGACAGATAACACTAAGTAATTAACTTTACTTTTTAAAAACTAACGGAATCTTACAAAGTTCTATTGTATAGAGAGGTGAAGAAGAGTTTAGGACGTGTCAGAAATCTAACGTATAGCCAAAATTGCAGACACAAGTCTGGTTGAATCCAACCAAACCTCTTTGAAGTGTGACAGCTTTTTGATAGACTGGCATCATAAAGATAACCAAGATGACGTCAAATGCATCACAAAATTCGGTTAACCCTGTAACGGACCGTTTCACTTACAAGAGGATAAAACCCAGTTTAGGCGATATCCCCCTTTTCCATAGACCAGCAGCTACAGCAATCACCAATCTCCCGAACTGCAAACTGTACGAATTCTGGAAACTCCCGAACTGGAAACACACGAACCCTGGAATCAGCCGAACAGGAAAAGCATACAATCCGCTTACACTCCTGGCAGTCAGCATACAATCCAATTCCCCCAAAAACAAGACGACACATCGGTTTGAGGGTCAAGCAGAATCTGAGGTCTGGAACACCCAGCCTGCTTTTTATTACAGTTGTGGGTGTGTGGGTGTTACAGTGTGTGTGTGTTACACTGGGTGTGTGTGTTACACTGTGTCTGTGTGTGTTACACTGGGTGTGTGGGTGTTACACTGTGTCTGTGGGTGATACACTGGGTGTGTGTGTGTGTGTGTGTTACAGTAGGTGTGTGTTACACTGGGTGTGTGTGTGTTTGTGTGGGTGTTACACTGGGTGTGTGATTTATACTGTGTGTGTCTGTGTGTGTTACACTGGGTGTGTGGGTGTTACACTGGGTGTGTGTGTCTGTGTGGGTGTTACAGTGTGTGTGTGTTACACTGGGTGTGTGTGTGTCTGTGTGGATGTTACACTGGGTGTGGGTGTGTTACACTGGGTGTGTGGGTGTTACAGTGTGTGTGTGTTACACTGGGTGTGTGTGTGTGTATGTGTGGGTGTTACACTGGGTGTGTGTGTGTGTGGGTGTTACACTGTGTGTGTGTGTGTCTGTGTGGGTGTTACACTGGGTGTGTGTGTGTTACACTGGGTATGTGTGTGTGTTACACTGGGTGTGTGTAAAACTGTGTGTGTGTCTGTGTGGGTGTGTGTGTGTTACACTGGGTGTGGGTGTGTGTGTTACACTTGTAGTAGATTATTTTATGCAAACCAATAAGTTTGAATGACTATCTGTTCCTGTCCAAATTAAAAATAATAAAGTTGCGTGCACGCTGAAATAAATTCACACTGAGACACGTGGTTCAGGTTAAATGAAAGAACTTCGAGAAAATGTAATGGCATCTGTTAAAAAGTGGGTGCGCAGACCCTTATAAAGCACAATTACATCATAAGCATTGGCAGAGATAACATTGATTTATGCATTAATAATTGGTTTAGGTGTTAAGTGGTTAGTTAAATGCCCTCCCATCAAGAGGTGGTGACATCCTTGTCACGAGAGTGGACACAAGGTGTAAGTGTCATCCCGTTAGCATGAGGTGTCCCTTGATGGGAGGGGGGCTTTGGCAGCAATTTTGAGTAGTTTGCATTATTAGTTCGGTTAACCCTGTAACGGACCGTTTCACTTACAAGAGGATAAAACCCAGTTTAGGCGATATCCCCCTTTTCCATAGACCAGCAGCCACAGCAATCACCAATCTCCCGAACTGCAAACTGTACGAATTCTGGAAACACACGAACCCTGGAATCAGCCGAACAGGAAAAGCATACAATCCACTTACACTCCTGGCAGTCAGCATACAATCCAATTCCCCCAAAAACAAGACGACACATCGGTTTGAGGGTCAAGCAGAATCTGAGGTCTGGAACACCCAGCCTGCTTTTTATTACAGTTGTGCACATACAGGACACACCCAGGGGGAGGCATAAAACAACCAATCAAGTAATAGAACAACCCACACATCCCCTCCCCTCAGATAAGCAGTTAACATAATTTATTACATACAGTAAAAATACAGTTTCCACACATACTCTGTAACTTTAAAACCATACATCACATTCACATAAAAAAATACATATCCACAATCAATCCATTCAGGGGAACAACATATTAAAAAATGGAATGAATCAGACCAGGGGTTCAAAAGTTAGTAAAAGTATATTTTGTTCCCCCTGGCTGGCAGTATTTTAATCTGGCTCAAACAGTAAAAGTAAAACACCCCCACAATGCATCCTGGCTTCCTCCCTTCTGCCCTGGAGATAATTGGAGAAGTAATCCAATTATCTCCCAGGTCAAAGACAAAACTCCATTACACATGTGGGGACCTAAATACAGGATTATGTTTTAAAATATATAAAGTTACTTTTTATACATTAAACACAGACATGTAACATATCCCCAGATAGCTCAGGTCTGCGTGCACATTAGGTGAATGGCACGCAGACCACACAAATACAGTTTAATTGCCATGGAGCCAAAGTCTTTCCCATAGTCTTTCATTATATGAATAGGCTCCATGGCATAGCTATCTTCCTTAAACACAGCAAGTACCGAATGGCCCCACTGTGCTTAAAGGGCCAGAATGAGTGACATGCACTCTGTTAGGGCCGAATACATTTTGTAAAAGGGCCCAATCTCACAGGGCCATAGTCCAAAGGCAAGAGGCGGGCAAGCAGCCCCCTCCAAGGACACGTGGCGAGGTCGGTTTTGCCACAGTCTGTGTGTGTGTGTTACAGTAGGTGTGTGGGTGTTACAGTGTGTGTGTGTGTGTGTTACACTGGGTGTGTGTGTGTTTGTGTGGGTGTTACACTGGGTGTGTGATTTATACTGTGTGTGTTACACTGGGTGTGTGTGTGTGTGTGTGTTACAGTGTGTGTGTGTGTGTTACACTGGGTGTGTGTGTCTGTGTGGGTGTTACAGTGTGTGTGTGTGTGTCTGTTACACTGTGTGTGTGTGTGTCTGTGTGGGTGTTACACTGGGTGTGTGTGGGTGTTACACTGTGTGTGTGTGTTACACTGGGTGTGTGTGTGTGTTACACTGGGTATGTGATTTATACTGTGTGTGTCTGTGTGTTACACTGGGTGTGTGGGTGTTACAGTGGGTGTTACAGTGTGTGTGTGTTACACTGTGTGTGTGTGTGTGTGTGTCTGTGTGTGTTACACTGGGTGTGTGGGTGTTACACTGTGTCTGTGGGTGTTACACTGGGTGTGTGTGTGTGTGTGTGTTACAGTAGGTGTGTGTTACACTGGGTGTGTGTGTGTTTGTGTGGGTGTTACACTGGGTGTGTGATTTATACTGTGTGTGTTACACTGGGTGTGTGGGTGTTACACTGGGTGTGTGTGTCTGTGTGGGTGTTACAGTGTGTGTGTGTTACACTGGGTGTGTGTGTGTCTGTGTGGGTGTTACACTGGGTGTGGGTGTGTTACACTGGGTGTGTGGGTGTTACAGTGTGTGTGTGTGTGTTACACTGGGTGTGTGGGTGTTACAGTGTGTGTGTGTTACACTGGGTGTGTGTGTGTGTATGTGTGGGTGTTACACTGTGTGTGTGTGTGGGTGTTACACTGTGTGTGTGGGTGTGTGTGTGGGTGTTACACTGGGTGTGTGTGTGTCTGTGTGGGTGTGTGTGGGTGTTACACTGTGTGTGTGGGTGTTACACTGGGTGTGTGTGTGTTACACTGGGTATGTGTGTGTGTTACACTGGGTGTGTGTAAAACTGTGTGTGTGTGTCTGTGTCTGTGTGGGTGTGTGGGTGTTACACTGGGTGTGTGTGTGTCTGTGTCGGTGTGTGTGTGTTACACTGGGTGTGGGTGTGGGTGTTACACTTGTAGTAGATTATTTTATGCAAACCAATAAGTTTGAATGACTATCTGTTCCTGTCCAAATTAAAAATAATAAAGTTGCGTGCACGCTGAAATAAATTCACACTGAGACACGTGGTTCAGGTTAAATGAAAGAACTTCGAGAAAATTTAATGGCATCTGTTAAAAAGTGGGTGCGCAGACCCTTATAAAGCACAATTACATCATAAGCATTGGCAGAGATAACATTGATTTATTCATTAATTGGTTTAGGTGTTAAGTGGTTAGTTAAATGCCCTCCCATCAAGAGGTGGTGACATCCTTGTCACGAGAGTGGACACAAGGTGTAAGTGTCATCCCGTTAGCACGAGGTGTCCCTTGATGGGAGGGGGGCTTTGGCAGCAATTTTGAGTAGTTTGCATTATTAGTTTCAAAGTTAGTTTTTCAAGGTTCTTTTAGTAAACATACATTTTATGATTCAGCTGACACATATTTTATTAGGACCAAAATGTAGCTCAGTTGTAACAATGTTTCATTAAACAGAAACTCATTGTTCCACTGACGCACACTTCCTCCTGACACAGCATTCTTTAAAGACAATTTTTATGAGGCCTAAAGACAATTTTTATATGAGGCCTAATAATTCTACAACACACTGTGTGTGTCTGTGTGTGTGTGTGTGTGTGTGTGTGTTACACTGTGTGTGTGTGTGTGTGTTACACTGGGTGTGTGTGTGTGTCTGGGTGTGTGTGTGTGTGTGTTACACTGGGTGTGTGTGTGTGTGTGTGTTACACTGTGTGTGTGTTACACTGGGTGTGTGTGTGTTACACTGGGTGTGTGTGTGGGTGTTACAATGGGTGTGTGGGTGTTACAGTGTGTGTGGGTGTTACAGTGTGTGTGTGTGTGTGTTACACTGGGTGTGTGGGTGTTACAGTGTGTGTGTGTGTTACACTGGGTGTGTGTGTGTGTGTTACACTGTGTGTGTGTGTGTGTTACACTGTGTGTGTTACACTGGGTGTGTGTGTGTTACACTGGGTGTGTGTGTGTTACACTGGGTATGTGATTTATACTGTGTGTCTGTGTGTTACACTGGGTGTGTGGGTGTTACAGTGGGTGTGTGTGTGTTACACTGGGTGTGTGTGTGTTACACTGGGTGTGTGGGTGTTACAGTGGGTGTTACACTGTGTGTGTGTGTGTGTTACACACTGTGTGTGTTGGGGGGGTTACACTGTGTGTGTTACACTGGGTGTGTGTGTGTTACACTGGGTGTGTGTGTGTGTTACACTGGGTATGTGATTTATACTGTGTGTCTGTGTGTTACACTGGGTGTGTGGGTGTTACAGTGGGTGTGTGGGTGTTACACTGGGTGTGTGTGTGTGTGTTACACTGGGTGTGTGGGTGTTACAGTGGGTGTTACACTGTGTGTGTGTGTGTGTGTGTGTTACACTGTGTGTGTGTGTGGGGGGGGTGTTACACTGTGTGTGTTACACTGGGTGTGTGTTAGACTGGGTGTGTGTGTGTTACACTGGGTGTGTGTGTGTTACACTGGGTATGTGATTTATACTGTGTGTCTGTGTGTTACACTGGGTGTGTGGGTGTTACAGTGGGTGTGTGTGTGTTACACTGGGTGTGTGTGTGTTACACTGGGTGTGTTGGTGTTACAGTGGGTGTTACAGTGGGTGTTACACTGTGTGTGTGTGTGTGTGTGTTACACTGTGTGTGTGGGGGGGGGGGTTACACTGTGTGTGTTACACTGGGTGTGTGTGTGTTACACTGTGTGTGTGTGTGTTACACTGGGTGTGTGTGTGTTACACTGGGTATGTGATTTCTACTGTGTGTCTGTGTGTTACACTGGGTGTGTGGGTGTTACAGTGGGTGTGTGTGTGTTACACTGGGTGTGTGTGTGTTACACTGGGTGTGTGGGTGTTACAGTGGGTGTTACACTGTGTGTGTGTGTGTGTGTTACACTGTGTGTGTGTGTGGGGGGGGTGTTACACTGTGTGTGTTACACTGGGTGTGTGTGTGTTAGACTGTGTGTGTGTTACACTGGGTGTGTGTGTGGGGGGGGTGTTACACTGTGTGTGTTACACTGGGTGTGTGTGTGTTACACTTTGTGTGTGTGTGTGGGTGTTACACTGTGTGTGTGTGTGTGTGTGTGTTACACTGTGTGTGTGTGGGGGGGGTGTTACACTGTGTGTGTTACACTGGGTGTGTGTGTGTTACACTGGGTGTGTGTGTGTTACACTGGGTATGTGATTTATACTGTGTGTCTGTGTGTTACACTGGGTGTGTGGGTGTTACAGTGTGTGTGTGTGTGTTACACTGGGTGTGTGTGTGTTACACTGGGTGTGTGTGTGTTACACTGGGTGTGTGGGTGTTACAGTGGGTGTTACACTGTGTGTGTGTGTGTGTGTGTGTGTGTTACACTGTGTGTGTGTGGGGGGGTGTTACACTGTGTGTGTTACACTGGGTGTGTGTGTGTTACACTGGGTGTGTGTGTGTGTTACACTGGGTATGTGATTTATACTGTGTGTCTGTGTGTTACACTGGGTGTGTGGGTGTTACAGTGGGTGTGTGTGTGTTACACTGGGTGTGTGTTACACTGGGTGTGTGTTACACTGGGTGTGTGGGTGTTACAGTGGGTGTTACACTGTGTGTGTGTGTGTGTGTGTGTTACACTGTGTGTGTGGGGGGGGTGTTACACTGTGTGTGTTACACTGGGTGTGTGTGTGTTACACTGGGTGTGTGTGTGTTACACTGGGTATGTGATTTATACTGTGTGTCTGTGTGTTACACTGGGTGTGTGGGTGTTACAGTGGGTGTGTGTGTGTTACACTGGGTGTGTGTGTGTTACACTGGGTGTGTGGGTGTTACAGTGGGTGTTACACTGTGTGTGTGTGTTACACTGTGTGTGTGTGGGGGGGTGTTACACTGGGTGTGTGTGTGTTACACTGGGTGTGTGTGTGTTACACTGGGTGTGTGGGTGTTACAGTGGGTGTTACACTGTGTGTGTGTGTTACACTGTGTGTGTGTGGGGGGGTGTTACACTGGGTGTGTGTGTGTTACACTGGGTGTGTGTGTGTTACACTGGGTATGTGATTTATACTGTGTGTCTTTGTGTTACACTGGGTGTGTGGGTGTTACAGTGGGTGTGTGGGTGTTACACTGGGTGTGTGTGTGTTACACTGGGTGTGTGGGTGTTACACTGTGTGTGTGTGTGTGTGTTACACTGTGTGTGTGTGTGGGGGGGGTGTTACACTGTGTGTGTTACACTGGGTGTGTGTGTGTTAGACTGGGTGTGTGTGTGTTACACTGGGTGTGTGTGTGTTACACTGGGTATGTGATTTATACTGTGTCTGTGTGTTACACTGGGTGTGTGGGTGTTACAGTGGGTGTGTGTGTGTGTTACACTGGGTGTGTTGGTGTTACAGTGGGTGTTACACTGTGTGTGTGTGTTACACTGTGTGTGTGTGTGGGGGGGGGGTGTTACACTGTGTGTGTTACACTGGGTGTGTGTGTGTTACACTGTGTGTGTGTGTGTGTTACACTGGGTGTGTGTGTGTTACACTGGGTATGTGATTTATACTGTGTGTCTGTGTGTTACACTGGGTGTGTGGGTGTTACAGTGGGTGTGTGTGTGTTACACTGGGTGTGTTGGTGTTACAGTGGGTGTTACAGTGGGTGTTACACTGTGTGTGTGTGTGTGTGTTACACTGTGTGTGTGGGGGGGTGTTACACTGTGTGTGTTACACTGGGTGTGTGTGTGTTACACTGTGTGTGTGTGTGTGTTACACTGGGTGTGTGTGTGTTACACTGGGTATGTGATTTATACTGTGTGTTACACTGGGTGTGTGGGTGTTACAGTGGGTGTGTGTGTGTTACACTGGGTGTGTGTGTGTTATACTGGGTGTGTGGGTGTTACAATGGGTGTTACAGTGGGTGTTACACTGTGTGTGTGTGTGTGTGTGTGTGTGTGTGTGTGTTACACTGTGTGTGTGTGTGTGTGTGTGGGGGGGTGTTACACTGGGTGTGTTACACTGGGTGTGTGTGTGTTAGACTGTGTGTGTGTGTGTGTGTGTTACATTGGGTGTGTGTGTGGGGGGTGTTACACTGTGTGTGTTACACTGGGTGTGTGTGTGTGTTACACTGGGTGTGTGTGTGGGGGGGTGTTACACTGTGTGTGTTACACTGTGTGTGTGTGTGTTACACTGTGTGTGTGGGTGTTACACTGGGTGTGTGGGTGTTACAGTGGGTGTGTGTGTGTTACACTGGGTGTGTGTGTGTGGGGGGTGTTACACTGTGTGTTACACTGGGTGTGTGTGTGTTAGACTGTGTGTGTGTGTGTTACACTGGGTGTGTGTGGGGGGTGTTACACTGTGTGTGTTACACTGGGTGTGTGTGTTATACTGGGTGTGTGTGTGGGGGGTGTTACACTGGGTGTGTGTGTGGGGGGTGTTATACTGGGTGTGTGTGTGGGGGGTGTTACACTGGGTGTGTGTGTGGGGGGTGTTATACTGGGTGTGTGTGTGGGGGGTGTTATACTGGGTGTGTGTGTGGGGGGTGTTACACTGGGTGTGTGTGTGGGGGGTGTTACACTGGGTGTGTGTGTGGGGGGTGTTATACTGGGTGTGTGTGTGGGGGGTGTTACACTGTGTGTGTGTGTGTGTGTGGGGGGGGGGGGGTGTGTGTGTGTGTTACACTGTGTGTGTGGGTGTTACACTGGGTGTGTGTGTGGGGGGGGTGTTACACTGTGTGTGTGTGGGGGGGGGGGGGGTTTGTGTGTGTTACAGTGGGTGTGTGGGTGTATTGGGGTCACACAAGCCCCGCCCATTCCTCCAGTAAGATGGCCGCTGCGCTCCTCCATTATTCCATAAAGGCCGGAAGTGACGGAGCTCTGGTTGCCATGGTAGCCGCACCGGAAGTGAGCTGGCGCTGTCGCCGTGGAGCGGCGGACCCGGAAATGCAGTGTTACCGGGAAACATGGCCGGCTCGGTGGGAACGGCGGAGGGAACCATGGAGGAGAGAAACATGAAGGAACCCGGGGGACTGGACGGGAGAGCGCACTCCGGGGAGAGTGAGTGAGGGGGGAGGAGAGTGCACTCCGGGGAGAGTGAGTGAGGGGGGAGGAGAGCGCACTCCGGGGAGAGTGAGTGAGGGGGGAGGAGAGCGCACTCCGGGGAGAGTGAGTGAGGGGGGAGGAGAGTGCACTCCGGGGAGAGTGAGTGACGGCTAGTGTTAATAGCGAGTGAGGGGGGCGGCTAGTGTTAATAGCGAGTGAGGGGGCGGCTAGTGTTAATAGTGAGTGAGGGGGCGGCTAGTGTTAATAGTGAGTGAGGGGGACGGCTAGTGTTAATAGTGAGTGAGGGGGACGGCTAGTGTTAATAGTGAGTGAGGGGGGCGGCTAGTGTTAATAGTGAGTGAGGGGGACGGCTAGTGTTAATAGTGAGTGAGGGGGACGGCTAGTGTTAATAGTGAGTGAGGGGGGCGGCTAGTGTTAATAGTGAGTGAGGGGACGGCTAGTGTTAATAGTGAGTGAGGGGGGCGGCTAGTGTTAATAGTGAGTGAGGGGGCGGCTAGTGTTAATAGTGAGTGAGGGGGACGGCTAGTGTTAATAGTGAGTGAGGGGGACGGCTAGTGTTAATAGTGAGTGAGGGGGACGGCTAGTGTTAATAGTGAGTGAGGGGGACGGCTAGTGTTAATAGTGAGTGAGGGGGGCGGCTAGTGTTAATAGTGAGTGAGGGGGACGGCTAGTGTTAATAGTGAGTGAGGGGGACGGCTAGTGTTAATAGTGAGTGAGGGGGCGGCTAGTGTTAATAGTGAGTGAGGGGGACGGCTAGTGTTAATAGTGAGTGAGGGGGACGGCTAGTGTTAATAGTGAGTGAGGGGGGCGGCTAGTGTTAATAGTGAGTGAGGGGGACGGCTAGTGTTAATAGTGAGTGAGGGGGCGGCTAGTGTTAATAGTGAGTGAGGGGGACGGCTAGTGTTAATAGTGAGTGAGGGGGGCGGCTAGTGTTAATAGCGAGTGAGGGGGGCGGCTAGTGTTAATAGTGAGTGAGGGGGACGGCTAGTGTTAATAGCGAGTGAGGGGGACGGCTAGTGTTAATAGTGAGTGAGGGGGACGGCTAGTGTTAATAGCGAGTGAGGGGGACGGCTAGTGTTAATAGTGAGTGAGGGGGCGGCTAGTGTTAATAGTGAGTGAGGGGGGCGGCTAGTGTTAATAGCGAGTGAGGGGGGCGGCTAGTGTTAATAGTGAGTGAGGGGGACGGCTAGTGTTAATAGTGAGTGAGGGGGACGGCTAGTGTTAATAGCGAGTGAGGGGGGCGGCTAGTGTTAATAGTGAGTGAGGGGGGCGGCTAGTGTTAATAGTGAGTGAGGGGGGCGGCTAGTGTTAATAGTGAGTGAGGGGGGCGGCTAGTGTTAATAGTGAGTGAGGGGGACGGCTAGTGTTAATAGTGAGTGAGGGGGACGGCTAGTGTTAATAGCGAGTGAGGGGGGCGGCTAGTGTTAATAGTGAGTGAGGGGGGCGGCTAGTGTTAATAGTGAGTGAGGGGGGCGGCTAGTGTTAATAGTGAGTGAGGGGGGCGGCTAGTGTTAATAGTGAGTGAGGGGGACGGCTAGTGTTAATAGTGAGTGAGGGGGACGGCTAGTGTTAATAGTGAGTGAGGGGGGCGGCTAGTGTTAATAGTGAGTGAGGGGGACGGCTAGTGTTAATAGTGAGTGAGGGGGGCGGCTAGTGTTAATAGTGAGTGAGGGGGACGGCTAGTGTTAATAGCGAGTGAGGGGGCGGCTAGTGTTAATAGCGAGTGAGGGGGACGGCTAGTGTTAATAGTGAGTGAGGGGGGCGGCTAGTGTTAATAGTGAGTGAGGGGGGCGGCTAGTGTTAATAGTGAGTGAGGGGGACGGCTAGTGTTAATAGTGAGTGAGGGGGACGGCTAGTGTTAATAGTGAGTGAGGGGGGCGGCTAGTGTTAATAGTGAGTGAGGGGGGCGGCTAGTGTTAATAGTGAGTGAGGGGGACGGCTAGTGTTAATAGTGAGTGAGGGGGACGGCTAGTGTTAATAGTGAGTGAGGGGGACGGCTAGTGTTAATAGTGAGTGAGGGGGACGGCTAGTGTTAATAGTGAGTGAGGGGGACGGCTAGTGTTAATAGTGAGTGAGGGGGACGGCTAGTGTTAATAGTGAGTGAGGGGGACGGCTAGTGTTAATAGTGAGTGAGGGGGACGGCTAGTGTTAATAGTGAGTGAGGGGGACGGCTAGTGTTAATAGTGAGTGAGGGGGACGGCTAGTGTTAATAGTGAGTGAGGGGGACGGCTAGTGTTAATAGTGAGTGAGGGGGCGGCTAGTGTTAATAGTGAGTGAGGGGGACGGCTAGTGTTAATAGTGAGTGAGGGGGGCGGCTAGTGTTAATAGTGAGTGAGGGGGGCGGCTAGTGTTAATAGTGAGTGAGGGGGACGGCTAGTGTTAATAGCGAGTGAGGGGGGCGGCTAGTGTTAATAGTGAGTGAGGGGGGCGGCTAGTGTTAATAGTGAGTGAGGGGGGCGGCTAGTGTTAATAGTGAGTGAGGGGGGCGGCTAGTGTTAATAGCGAGTGAGGGGGGCGGCTAGTGTTAATAGCGAGTGAGGGGGGCGGCTAGTGTTAATAGCGAGTGAGGGGGACGGCTAGTGTTAATAGCGAGTGAGGGGGACGGCTAGTGTTAATAGCGAGTGAGGGGGGCGGCTAGTGTTAATAGTGAGTGAGGGGGGCGGCTAGTGTTAATAGTGAGTGAGGGGGGCGGCTAGTGTTAATAGTGAGTGAGGGGGGCGGCTAGTGTTAATAGTGAGTGAGGGGGGCGGCTAGTGTTAATAGTGAGTGAGGGGGACGGCTAGTGTTAATAGTGAGTGAGGGGGACGGCTAGTGTTAATAGTGAGTGAGGGGGACGGCTAGTGTTAATAGTGAGTGAGGGGGACGGCTAGTGTTAATAGTGAGTGAGGGGGACGGCTAGTGTTAATAGTGAGTGAGGGGGACGGCTAGTGTTAATAGTGAGTGAGGGGGACGGCTAGTGTTAATAGTGAGTGAGGGGGACGGCTAGTGTTAATAGTGAGTGAGGGGGACGGCTAGTGTTAATAGTGAGTGAGGGGGACGGCTAGTGTTAATAGTGAGTGAGGGGGACGGCTAGTGTTAATAGTGAGTGAGGGGGACGGCTAGTGTTAATAGTGAGTGAGGGGGACGGCTAGTGTTAATAGTGAGTGAGGGGGACGGCTAGTGTTAATAGTGAGTGAGGGGGACGGCTAGTGTTAATAGCGAGTGAGGGGGACGGCTAGTGTTAATAGCGAGTGAGGGGGACGGCTAGTGTTAATAGCGAGTGAGGGGGGACACTTTGTATTCCTGATCGGTTACTGTGAAGGTAGGTGAATGAATGGTGATTGGGTTTGGCTGCTGAGCTGGAATTGCTAATAGGAGAGAGCCAGTAGAACTGGTTTCTTAAGCAGCTTATCCAGGGTGGATATTGTCTTTTTTTAGTTTTATCCTTATTGTCATTGTTAAGGTGTTCAGGGCCGTGGTCACACACAGTCTGTCTTTGCCAATGATCCATTAAATACATGGGTCACTTGCTTTAAGGGTGTAGTCTAAGCACTATAGCCCCTTATAGTGATTATGGTTCTATTGGTACTATGATGCTGCCTCACAGTAGGGAGTGACATCTTTTTGGGAATTATTATAGACAACAAACTATGCAACAATGTGCAATGTCAATCAGCAGTGGCTAAGGCCTGTAAGGTATTGTCCTGCATGAAAAAGGTATTTTTAAATCGCTGGTAAGCCACAACTTGAATATGCTGTGCAATTTTGGGCACCTGTTCTAACAAAGGATATCATGGCACTAGAAAAGTGAAGAGACAAGCTACAAAATTAATAAAAGGAATGGAACATATCAGCTATGAAGAAAGGTTAACAAATTTAAACCTCTTTAGTTTAGAAAAACGTCGCCTGAGAGGGGATATGATAACATTATACAAATATATTCAAGGCCAATATAAACCATTGTGTGGAAATCTATTTACAAACCGGACTTTACATAGGACATGGGGCCATGCGTTTAGATTGGAAGAAAGAAGATTTCGTCTAAGGCAAAGGAAAGGTTTTTATACCATAAGAACAATAAGGATGTGGAATTCTCTGCCTGAAGAGGTGGTTTTATGAGAGTTCATATAGATGGTTTAAAAATAGAATATTCAAGGATATAATTTTTCAATGTAGGGTAATAGCTTCTTGATCCAATCATTAATTTGACTGCCATTCTGGGGTAAAGAGGGATTTTTTCCCTAGTTTGTTACAAAATTGGAAGTGCTTCAAACTGTTTTTTTTTTTGCCGCCTTTTGGATCAATAGCACAAAACAGATGTTACAAAGACGCGTCCATCAAGTTCAGCCTCTTTTCAGCTATGTAACCTTTAAATATAAGTTCATCAGGCGTCTGAGGTGCATGTGGCTACTTTATATGGAGATCCTGTTGTGCTTTAGCAATATCATTTATGTTCCTATTCATGATGGCTGTGCCTTTTGGAGACGGGGTGTGTGTGTAACATGGTTTGTTATTGTAGAGGAAAGGTTGCAACTATAAGGGGATCTGCTGGGGGGGCCCAATATCTTGTTTAGCTACTGATTTATTTGCTCTTTAACACAGGGGGAAATCGTCGCCTGAAGTATGTCAGTTTGGCCGTGTTGGTTGTACAGAATGCCTCGCTGATCCTAAGTATCCGATATGCACGTACTCTTCCTGGGGAACGGTTCTTCTCTACCACAGCTGTAGTAATGGCAGAGATTCTTAAAGGCATTACATGTCTCCTCCTTATCCTGGCCCAGAAGAGAGGTGAGGAGTTAATGTACATTTCTAATCCACAAATATTTCCACTGCAGATATTGGGCCTAGAGTTCACTCCACCTTTGTGAACAATAGAATCTGTTAACCTGAAAGAAACACTGTAGTCTCTTTAATGATAGCACAGTGAAGTGGTTATAGTGCTCTGAGTCCTCTGGCGCTGTCTCTCCATTCATTTTTGAGCAGTTTAACACTGAATGAGGGCCCCTGGCTTCCCATTGTTCTACCCCCACTAGAGGTGTGACTAAGGCAGAGATTACACACTTCCTTCTAGCCATACAGAGTCATACCAGAAATGTGTGCTGTGATAGGCTGATAGCGGTCAACTGACACACTCAGCCAACCACAGCTGCCTATTGCTACTCAGCTGGGGACTTATCTTTAAAAATAGTTTAACACTGAATGGGAAGATGGTGCCAGGGGACTCCAGGCAGTGATTTGAAGCAGTTGCAGTGCCTACAGTGTCCCTTTAATTCCTGCAATGTATGAATGGGTGCTAGTGCTTCTTGACTTATAATGCTGTTTTCTTTTAGGAAATGTAAAAGAGTTGGTTGTATTCCTGTACGAGTCGATCATTGTGCAGTACATAGATACACTGAAGCTGGCTGTGCCCTCCCTAATCTACACCCTACAAAACAACCTGCAGTATGTGGCAATCTCCAACCTCCCAGCAGCCACCTTCCAGGTTCGATCTCTTGGTTTCCAATCCTTCCCTTTCTCTCCCTCCTTCCTCCCTCCCCTTTGTTGCCGCCTCTTCCTTCCCCCTTCACTTTTATTTAATTTACATGTTTTTCACTTACTGATTTTCTTTCTATTTACATCGACAGGTCACATATCAACTGAAGATTTTGACAACTGCCCTTTTCTCAGTCTTGCTTCTGAGGAAGAGTTTATCCCGGTTGCAGTGGGGTTCTCTGGTAATTCTGTTTGCCGGTGTCGCTATTGTTCAAGCAGAGCAGTCTGGTGGCAAGGAGAGTGTGACGGCCAGCGATCAGAGCTATGTTGTTGGCTTGGTTGCCGTGTCTGTTTCCTGTCTGTCCTCTGGATTTGCCGGTGTGTACTTTGAACGCATCCTGAAGGGTAGTTCTGCGTCCGTGTGGTTACGCAATGTTCAGCTGGGCATCTTTGGCACTGCCTTGGGACTTGTAGCCATGTGGCAGAAGGATGGATCGGCTGTGGCTGAGCATGGTTTCTTCCACGGTTACACACCTCTTGTCTGGTGTGTCATCTTCAATCAAGCATTCGGAGGTCTCCTTGTGGCTGTGGTCGTCAAGTATGCAGATAACATCCTGAAAGGCTTTGCCACGTCACTGTCCATTGTGGTTTCAACTGCGGCTTCTGTCCATCTTTTTGGCTTCCATGTGGATGTTCCTTTTGCACTTGGAGCAGCACTAGTGATTGGGGCCGTTTATCTGTACAGCCTCCCAAGAGCACCAGACTGTCCTCCAGCACCTCAGACAGCCCAGCTTAAGGAGTCCTTCCTTCCCAAGTCAGTTCTCACCAAGTGACAAACAGTGTTACCCTGTGAAATCATGAAGTACAGTGGACTGGGGTGGAATTCTAGGAGTTCAGTTTGATTCGCTCCTAACCTATATCCTCTCTCCTCTCCCATAACTCAGCTTGCTTGTATTAACAGGCTATTTCCAATAACCATTTAGTTTGAAAGCAGTTCACCACCATCTATTCTATTGCTAATCAAGGCGTGGAGAGCCAAGATCCGAGAGATACATTTGGGCAAGGACAGCCGATATTATTTCTCCTGGCAGAATTTGAATTCTATGCTATGTTTTCAAATTGTGTAATCTAACGTAGAGATTGGCCAGGGACTGACTCCACCCTTCTAGTAGCTCTCTCCTCCAATGGTATCAGCCTGGTCACTGTCCACATATGTATCACGTGTGGTTTGGCAATATTGAACTGTAGGTATCACGTGTGTGGTATGGCAGTATTACATGGTGAGCTGTTTCTATCTGTAAATAT
Organism: Pelobates fuscus; assembly: GCF_036172605.1. NCBI lineage: Eukaryota > Metazoa > Chordata > Amphibia > Anura > Pelobatidae > Pelobates > Pelobates fuscus. The sequence continues at coordinate 171,974,387 of NC_086325.1, forward strand.
TATACAGAACTATATTTGTATATATGGGGATGAAGTGATATGATAAATATATGGTCACTGGTGCGGAGAGGTGTATATAGGGACTCTGCCTGGGAAAACACTAATCGGTGTGATTGCATGGTACTTGGTAATGTGGTGTGTGTGTGTTGCACTGGGTGTTTTTCTGCCATTGCTGTGGTGCAGTGTATGCCAGTGTGGTACAAGCATACAGGGCAGTATATTATTGGATTATTGTAAATCAGAGAGCTGTTGGGTATCGTGGCAATGAGAGGATTTACATGGGGTGACTGCTTCTTCAATGCATGTTCATTTCTTTCTCTTGTACTAAAAATGTTTTAAATGTAAAATAAAATCATTTGTATTTATTCTACTTTCTCTTTTTCATTAGTGCCTGTTTCTTTACTGACCCATTAACCCTAAATTAGCCAAATCCCAGAATCACTGTTTATATTGATCGCTTACTGGACATCAAACTGACTCCACACAATCTGTTTATCTGTCTGTGTTGTGTATTAACCGGGGATGTGTCCTTTGTATTGTGTTACTGGCCATATGACTAACTTTTACCTCGCCCATACATTACTGACTGCTAAAACTGAAAACAAGATAGGCCCTCTCATAACCAGCAACAAAAGGACATTTTTGTTAGACTTAGAGTAAAAGAACAAATGTCATTGTTTATTTAGGGCTGATGTTCTGTAATGTGAAGCATTATTTTCTACAATCCACTCAGGGATTGCCATCTGGGACGCTGCAGCCAATGCTGGTTACCAAAACCCCACCCCTGCTGGCAAGTCCTCTGCTGGTTACCGAGACCCCGCCCCGTCAGTCCCCTGCTGGGTGACGATAGACCCCCCTGCCTAGTCAGTTTCCTGCTGGGTGTCGATAGACCCTGCCCAGTCAGTCCCCTGCTGGGTGACAATAGACCCCCCCCCGCCCAGTCAGTCCCCTGCTGGGTGTCGATAGACCCCCCCCGCCCAGTCAGTCCCCTGCTGGGTGTCGATAGACCCCCTGCCCAGTCAGTCCCCTGCTGGGTGTCGATAGACCCCCTGCCCAGTCAGTTCCCTGCTGGGTGTCGATAGACCCCCCTGCCCAGTCAGTTCCCTGCTGGGTGTCGATAGACCCCCCTGCCCAGTCAGTTCCCTGCTGGGTGTCGATAGACCCCCCTGCCCAGTCAGTTCCCTGCTGGGTGTCGATAGACCCCCCTGCCCAGTCAGTTCCCTGCTGGGTGTCGATAGACCCCCCTGCCCAGTCAGTTCCCTGCTGGGTGTCGATAGACCCCCCTGCCCAGTCAGTTCCCTGCTGGGTGTCGATAGACCCCCCTGCCCAGTCAGTTCCCTGCTGGGTGTCGATAGACCCCCCTGCCCAGTCAGTTCCCTGCTGGGTGTCGATAGACCCCCCTGCCCAGTCAGTCCCCTGCTGGGTGTCGATAGACCCCCCTGCCCAGTCAGTCCCCTGCTGGGTGTCGATAGACCCCCCTGCCCAGTCAGTCCCCTGCTGGGTGTCGATAGACCCCCCTGCCCAGTCAGTCCCCTGCTGGGTGTCGATAGACCGCCCCGTCAGTTGCCTGCTGGGTGTCGATAGACCGCCCCGTCAGTCGCCTGCTGGGTGTCGATAGACCGCCCCGTCAGTCGCCTGCTGGGTGTCGATAGACCGCCCCGTCAGTCGCCTGCTGGGTGTCGATAGACCGCCCCGTCAGTCGCCTGCTGGGTGTCGATAGACCGGCCCGTCAGTCGCCTGCTGGGTGTCGATAGACCGCCCCGTCAGTCGCCTGCTGGGTGTCGATAGACCGCCCCGTCAGTCGCCTGCTGGGTGTCGATAGACCGCCCCGTCAGTCGCCTGCTGGGTGTCGATAGACCGCCCCGTCAGTCGCCTGCTGGGTGTCGATAGACCGCCCCGTCAGTCGCCTGCTGGGTGTCGATAGACCGCCCCGTCAGTCGCCTGCTGGGTGTCGATAGACCGCCCCGTCAGTCGCCTGCTGGGTGTCGATAGACCGCCCCGTCAGTCGCCTGCTGGGTGTCGATAGACCGCCCCGTCAGTCGCCTGCTGGGTGTCGATAGACCGCCCCGTCAGTCGCCTGCTGGGTGTCGATAGACCGCCCCGTCAGTCGCCTGCTGGGTGTCGATAGACCGCCCCGTCAGTCGCCTGCTGGGTGTCGATAGACCGCCCCGTCAGTCGCCTGCTGGGTGTCGATAGACCGCCCCGTCAGTCGCCTGCTGGGTGTCGATAGACCGCCCCGTCAGTCGCCTGCTGGGTGTCGATAGACCGCCCCGTCAGTCGCCTGCTGGGTGTCGATAGACCGCCCCGTCAGTCGCCTGCTGGGTGTCGATAGACCGCCCCGTCAGTCGCCTGCTGGGTGTCGATAGACCGCCCCGTCAGTCGCCTGCTGGGTGTCGATAGACCGCCCCGTCAGTCGCCTGCTGGGTGTCGATAGACCGCCCCGTCAGTCGCCTGCTGGGTGTCGATAGACCGCCCCGTCAGTCGCCTGCTGGGTGTCGATAGACCGCCCCGTCAGTCGCCTGCTGGGTGTCGATAGACCGCCCCGTCAGTCGCCTGCTGGGTGTCGATAGACCGCCCCGTCAGTCGCCTGCTGGGTGTCGATGGACCCCCCTACCCAGTCAGTCCCCTGCTGGGTGTCGATGGACCGCCCCCTCAGTCGCCTGCTGGGTGTCGATGGACCGCCCCCTCAGTCGCCTGCTGGGTGTCGATGGACCGCCCCTCAGTCGCCTGCTGGGTGTCGATGGACCGCCCCCTCAGTCGCCTGCTGGGTGTCGATGGACCGCCCCGTCAGTCGCCTGCTGGGTGTCGATGGACCCCCCCGTCAGTCGCCTGCTGGGTGTCGATGGACCCCCCCGTCAGTCGCCTGCTGGGTGTCGATGGACCGCCCCCTCAGTCGCCTGCTGGGTGTCGATGGACCGCCCCCTCAGTCGCCTGCTGGGTGTCGATGGACCGCCCCCTCAGTCGCCTGCTGGGTGTCGATGGACCGCCCCCTCAGTCGCCTGCTGGGTGTCGATGGACCGCCCCCTCAGTCGCCTGCTGGGTGTCGATGGACCGCCCCCTCAGTCGCCTGCTGGGTGTCGATGGACCGCCCCCTCAGTCGCCTGCTGGGTGTCGATGGACCGCCCCCTCAGTCGCCTGCTGGGTGTCGATGGACCGCCCCCTCAGTCGCCTGCTGGGTGTCGATGGACCGCCCCCTCAGTCGCCTGCTGGGTGTCGATGGACCGCCCCCTCAGTCGCCTGCTGGGTGTCGATGGACCGCCCCCTCAGTCGCCTGCTGGGTGTCGATGGACCGCCCCCTCAGTCGCCTGCTGGGTGTCGATGGACCGCCCCCTCAGTCGCCTGCTGGGTGTCGATGGACCGCCCCCTCAGTCGCCTGCTGGGTGTCGATGGACCGCCCCCTCAGTCGCCTGCTGGGTGTCGATGGACCGCCCCCTCAGTCGCCTGCTGGGTGTCGATGGACCGCCCCCTCAGTCGCCTGCTGGGTGTCGATGGACCGCCCCCTCAGTCGCCTGCTGGGTGTCGATGGACCGCCCCCTCAGTCGCCTGCTGGGTGTCGATGGACCGCCCCCTCAGTCGCCTGCTGGGTGTCGATGGACCGCCCCCTCAGTCGCCTGCTGGGTGTCGATGGACCGCCCCCTCAGTCGCCTGCTGGGTGTCGATGGACCGCCCCCTCAGTCGCCTGCTGGGTGTCGATGGACCGCCCCCTCAGTCGCCTGCTGGGTGTCGATGGACCGCCCCCTCAGTCGCCTGCTGGGTGTCGATGGACCGCCCCCTCAGTCGCCTGCTGGGTGTCGATGGACCGCCCCCTCAGTCGCCTGCTGGGTGTCGATGGACCGCCCCCTCAGTCGCCTGCTGGGTGTCGATGGACCGCCCCCTCAGTCGCCTGCTGGGTGTCGATGGACCGCCCCCTCAGTCGCCTGCTGGGTGTCGATGGACCGCCCCCTCAGTCGCCTGCTGGGTGTCGATGGACCGCCCCCTCAGTCGCCTGCTGGGTGTCGATGGACCGCCCCCTCAGTCGCCTGCTGGGTGTCGATGGACCGCCCCCTCAGTCGCCTGCTGGGTGTCGATGGACCGCCCCCTCAGTCGCCTGCTGGGTGTCGATGGACCGCCCCCTCAGTCGCCTGCTGGGTGTCGATGGACCGCCCCCTCAGTCGCCTGCTGGGTGTCGATGGACCGCCCCCTCAGTCGCCTGCTGGGTGTCGATGGACCGCCCCCTCAGTCGCCTGCTGGGTGTCGATGGACCGCCCCCTCAGTCGCCTGCTGGGTGTCGATGGACCGCCCCCTCAGTCGCCTGCTGGGTGTCGATGGACCGCCCCCTCAGTCGCCTGCTGGGTGTCGATGGACCGCCCCCTCAGTCGCCTGCTGGGTGTCGATGGACCGCCCCCTCAGTCGCCTGCTGGGTGTCGATGGACCGCCCCCTCAGTCGCCTGCTGGGTGTCGATGGACCGCCCCCTCAGTCGCCTGCTGGGTGTCGATAGACCGCCCCCTCAGTCGCCTGCTGGGTGTCGATAGACCCCCCTGCAGGGGACTGACGGGGCGGGAAGAACAAATGTCATTGTTTATTTAGGGCTGATGTTCTGTAATGTGAAGCATTATTTTCTACAATCCACTCAGGGATTGCCATCTGGGATGCTGCAGCCAATGCTGGTTACCAAAACCCCACCCCTGCTGGTAAGTCCCCTGCTGGTTACCGAGACCCCGCCCCGTCAGTCCCCTGCTGGGTGTCGATAGCCCCCCTGTCCCGTCAATCCCCTGCTGGGTGTCGATGGACCCCCCTGCCCCGTCAGTCCCCTGCTGGGTGTCGATGGACCCCCCTGCCCCGTCAGTCCCCTGCTGGGTGTCGATGGACCCCCCTGCCCCGTCAGTGCTGGGTGTCGATGGACCCCCCTGCCCCGTCAGTCCCCTGCTGGGTGTCGATGGACCCCCCTGCCCCGTCAGTCCCCTGCTGGGTGTCGATGGACCCCCCTGCCCCGTCAGTCCCCTGCTGGGTGTCGATGGACCCCCCTGCCCCGTCAGTCCCCTGCTGGGTGTCGATGGACCCCCCTGCCCCGTCAGTCCCCTGCTGGGTGTCGATGGACCCCCCTGCCCCGTCAGTCCCCTGCTGGGTGTCGATGGACCCCCCTGCCCCGTCAGTCCCCTGCTGGGTGTCGATGGACCCCCCTGCCCCGTCAGTCCCCTGCTGGGTGTCGATGGACCCCCCTGCCCCGTCAGTCCCCTGCTGGGTGTCGATGGACCCCCCTGCCCCGTCAGTCCCCTGCTGGGTGTCGATCGACCCCCCTGCCCCGTCAGTCCCCTGCTGGGTGTCGATCGACCCCCCTGCCCCGTCAGTCCCCTGCTGGGTGTCGATCGACCCCCCTGCCCCGTCAGTCCCCTGCTGGGTGTCGATCGACCCCCCTGCCCCGTCAGTCCCCTGCTGGGTGTCGATCGACCCCCCTGCCCCGTCAGTCCCCTGCTGGGTGTCGATCGACCCCCCTGCCCCGTCAGTCCCCTGCTGGGTGTCGATCGACCCCCCTGCCCCGTCAGTCCCCTGCTGGGTGTCGATCGACCCCCCTGCCCCGTCAGTCCCCTGCTGGGTGTCGATCGACCCCCCTGCCCCGTCAGTCCCCTGCTGGGTGTCGATCGACCCCCCTGCCCCGTCAGTCCCCTGCTGGGTGTCGATCGACCCCCCTGCCCCGTCAGTCCCCTGCTGGGTGTCGATCGACCCCCCTGCCCCGTCAGTCCCCTGCTGGGTGTCGATAGACCCCCCTGCCCCGTCAGTCCCCTGCTGGGTGTCGATAGACCCCCCTACCTAGTCAGTCCCCTGCTGGCTGTCGATAGACCCCCCTGCCTAGTCAGTCAACTTCTGGGTTTAGGTAGACCCCCCTGCCTAGTCAGTCCCCTGCTGGGTGTCGGTAGACCCCCCTGCCCCGTCAGTCCCCTGCTGGGTGTCGATAGACCCCCCCTGCCCCGTCAGTCCCCTGCTGGGTGTCGATAGACCCCCCTGCCCCGTCAGTCCCCTGCTGGGTGTCGATAGACCCCCCTACCTAGTCAGTCCCCTGCTGGCTGTCGATAGACCCCCCTGCCTAGTCAGTCCCCTTCTGGGTTTAGGTAGACCCCCCTGCCTAGTCAGTCCCCTTCTGGGTGTCGATAGACCCCCCTGCCCAGTCAGTCCCCTGCTGGGTGTCGATAGACCCCCCCTGCCCAGTCAGTCCCCTGCTGGGTGTCGATAGACCCCCCCTGCCCAGTCAGTCCCCTGCTGGGTGTCGATAGACCCCCCCTGCCCAGTCAGTCCCCTGCTGGGTGTCGATAGACCCCCCCCTGCCCAGTCAGTCCCCTGCTGGGTGTCGATAGACCCCCCTGCCCAGTCAGTCCCCTGCTGGGTGTCGATAGACCCCCCCTGCCCAGTCAGTCCCCTGCTGGGTGTCGATAGACCCCCCCTGCCCCGTCAGTCCCCTGCTGGGTGTCGATAGACCCCCCTGCCTAGTCAGTCCCCTTCTGGGTTTAGGTAGACCCCCCTGCCTAGTCAGTCCCCTTCTGGGTTTAGGTAGACCCCCCTGCCTAGTCAGTCCCCTTCTGGGTGTCGATAGACCCCCCCTGCCCAGTCAGTCCCCTGCTGGGTGTCGATAGACCCCCCCTGCCTAGTCAGTCCCCTGCTGGCTTTCGATAGACCCCCATGCCCAGTCAGTCCCCTGCTGGTTGGCGATAGACCCCCATGACCAGTCAGTCCCCTGCTGGTTGGCGATAGACCCCCCTGCCCAGTCAGTCCCCTGCTGGGTGTCGATAGACCCCCCCGCCCCGTCAGTCGTGGCGATAGACTCCCCCGCCCCGTCAGTCCCCTGCTGGCTGTCGATAGACCCCCCGTCAGTCGCTTGCTGGCTGTCGATAGACCCCCCCGTCAGTCGCCTGCTGGCTGTCGATAGACCGCCCCGTCAGTCGCCTGCTGGCTGTCGATAGACCGCCCCGTCAGTCGCCTGCTGGCTGTCGATAGACCGCCCCGTCAGTCGCCTGCTGGCTGTCGATAGACCGCCCCGTCAGTCGCCTGCTGGCTGTCGATAGACCGCCCCGTCAGTCGCCTGCTGGCTGTCGATAGACCGCCCCGTCAGTCGCCTGCTGGCTGTCGATAGACCGCCCCGTCAGTCGCCTGCTGGCTGTCGATAGACCGCCCCGTCAGTCGCCTGCTGGCTGTCGATAGACCGCCCCGTCAGTCGCCTGCTGGCTGTCGATAGACCGCCCCGTCAGTCGCCTGCTGGCTGTCGATAGACCGCCCCGTCAGTCGCCTGCTGGCTGTCGATAGACCGCCCCGTCAGTCGCCTGCTGGCTGTCGATAGACCGCCCCGTCAGTCGCCTGCTGGCTGTCGATAGACCGCCCCGTCAGTCGCCTGCTGGCTGTCGATAGACCGCCCCGTCAGTCGCCTGCTGGCTGTCGATAGACCGCCCCGTCAGTCGCCTGCTGGCTGTCGATAGACCGCCCCGTCAGTCGCCTGCTGGCTGTCGATAGACCGCCCCGTCAGTCGCCTGCTGGCTGTCGATAGACCGCCCCGTCAGTCGCCTGCTGGCTGTCGATAGACCGCCCCGTCAGTCGCCTGCTGGCTGTCGATAGACCGCCCCGTCAGTCGCCTGCTGGCTGTCGATAGACCGCCCCGTCAGTCGCCTGCTGGCTGTCGATAGACCGCCCCGTCAGTCGCCTGCTGGCTGTCGATAGACCGCCCCGTCAGTCGCCTGCTGGCTGTCGATAGACCGCCCCGTCAGTCGCCTGCTGGCTGTCGATAGACCGCCCCGTCAGTCGCCTGCTGGCTGTCGATAGACCGCCCCGTCAGTCGCCTGCTGGCTGTCGATAGACCGCCCCGTCAGTCGCCTGCTGGCTGTCGATAGACCGCCCCGTCAGTCGCCTGCTGGCTGTCGATAGACCGCCCCGTCAGTCGCCTGCTGGCTGTCGATAGACCGCCCCGTCAGTCGCCTGCTGGCTGTCGATAGACCGCCCCGTCAGTCGCCTGCTGGCTGTCGATAGACCGCCCCGTCAGTCGCCTGCTGGCTGTCGATAGACCGCCCCGTCAGTCGCCTGCTGGCTGTCGATAGACCGCCCCGTCAGTCGCCTGCTGGCTGTCGATAGACCGCCCCGTCAGTCGCCTGCTGGCTGTCGATAGACCGCCCCGTCAGTCGCCTGCTGGCTGTCGATAGACCGCCCCGTCAGTCGCCTGCTGGCTGTCGATAGACCGCCCCGTCAGTCGCCTGCTGGCTGTCGATAGACCGCCCCGTCAGTCGCCTGCTGGGTGTCGATAGACCCCCCCCCCCCGCCCAGTCAGTCCCCTGCTGGGTGTCGATGGACCCCCCTACCCAGTCAGTCCCCTGCTGGGTGTCGATGGACCGCCCCCTCAGTCGCCTGCTGGGTGTCGATGGACCGCCCCCTCAGTCGCCTGCTGGGTGTCGATGGACCGCCCCCTCAGTCGCCTGCTGGGTGTCGATGGACCGCCCCCTCAGTCGCCTGCTGGGTGTCGATGGACCGCCCCCTCAGTCGCCTGCTGGGTGTCGATAGACCCCCCTGCAGGGGACTGACGGGGCGGGAAGAACAAATGTCATTGTTTATTTAGGGCTGATGTTCTGTAATGTGAAGCATTATTTTCTACAATCCACTCAGGGATTGCCATCTGGGATGCTGCAGCCAATGCTGGTTACCAAAACCCCACCCCTGCTGGTAAGTCCCCTGCTGGTTACCGAGACCCCGCCCCGTCAGTCCCCTGCTGGGTGTCGATAGCCCCCCTGTCCCGTCAATCCCCTGCTGGGTGTCGATGGACCCCCCTGCCCCGTCAGTCCCCTGCTGGGTGTCGATGGACCCCCCTGCCCCGTCAGTCCCCTGCTGGGTGTCGATGGACCCCCCTGCCCCGTCAGTCCCCTGCTGGGTGTCGATGGACCCCCCTGCCCCGTCAGTCCCCTGCTGGGTGTCGATGGACCCCCCTGCCCCGTCAGTCCCCTGCTGGGTGTCGATGGACCCCCCTGCCCCGTCAGTCCCCTGCTGGGTGTCGATGGACCCCCCTGCCCCGTCAGTCCCCTGCTGGGTGTCGATGGACCCCCCTGCCCCGTCAGTCCCCTGCTGGGTGTCGATGGACCCCCCTGCCCCGTCAGTCCCCTGCTGGGTGTCGATGGACCCCCCTGCCCCGTCAGTCCCCTGCTGGGTGTCGATGGACCCCCCTGCCCCGTCAGTCCCCTGCTGGGTGTCGATCGACCCCCCTGCCCCGTCAGTCCCCTGCTGGGTGTCGATCGACCCCCCTGCCCCGTCAGTCCCCTGCTGGGTGTCGATCGACCCCCCTGCCCCGTCAGTCCCCTGCTGGGTGTCGATCGACCCCCCTGCCCCGTCAGTCCCCTGCTGGGTGTCGATAGACCCCCCTGCCCCGTCAGTCCCCTGCTGGGTGTCGATAGACCCCCCTGCCCCGTCAGTCCCCTGCTGGGTGTCGATAGACCCCCCTACCTAGTCAGTCCCCTGCTGGCTGTCGATAGACCCCCCTGCCTAGTCAGTCAACTTCTGGGTTTAGGTAGACCCCCCTGCCTAGTCAGTCCCCTGCTGGGTGTCGATAGACCCCCCCTGCCCCGTCAGTCCCCTGCTGGGTGTCGATAGACCCCCCTGCCCCGTCAGTCCCCTGCTGGGTGTCGATAGACCCCCCTGCCCCGTCAGTCCCCTGCTGGGTATCGATAGACCCCCCTACCTAGTCAGTCCCCTGCTGGCTGTCGATAGACCCCCCTGCCTAGTCAGTCCCCTTCTGGGTTTAGGTAGACCCCCCTGCCTAGTCAGTCCCCTTCTGGGTGTCGATAGACCCCCCTGCCCAGTCAGTCCCCTGCTGGGTGTCGATAGACCCCCCCTGCCCAGTCAGTCCCCTGCTGGGTGTCGATAGACCCCCCCTGCCCAGTCAGTCCCCTGCTGGGTGTCGATAGACCCCCCCTGCCCAGTCAGTCCCCTGCTGGGTGTCGATAGACCCCCCTGCCCCGTCAGTCCCCTGCTGGGTGTCGATAGACCCCCCTGCCTAGTCAGTCCCCTTCTGGGTTTAGGTAGACCCCCCTGCCTAGTCAGTCCCCTTCTGGGTTTAGGTAGACCCCCCTGCCTAGTCAGTCCCCTTCTGGGTGTCGATAGACCCCCCTGCCCAGTCAGTCCCCTGCTGGGTGTCGATAGACCCCCCCTGCCTAGTCAGTCCCCTGCTGGCTGTCGATAGACCCCCATGCCCAGTCATTCCCATGCTGGTTGGCGATAGACCCCCATGACCAGTCAGTCCCCTGCTGGTTGGCGATAGACCCCCCTGCCCAGTCAGTCCCCTGCTGGGTGTCGATAGACCCCCCCGCCCCGTCAGTCGTGGCGATAGACTCCCCCGCCCCGTCAGTCCCCTGCTGGCTGTCGATAGACCCCCCGTCAGTCGCTTGCTGGCTGTCGATAGACCCCCCCGTCAGTCGCCTGCTGGCTGTCGATAGACCGCCCCGTCAGTCGCCTGCTGGCTGTCGATAGACCGCCCCGTCAGTCGCCTGCTGGCTGTCGATAGACCGCCCCGTCAGTCGCCTGCTGGCTGTCGATAGACCGCCCCGTCAGTCGCCTGCTGGCTGTCGATAGACCGCCCCGTCAGTCGCCTGCTGGCTGTCGATAGACCCCGCCCCGTCAGTCCCCTGCTGGGTGGCGATAGACCCCGCCCCGTCAGTCCCCTGCTTGGTGGCGATAGACCCCCCTGCCTAGTCAGTCCCCTGCTGGGTGGCGATAGACCCCCCTGCCCAGTCAGTCCCCTGCTGGGTGGCGATAGACCCCCCTGCCCCGTCAGTCCCCTGCTGGGTATCGATAGACCCCCCTACCTAGTCAGTCCCCTGCTGGCTGTCGATAGACCCCCCTGCCTAGTCAGTCCCCTTCTGGGTTTAGGTAGACCCCCCTGCCTAGTCAGTCCCCTTCTGGGTGTCGATAGACCCCCCTGCCCAGTCAGTCCCCTGCTGGGTGTCGATAGACCCCCCCTGCCCAGTCAGTCCCCTGCTGGGTGTCGATAGACCCCCCCTGCCCAGTCAGTCCCCTGCTGGGTGTCGATAGACCCCCCCTGCCCAGTCAGTCCCCTGCTGGGTGTCGATAGACCCCCCTGCCCCGTCAGTCCCCTGCTGGGTGTCGATAGACCCCCCTGCCTAGTCAGTCCCCTTCTGGGTTTAGGTAGACCCCCCTGCCTAGTCAGTCCCCTTCTGGGTTTAGGTAGACCCCCCTGCCTAGTCAGTCCCCTTCTGGGTGTCGATAGACCCCCCTGCCCAGTCAGTCCCCTGCTGGGTGTCGATAGACCCCCCCTGCCTAGTCAGTCCCCTGCTGGCTGTCGATAGACCCCCATGCCCAGTCATTCCCATGCTGGTTGGCGATAGACCCCCATGACCAGTCAGTCCCTTGCTGGTTGGCGATAGACCCCCCTGCCCAGTCAGTCCCCTGCTGGGTGTCGATAGACCCCCCCGCCCCGTCAGTCGTGGCGATAGACTCCCCCGCCCCGTCAGTCCCCTGCTGGCTGTCGATAGACCCCCCGTCAGTCGCTTGCTGGCTGTCGATAGACCCCCCCGTCAGTCGCCTGCTGGCTGTCGATAGACCGCCCCGTCAGTCGCCTGCTGGCTGTCGATAGACCGCCCCGTCAGTCGCCTGCTGGCTGTCGATAGACCGCCCCGTCAGTCGCCTGCTGGCTGTCGATAGACCGCCCCGTCAGTCGCCTGCTGGCTGTCGATAGACCGCCCCGTCAGTCGCCTGCTGGCTGTCGATAGACCGCCCCGTCAGTCGCCTGCTGGCTGTCGATAGACCGCCCCGTCAGTCGCCTGCTGGCTGTCGATAGACCGCCCCGTCAGTCGCCTGCTGGCTGTCGATAGACCGCCCCGTCAGTCGCCTGCTGGCTGTCGATAGACCCCCCCCCCCCCCCCCCCCCGCCCAGTCAGTCCCCTGTTGGGTGTCGATAGACCCCCCCCCTGCCCAGTCAGTCCCCTGCTGGGTGTCGATAGACCCCCCCCGCCCAGTCAGTCCCCTGCTGGGTGTCGATAGACCCCCCTGCCCAGTCAGTCCCCTGCTGGGTGTCGATAGACCCCCCTGCCCAGTCAGTCCCCTGCTGGGTGTCGATAGACCGCCCCGTCAGTCGCCTGCTGGGTGTCGATGGACCGCCCCGTCAGTCGCCTGCTGGGTGTCGATGGACCGCCCCGTCAGTCGCCTGCTGGGTGTCGATGGACCGCCCCGCCAGTCGCCTGCTGGGTGTCGATGGACCCCCCTGCAGGGGACTGACGGGGCGGGAAGAACAAATGTCATTGTTTATTTAGGGCTGATGTTCTGTAATGTGAAGCATTATTTTCTACAATCCACTCAGGGATTGCCATCTGGGATGCTGCAGCCAATGCTGGTTACCAAAACCCCACCCCTGCTGGTAAGTCCCCTGCTGGTTACCGAGACCCCGCCCCGTCAGTCCCCTGCTGGGTGTCGATAGCCCCCCTGCCCCGTCAGTCCCCTGCTGGGTGTCGATAGACCCCCCTGCCCCGTCAGTCCCCTGCTGGGTGTCGATGGACCCCCCTGCCCCGTCAGTCCCCTGCTGGGTGTCGATGGACCCCCCTGCCCCGTCAGTCCCCTGCTGGGTGTCGATGGACCCCCCTGCCCCGTCAGTCCCCTGCTGGGTGTCGATGGACCCCCCTGCCCCGTCAGTCCCCTGCTGGGTGTCGATGGACCCCCCTGCCCCGTCAGTCCCCTGCTGGGTGTCGATCGACCCCCCTGCCCCGTCAGTCCCCTGCTGGGTGTCGATCGACCCCCCTGCCCCGTCAGTCCCCTGCTGGGTGTCGATAGACCCCCCTGCCCCGTCAGTCCCCTGCTGGGTGTCGATAGACCCCCCTACCTAGTCAGTTCCCATCTGGCTGTCGATAGACCCCCCTGCCCAGTCAGTCCCCTGCTGGGTGGCGATAGACTCCGCCCCGTCAGTCCCCTGCTGGGTGGCGATAGACCCCGCCCCGTCAGTCCCCTGCTGGGTGGCGATAGACCCCGCCCCGTCAGTCCCCTGCTTGGTGGCGATAGACCCCCCTGCCTAGTCAGTCCCCTGCTGGGTGGCGATAGACCCCCCTGCCCAGTCAGTCCCCTGCTGGGTGGCGATAGACCCCCCTGCCCAGTCAGTCACCTGCTGGGTGGCGATAGACCCCGCTGCCCAGTCAGTCCCCTGCTGGGTGTTGATAGACCCCGCCCAACCCACTGTGGGTTACCGATAGCCACCCATGTGTATGCTGGATAAATCATGGCACATGCTGATAGATAATGACAGTCTTTGTTTACTCTTAGGAAATATTAAAAGACTTCAGTTGTAATAATGCAACAAGATACCTGACGTGCATTCGATATATTTTGTCATGTGTGGTTTTTATTTTATTTTTATTTTCAAATCTCAGTTTTGCTAAATAGAAGAAAAATGTTTTTTGGTTTCATACAGGAAAACCTTTAGCCACGCCCACTCTTTTTACAACTTTTTAATAGATTTATTATGTACACTGCTCACCCAATGAGATATCAGTGTCCCCACAGCCAATCTCTGAACTCTCATTGACTGAGATACACGGTTTCCCTGTCAGTGAGGCTTTAAGCACCATAACCACCACAGCATTAGGTGTGGGTCAAATAACTGTAGCCAGAGCAGTTTCCATGGTAACTAAAGAATGACTTGTAGAGTAGAGTCTCGAATGCAACCTGCAAATACCGAAAACCGTTCCCAGCCAATAGCAGCACAAATCCACACAGCATGTGACTGGCTTCAGGTATTTGGTCATATAAAATCCTGTATGTTACTCTTTGTGTGCCATTTTTCTGGGGATGTAAATCCTCATGTCCTGTCTGCTTTTTGTCTTTCAGGAACATTTCCAAACAGAAAGGGTGTTGAAGTGTTTGCGTGGACACCCTCAGTCTGGTTGTGACATACAAAGCGTTATCTTCTTCCCTTGTATAGAGGATGATGGGAGACTGTCAGGAACCTTCTTCCCTACCGTAGAATTCACAGGCTTGGACAATGCTGGGGTGGAGCAAGCTCTGCAGTCCACATCCCTGGCTGATTCCATTATTATTTTATCCAACATTGATAGTCATGTATTCTGTACTTTACTATAAAAACCGTTAGCTTTGTTCTACACGACTAATTCATGGAATGTCTATACTGTCAGCTGTGTTTGAGAAACAGATTGGCAATGTTGAAGGGTTTATAATGGACCGAGAGGGGAGGCAGCGGGCCATTGGCAAAAGATGGTCTGGATCTGTTAAATGTAAGGAAAACCGATAATTAGAATGTTTCTCAAAAGAATGCTGTGGAATAACATGTTTAACCCCTTAAGGACCAAACTTCTGGAATAAAAGGGATTCATGACATGTCACACATGTCATGTGTCCTTAAGGGGTTAAGGTCATGCAGAACCATGGCAGCCAATCATCTTGCAGTGTTTGATAAAGTGTATAAACCAGACCAGGGTTTCCATGGTAATTGGACAAACTGACGTCCGTTGTGTACATAGCGTTTCAGGATTGGTGGGCAGTGTGTGCTACATAGAGAATACTATTACATAGGCTGAAAAGAGACTTGCGTCCATCCAGTTCAGCCTTCCTCACAAATGCTTTTGCTGTTGATCCAAAAGAAGGCAAAAAACCCAGTCTGAAGCGCTTCCAATTTTGCAACAAACTAGGAAAAAAATTCCTTCTTGACCCCAAAATAGCAGTCAGATGTCTCCTTGGATCAAGCAGCTATTACCCCACTAATTAGAAATTATATCCCTGTATGTTATGTTTCTGCAAGTATTTATCCAATTGCAGTTTAACCCCTTAGTGGCCAGATCATTTTTCAATTTTCTTACTGTTAAGGACCAGTGCTGTTTTTACATTTCTGCAGTGTTTTTTTTATTTTTTTATAATCTTTATTTTTGTTGTGCTTTAAATTGACAAAGATATCACAGTATACGTTGTATGCAATGCAATGGATGAACATGTCATATTAGATTAAGTATAGAGATATTTCAGCACATTTTATAATCTAGCAGGAGCGATGTACACAGTGTGGCTTGAAAAGAAATGAAGACATTTTGGTGTCGATTAAACACTTTGTGTGCATCTGAGTATGCAAGCGTGTGGCAGGAGTTTATTGCCACTGGAGTGAGCCATTGAGTAAAATCAATAGTGTGTGTTAGCGATTGTTTGAGGTGGTTAACGTGTTAGTGAGGTTATCTATGCACGGCGATGAGACACTTTAGTATGTGTACTGTGTGCACCTTGTGGTTTATGGTCATGGTGGTGTGTGGCACTCTAACTGGGTATGTGTAAGCAGAGAGCAAAATATATACATAACATCATAATGGCCCAGCTAGAGAAGCGCTGGGTGTTTGGGTCAGAGCGTCTGTTTCATTCGATACCCCTTGTGGGGAGGCGGCTTGGGCCTATCGGTAGTTCGTGGGGATCCGCGGTCCAAGGGGTCGGTGAGGGTATCCTTCCAGCCCCGTGCTGATGTCGAGGCCTGCCTCTCCTGGCCACAACCTCTTCGGCTTCTCATGCCACGGGTTTTTCCTCGCTTGGTAGTGATAGAGGGACTGTTTGTGTACCGCCGTTTGCGTTCGGACCTCCGCTTCCACGGGCAATGCTTCCAGTATTGCACCCGCGTGGCTTTCAGTCCGGGTGGGCCAGAAGGAGGAATAGGGGTAGGTCGTACCTTTGTGAGACCCGAAGGTGCGGGGGTAGGAGGTGAGAGCCCCGAGGTATCCATGTTCAGGTCAGTCAGCTTGGAGAGTGGCCGTCTCTCCACAACTTGGATCTCCAGTAGGCCTCAGGTTTGTAGTGCAGGGTCCCGGTGGGTTACACGCTTGGATTCTGTGTCTGGGGGTTCACCCGGGTGGCCCTGTCTTGATAGCTCCACTCCAGAGTGCACTTGTGCTGTTTTTCTGGGTTTTACCCCCAATACATGCAGGTTTGAGCAGGAGCTGAAGCTCGGCACAACCACTCAGCCCGGATGCTAGGTTCCGCCCCCATTTCTGCGGTGTTTGTGTTTAGCTGTAATTTTCCTCTTACTCATTTACTGTACCCACATTATATACTGTTTTTCTCGCCTTGAAATGGTCTTTAAGATGCAATTATTTTCATCATAATTTACTGTAAAATTTTTTATAAAATATGATGAAAAAAGTAAGAAAAGAAAAAAAACTTTTTCTAACTTTGACCTTCCAAAATCTGTTGCGCATCTACAACCACCAAAAAACACCCGTGCTAAATAGTTTCTAAATGTTGTCCTGAGTTTAGAAATGCCCAATGTTAACCCCTTAACGCCGTTACGCATTCTATGCCGTCCCGCATTAAAAGGACTTTAAAGCCGTTGCGGCGGCATAGAACGCTATAACGGCTTGCAGCCCCAGGAGGTCCGGTGTATTCAAAGAGCGATCACATGGCCCCCTATAGCTGGCTGTGGATCTGCCAGCAGGGGGACTGTCTGAAATGTCACACAGTCCCCCTGATGTGGAATTATTAAAAATCTTTATTGTACTTGTATTGAATTATTGTACTAACTCCATTTTAACTTTATACTGTGACTTTGTCCTCCATTTTGTCCTCCTAACCTGACTTCTTCAATCCTCCATTTTGTCCTCATGACTTAACTTGTTCATTTTAAAACTACATTACGTGACTGAACTTCTCAACCCAATTAGTACAGTAGACAAAGACTGTGTTTCCTTCAAGGACAAGTACCAGGAGGTGCTGGCTACTCCTTAAGACTTGCTGGCTACTCCTTAAGAGCTTGTAAGATAGTACAGTTTGAAGGCCATAGAACACAGTAGTAATGAAATGTTCTATTCATAAGAAACCTTGCACCTGGACATAAAGCCTGATATCATTGACCGTGTAAAATGACGCTTAGGACCCCCTTGTCCCCCACCCGTGTCCAGAATAATCCCACCTCTGATGGGTGGGCACGGGACTAACCTCTTAATTTTACTAACCAATAGGTAAGACACTAACTCCGTCACTTAACAATAATCCAATTGATGATGTTTATTTGCTGATATTCTAATAATCAATGATGACGCAAAATGCCTCTTAAAAGGGCCTGCGCGCCCGCTTTTTCTTCACTTGCCAATAAACTTTCTCGAAGTTATTTTAACCTGAACCTCGTGTGTCAGACTTAATTACTTCAGCGTATATACGCAATTTAATTTATTGATTTGGACAGGAACAGATAGACTTTGAACATTTTGGTTTACTTTCAAAAAGTACCATAACAACTTGGCGCCCAACGTGGGGCATCGGGCTATGTCCGGCCGGTGAGCCGTCCTAAGGAAGACAAGGGTGGACGGAGGAATCCAGGGGGAAGGAAGGGAGATTGATCACCTCCAGATACACGGTAGAGACTTCTGTTGAGCCACCGGTACGTTCCGGCCCCTTTGATTGACCCGTCCACGTGTCTGTGACTGCTTCCCGGGAGGACATCAAAGACAGGTAATATCTTGCCCGGTGTCCCGTTACTCACTTGCTTACCTGCATTTTAGTCTATCTGTTGCCTGGGTGTGTTTGAATCGTTTGCCTGTTTCCCCATTTTGAGATAAAGGGGGGGTGGACCTACAGGGGATTTGCCTGGGGTTCTGTCTTGCTTGTTTTCCCCTTTTTGGGATAAAGGGGGGTGGACCTGAGGGGACTTGCCTGGGTCTTCAGTGTGTGTGTCTATCTGTTTGTATTTTACCTCTTTTGGGATAAAGGGGGGTGGACCTGCGGATTCGTTCCTGGGGGTCTTCTGTTGCCTGTTTTACCTCTTTTAGGAACCACGGTGTTGTGGTTGTAAGGAAAAAGGGGGGTTGACCTGCGGATGCGTTCCTGGGGGTCTTCTTTGCCTGTTTACCTCTTTTAGGAGCCTCGTGGCTGTGGCTGTAAGGAACAAGGGGGGTGACCTGCGGATGCGTTCCTGGGGGTCTCTGTTGCCTGTTTCACCTCTTTTAGGAACCACGGTATTGTGGTTGTAAGGAAAAAGAGGGGTTGACCTGCGGATGCGTTCCTGGGGGTCTTCTTTACCTGTTTACCTCTTTTAGGAGCCTCGTGGCTGTGGCTGTAAGGAAAAAGAGGGGTGTTGGAACTGTGGATTTTGTGTAGACTCATAATTTCCTGTGATCCTTCTTGTGTCACTTTGAGAGCCTAGCTAGCTTCTTTGTGCACATGGTATTTCTGTTTATTTGTGAGGGGGCTTAGTCTTGTGGCAGAGGACTTTGTTTCCTGGGGGGATTCAAGTAGGCATTGCTTGTTTTCCGCATCACGTGGTAGTGAGACTTATAAGTGGGTTTTATAGGGGCACTACGGGAGTGAGGATAGACGTGGCCACATTCTTGTGGACTGCAGAGTAGAGAGAGGCTGACGGAACTCGGACCGGTGTCAGTTGTTTTCCGTGGCCGCTGGTAGTGAGACTTACGAAAGTCGTTCTCCGAGTGGAGACACTACGGGGTTGAGGGAGGTGACTTTGGAGTAAGCACACGAGTAAAGGAAAGGGATTATTGTTGATTTCATTTGAACTGTGATGCATGCACTGTATTTCAATTGTATTGTTGTCTTGTTTGTCTAATTAGGAGTCTCATGAACTCCTGTGTCTGTCTCTAAGGATTTTCCTTGTCTTTCATCTTTTCTATACTTCCTATATTATTATACTATCCACTCCCATTCCTCTTAAAAGAGAAGTGATTGGTCACACACTTCTCACTTCGCTCCAATCCGTGTCTACCACCCCGGGTAGGCGGATTCAGTGACTAGTCTACGTTTTGGGAAGACGCACCTGAGAAAGTCCCACGATTCTCGGGTGGCAGTCGAGCATTGTAGACGTTCTTGTTCAGTTTTCCCTCTCTCTCCCTATATCTAGGACGCTGGTATAGGGGTAAAGGGATTATGGGACAGGATTTAAGCAAGCCCAGTAAGGGCTGGTTAGCATGTGATTTAGTCGAAGACAGAGAGGGTGAGGAAATGGTTAAAGGTGTTGAAAAAATTGCAAAAGTATGTAGAATTGCTGTACCGACATGTGGAAGATTGCAACCAGAAAGTTGGCGTAGGTTACTGACAGAAAAGAAAGGCAAGCTTACAGATAATGGTTTATTAAAGACTGCTGAAGCATGGTATAGAGTAGCGAAGGCTATTCAGCTAGAAGGTTGGGTTGAGGAAGAGATAAATCACAAAGGTGTGAAATTGTTTGTGTATCATAATAATTGTGTTGCTGGGGTCTACCCCCAGCCAGCGCCCAAAACCGGCGCCCAGGGAATGTCTATCCCCAAGGTTCAGTCAGCAATAAGTGATAGCCAGCTGACTATGTTCCCCACTCCCAATACCCATCCCATTACCTCCCCTGTCTGCCCGGTCCTGAATTCTGATGGATCTTTCTTTTCCCCTGCCCCATCTTTAACATTCCCATCATCCTCATCCATCCCTACGCTACCTGCTATACCTTCCCCTAACATTTCATCTGCCATTTCTTCCCTACACTCCCTCTCCATTAGTGATCCCCTCCCCTCTTCATCCGCCCAGCTAACCACCTCTTCCACACTCACCCCGGCTCCTCCCTCTACACCCACCCCTACCAATCCCTCTCCGTCCCCTCCCATCTCCGCCCCAGTCCAATACCCCACCTCCTTTCCCTCCCCAGCCTGGCCCTACCCCTTCCCATATCCCATGGCCCTGCCCTATCCCGGATATCCACTACCCCTTCCCCAAGCCACTCCCCAGGTTCCGGTTATGCCCAGTCCGGCACAGGTTGCTCCGGATGTGCCCACATCTAACATGGCCGCCACTCCTTCCCCTAACCCTAATGTAACACCTTTTCCGGCCACCAATATGGCGGCCCCCAGTTCGGCCCTGATGCCGGTAATTCCCGGTGACTACCTATCCCCAGGTTATGACTCGCTAGCCACCCCTGCATCTGGGGCCCGTTCCCAACCACCGATCCTTTCACCTCATGCGGGCCCTGCACCGCGCAAAAGAGCCAACATCATTGAATTCGATGATGACGAGATGGACAGAGTGTCCCATGTCTCATCGGAGCTTGCCGCGGGAGCCCCAACTCATCGTTCTATCGATGACCCCTTTGGCCACAAGGGTCGGGGAGAACAGGCCCCTCCTAAATATGTTGCCTTCAACCCCACTCAAGCTAGTGCTCTAATGAAATCACTCCCTGACCCAGAGAAACAGCCTATGCCCTTCTACCGAGGGATAGTTCAAATTCAAAAGACTTATTCCGCCGCATGGCGTGATTTGCTGAGCATTTGTGCTATTAAAGCAGGGGATGCATACTGGCCGAGCATGGCCCGTCACCTCAGTACAGATCTGCTTTCCAGTGATGTTGACTACCCTTCCGGGGTAACCTTTTGCACCCAATTAAGAGAATGGGCTAAGGATAAACTTGCAGATCAGGCTGCTGGCCTTACTGATGTTATTCAAGATAAAGGAGAATCAGTGGAAAGGTTTCATGCAAGACTGTATCAAATGTTCACAGATTTGGGATTTGATCTTACTGACAAAATTCATTCACAAATGCTGTCAGGTGCGTTTGTCCAAGGCGTTAAAGACTCTATACGCAAGGGAATCATTGCCGCACGCCCTGAATATAAGGTTGTTCCCCTGGATACCCTGCTTTTAGTTGCTAGAGGTTTGGAATCCGTTCAGACCCCAAGGAGACCTACTTCAGCTCCTCTCATGGTGTCCCGCTCCGCTCCAGCCCCAAGAGGTCCCAGACCGGAGGAGGGGGGACATTGCTTTAATTGTGGAGCAAAGGGTCACTTTAGGAATGACTGTCCAGAACCTAAAAGGGAGCAAAGGGAACCCAGAAAACTACCCAAGCCTGCCCCGGCTCCCAAAGCCACCAAACAGGTTCCAATAGTTGAGGAACCCGATGAATAGGAAATTGGCAAGCCTGTGTCTGTGACCCCTGTCATGGCAGTGTCTACAGGGGACAAAGGGGGGCCACTTGCCACAGTGACTTTACCCATTGAAGGCCACCCCACCACATTTCTAGTTGACACAGGTGCAGCCCGTAGTGTTCTGCGAGAACAAGACCTGCCAGACCCATCCTTCCTATCCAATATTGATGTCTCTTGCGTTGGAGTGGATGGTCAGCCAAGACATAGCCCTTTAACAACTCCACTACGAGTTGGCTCTAGCCTGCTTGCTCGCTTTGTGGTATCCTCCACATGCCCAATTAACCTATTAGGTGCTGATGTCCTCTCACGCCTGCAAGCATCCATCACCTTCACCCCAGACGGGCAAGTAGAAATGTTCACACCTCTATCTGTATCAGATACCTCAGCCCTGTGCTCCTTGCCTCTGATGCTGCATTTAGAAAAGCCCCGTGAGGAAGCAGCAGAATTAAGGTCCAATTTCCCGGAGGAATTAAAAACACAGGTGCCCGCCAAGTTATGGTCCTCAGGCCCAGAGGACATAGGTCACCTAAATGTTCCCCCTGTGGTGGTAAAGCTTATTCCAGGAGCTAAGTTACCAAGAAAACCACAATATCCGTTAAAACCAGCCCAGTCTGCTGCTATTTCTGTCCACATCAAGGCACTCTTGGAGAAGGGTGCCCTGGTGAAATGTAAATCTGAATGCAACACCCCATTATTTCCTGTGAAAAAGAAAACTCCAAAGGGTGAGCCAGAGAAGTACAGGATGGTTCAGGATCTCCGTGCTGTTAATGAAGCTACTGTCCTGGACACCCCTCTTGTACCAAATCCCCATACTCTGCTCTCTGGAGTCCCACCATCTGCAAAATTCTTCACAGTTATTGACCTGGCCAATGCCTTTTTCAGTGTCCCACTGGACCCATCCTGTCAATACCTGTTTGCTTTCACTCATGAGATGCAACAGTATACCTGGACTGTCATGCCCCAAGGGGCGCAAAATTCTCCAAGTCAATTTGCAAAGGCCATGGGTACCATTCTTGACCCATGGCAAGCTGAGCACCCAGAAGTTGTCCTGCTTCAGTATGTGGATGATCTACTGCTGTGTGGAGATGATATTCCCACTACTGAAAGGTGTTCAATCAGTCTTCTTTCCTATTTGGCAGAACAGGGATGCAAAGCTTCACTCATCAAGCTACAATTCTGTCAATCTTCAGTGATCTTCCTTGGACATTGCCTATCTCAAGGTACCAGACATCTTACTCGGGACCGGGTAAGAGCTGTTCTGGACATTCCACCTCCAAGGACTTCAAAGTCTCTTCATGCCTTCCTAGGCCTCATTTCCTACTGCAGGGCATGGATCCCAGAAGCCTCTCTGCTTATGCAACCTCTCTATGACGCTCTTAAATCTGACCCGTTTTGTCTGACCAATGAAGCCCTGGACAATTTCGATGCTTTAAAACGTGCCATCGCTTCAGCTCCTGCCTTGGGCCTCCCTGACTACTCCAAACCTTTCAAATTATTTGTCTCTGAAAGACAAGGCCATGCTACTGGAGTTCTCACCCAAACTAATGACTTAAGAGGCCGTCAGAGGCCTATTGGATATTTCTCATGTCAACTGGACATTGTGGCCAGAGGGACCCCTTCCTGTCTCAGGGCTGTTTTTGCTGCTAGAGAACTCATAGAAAGAACCTCGGACCTGGTCCTTGGCCACCCTCTGGTTGTTCTAGCCCCTCATGACATTTCTGCTATTGTCAACCAAGTCCAGCTCAAGCACGTGTCTCCGGCCAGACACCTGCGCCTACAGTGTCATCTTCTTTTGCCTGACAACATTTCCATCCAAAGATGTCAAGTGCTTAATCCATCCACTCTTCTTCCACTCCCTGAGGGGGGTATCTATTATGGATTTATCACAGATGAAACCTACATTTATCTGCTCTGTGGATGTATCAAGAAAGTCATGCATCCACATTTGACATTTTATGAAGATGAGACACCTCTTTGTGAAGGCCCGGATTACGCCTTCTGTACCATGTGGTACAAGCCAAGCATTACTCCCGAACCTTGCTATGAAGATGAGCTTTACCACTGGACCGATGTAAAGCTCACTGCACAAGACTTCTATTGTGACTCTGAAGGTAATAGCATGGTCTTGGTCCAGCTACCTCAACAACTCAACTACCTCTACCGCCATTGGGATACCGCTATCCCACATATTCCTGTTACCAAGTTGAAAACAAGGTCATGGAATGATCTTGGGCCCATGGCAAAACTATGGGCCACCATGAATAAAGAACAGCTACAGGAAAATGGTATTGCCAAATACCCAACAACTGACCTTCTAGAAGCATGGCCACGCCATTTCCTGGAAAAGGAATTTCAAGACCTGGTCATAAAGAATGATTATGACCCAGAAACACCTCATGACTGTTTTGAACAGATGAAAATGGAAACAGTGCACTTACCAACTGTGCATGAGAATCCATTACCAGATCCGGATTTTACCCTGTTTGTGGACGGATCAAGATATGCCGATGAAGGAGGAACATATCACACAGGATATGCCGTAACCACAACAGACGAAGTCATCAAATCATCATCCTTACCGCCAGCAATGTCTGCGCAAGAAGCCGAATTACAGGCTCTGACTTCAGCATGCAGAATTTCCGAAGGAAAACGTGCCAACATCTATACAGATTCAAGATATGCTCTAGGCGTGGCACATGACTTCGGCCTAATTTGGAAGACTAGAGGATTTCTTACCACCGCCGGTACACCAGTCAAACACAGCACTGCAATCAAGGAGCTAATGGATGCCCTCCTACTTCCCAAAGAAGTGGCCGTTTTGAAAGTCAAGGCCCATGGGAAATTGGATACAGATGAAGCAAGAGGCAACCATTTGGCTGATCAGGCTGCTAAGCTAGCGGCCAGGGATCTGCAGGAAGTGGATGAAGAAGTGTCCGGACAAGAAGAAGAAGAAGTCCCTATTTTTGCTTTGCAGACTCTTCCTACTGATTTGCGAATTTTACAAGAACAACAAGCTGCAGTCACTCCTGAGGAAATCCAGAAATGGAAAAAGAAAGGAGCTGTCCAAAAGGACGGAATATATTACAACAACTTCAAATTTTGTCTTCCCAGAAATTTATACCCAGCAGTGGTCCAATGGGCACATGGGCCTGCACACCTGTCAAAAGAACTGATGGCCGCCCTCATACAGAAGTATTATGAAGCACCCGGAATCACAACATTGATAAGCAACTTCTGCAAAGCCTGTGTTATTTGTGCAAAATGCAATCCGGGAAGACCAGTCAAGGTGCCTGCAAAGAGCCTGGCAAAGCCCATGTACCCCTTCCAACGAATTCAAATTGACCACATCCAAATGCCCAAGAGTGGGCCCCATGAATATGCACTAGTAATAGTGGACATGTTCTCAGGCTGGCCAGAAGCCTACCCAGTGGCCAATATCACTGCAAAAACAACCGCAAAGCGCCTACTTACAGATATTGTATGTAGATTCGGACTCCCAGAAGTCATTGAGAGTGATCAAGGCCCAGCCTTTACAGCAACTGTGACTAAAGAAATTTGGACTGCTCTAGGGGTGACCCTAGCCTTCCATACCCCTTACCACCCACAAAGTAGTGGTAAAGTGGAGCGCATGAATGGCACTCTAAAAACCAGAATGTTAAAAATGTCACATGAAACAAAGATGCCCTGGCCAGAAAGCCTGCCAATAGCTTTATTCAGTGTTAGGCACACACCTAGAGGGAAGCATTCACTATCCCCATATGAGGTTCTATTTGGGACAGCACCCAGACTAGGTTGTTATTATCCGCAGCAGTTGCAACTCCAATCAGATGTTTTAGTAGACTATGTAACTGAACTTGCAAATGTCCTAAACAAAATACATGCCCAAGTTTTCTCTTCAATTCCAGATCCCGAATTGGATACAGGTTCCCATAACCTACTTCCCGGAGATTGGGTCCTGGTTAAGAAGTTTGTGCGGAAAAATACCCTGGAACCAAGATTTGACGGTCCATTCCAAGTTCTCCTGATTACCGCAACCTCCGTCAAATTGGCCGGTAGGCCAAATTGGGTCCACGCTTCCCACTGCAAGAAATCTCCTGCCCCAGAGGAAGCGAATATCGCACAAACATGTATCTCTGGTACATCTTCTCCTTAATTAGCCTTATGAAGGCCCAGCAAGTAGCCATTACCAAAGACATTAGTGGGTACACCTTCTGGTATAATTCATCATGCACCCAGGTGGCTACTTATACCTTTGACTATTGTGATATTGTAGAATGCCCATTTCCCACACCACAAATCCAGAGCATCTATAGAGATATCCCTCATTCGAAAGACCCATATGTTTGTGTAGTTGACAAACAATGGGGGCACAATTGTGATCATTGGGGGGCAGCGGGATGGAATGCCGGGCCTGCCTGGGGTTACAAACCAAAAAGTGCCGTAGCTAAAGTAGATGATCATGGTAGATCGCTTCTCCAGAGAATGACTCTGAGAAAGCCTGGGGGGAGCACACCAATGAAATTAATCCTTAACATTGAGCACCCAAGCCCAACAGATGCGGACCAGTATGTGATGGGAATGTACTGGAAAAGGGGTTCCTACCAGAAATTAGGGCATTTCTACCTCAAAGATATGTGCAACTCTTCTGAGTGGCAAGGGGCCACCCATATGGTCCCTAACCCATTAAAACCCCATATCCAGACCTTTCAGGACATGATGGCCATTGCTAACCCCACTTTTGAAGATACCATGGCCGCTGAAACAGGTTTTAATGATGTAAATTTATGGTTAGAATGGATGAAATATAATGCTAATAAGCATAATAGAACCGCATGTTGTGTGTGGCGGTGCCCGGCCTCACCTGGGTACCGTACCTTTAATCCTACCTGTAGATATAGAAGAATGTATTTTAAGCCTTTTTGCCTATCACTATAATTTTAACAGGTCCATATGTATTGCATGGACAAAGGAGTATCCTCTCCTAGCCAACGATGTCAAACCCCCTGATGGTATTACCGTATATAAAGGTAATTACACTTGCTATGCCATGTACGATGGTATTGGTAAATTTGTGGGTAACTTTTCCAAAGGTTATTGTGCTACATACAGAACTGTTCCTGTACGCTTGCTGCAACACCATACTAGGTCACTAGGAGACATTTACTGGTTGTGTGGGGATTTACAGCTGAGATCCAGAATGGACACAGCGTGGTGGGGGGAGTGTACGTTGACTAAGGCCATTATGCCTATCCACATTATCTCTGACACACACCTCAACACCCATGGGCCCAGCCACACTAAGGTTAAACGTGAAGCCCCAGTAAAAGGAAGTTTTGACCCTCACATTTACATTGATGCCATCGGGGTGCCTAGGGGGGTACCCAATGAGTTTAAAGCAAGAGATGAGGTTGCTGCAGGATTTGAATCAATTTTTACCATAGTTACCGCAAACAAGAATCTAAATTGGATAAATTACATTTATTATAATCAACAGCGTTTTGTCAATTACACCAGAGACGCCCTCCAGGGGTTGGCCGAACAGTTGCAGGCCACATCCCAAATGACTTTCCAGAATAGAATGGCCCTAGATATGATCTTAGCCGAAAAAGGAGGGGTTTGTAAGATTTTGCCCGACACTATGACATGTTGTACCTACATCCCAGAAAACACAGGCCCTAATGGTAAAGTCACACTAGCTATAGAAAAATTAAATGACCTGTCTGAAGAGTTAAAAAGGAATTCTGGGATAAAAGATCCCTGGGAAAGATGGTTTGGTTGGATGACAGGATGGCAAAAGGCTTTAATGCAGATTGGTATGGCTATACTAATTTTTCTTTTTATTTTTGCTCTTCTCTTTTGTTGTGTCCTCCCATGTCTGAGAAAATCCCTCATGAAGACTGTTGACCAAGCAGCACCCACTTTGACCCATCTCGAAGTTGATGACCAAGAATTCCAAGACATCAACTCACCCTGTCTGCCGCTGCAAACATTCCCTTTTGTTGATAAAGTGCAGGAATTCTAGGAAGGGACTAGCTCAGGGACAGCATCTGTCAGTGAATGGTAAAGGCCCCATGTGGAGAAGTGGTGGGTTAGCTGCCATGGGATACCCTTGGGTGTGAAGCGTTCGAGAGCCATACTGACGGATGGTTAGCCTATTAGGGTCAGATCTAGGGACAGCCTTGCACTTTGCATTAACATCTAGCTAGCGGCCACGGGGTTTCTGTGCCTTCGGGTTAACACGTCTTCTGATACTAACATAATAAAGTTTTATCTCTTAGAATCTAACATTTCATAGGGGGGACTGATGTGGAATTATTAAAAATCTTTATTGTACTTGTATTGAATTATTGTACTAACTCCATTTTAACTTTATACTGTGACTTTGTCCTCCATTTTGTCCTCCTAACCTGACTTCTTCAATCCTCCATTTTGTCCTCATGACTTAACTTGTTCATTTTAAAACTACATTACGTGACTGAACTTCTCAACCCAATTAGTACAGTAGACAAAGACTGTGTTTCCTTCAAGGACAAGTACCAGGAGGTGCTGGCTACTCCTTAAGACTTGCTGGCTACTCCTTAAGAGCTTGTAAGATAGTACAGTTTGAAGGCCATAGAACACAGTAGTAATGAAATGTTCTATTCATAAGAAACCTTGCACCTGGACATAAAGCCTGATATCATTGACCGTGTAAAATGACGCTTAGGACCCCCTTGTCCCCCACCCGTGTCCAGAATAATCCCACCTCTGATGGGTGGGCACGGGACTAACCTCTTAATTTTACTAACCAATAGGTAAGACACTAACTCCGTCACTTAACAATAATCCAATTGATGATGTTTATTTGCTGATATTCTAATAATCAATGATGACGCAAAATGCCTCTTAAAAGGGCCTGCGCGCCCGCTTTTTCTTCACTTGCCAATAAACTTTCTCGAAGTTATTTTAACCTGAACCTCGTGTGTCAGACTTAATTACTTCAGCGTATATACGCAATTTAATTTATTGATTTGGACAGGAACAGATAGACTTTGAACATTTTGGTTTACTTTCAAAAAGTACCATAACACCCCTGCTGGTGGGAAAGTAAAAAAAAATATATATTAAACATGTTTAAAATAAAATAGAAATGTGTGTGTATATAATGATATATGTAACGTCATTCTAAGTGTTTTTATATAAGTATATATTAGTATTAAAATACACTTAGAATGACGTTACATATATATAATATGTATGTATATACACACACACTGTAACGGCACCCCCAGGCATAAAAAGGGGTTGTGGCGAAACCCAGGTGTAGTAACTGTTTATTGTGGGTGGGCTGCTCTGCTGTTTCTGTCTTGTGGGTGAGCTGCTGGACTAACAAGGGCACTGACCGGCAGGAGGTCAAGTACCCTGTTAGTCTGGGGGGGTAAAGGGGAGAAGTGTGGCGAAACCGACCTCGCCACGTGTCCTTGGAGGGGGCTGATTGCCCGCCTCTTGCCTTTGGACTATGGACCAGACTTTATGGGAATGTGATACCCCAGATAGCCATACCATGGAGCCTATTCATATAATGAAAGACTATGGGAAAGACTTTAGCTCCATGGCAATTGTACTGTATGAGTAGGATCTGCGCGCTATTCGGTAGTTTTGTGCGTGCAGATCCCAGCTATCTGGGGATAGGTGAAATGTCTGTGTGTTATGTGTAAATGTGACTTTATGTATTTTAAAGTGTTTTATGTTGTTTTGCAACCATGTGGTTAATGGAGTCTGCCTTTAGTCCTGGGTAATTTGATTACTTCTCCAATTAACTCTAGGGCAGAAGGGAGGAAACCAGGGTGCATTGTGGGGATGTTTTTCTGCCAGCCAGAAAGGAACAAAAGATACTTTTAGTAACTTTTGAACCCCTGGTCGGATTCATGCCATTTTTTAATATGTTGTTCCCCTGAATGGATTGATTGTGGATATGTATTTTTATGTGAATGTGATGTATGGTTTTAAAGATATGAAAGTTGTGTAAAAGTATATTTTACACTGTATGCATAATGGGATTATGTGTCACACTAAGGGGAGGGGATGTGTGGGAGGTAACATCTATGTCATTGGTTCTTTTATGCCTCCCCCTGGGTGTGGCCTGTATGTGTGAGTTGGAAATAAAAGCCAGGCTGGATGAGCCAGTCCAGAGTTCCTGTTTTACCCTCAAAGTGATGTGTCGTCTCATTATTGGGGGGAAGGATTTATTGCATGCTGTTCCAGTTGACTGCTAGGAGTACAAGCCTATTCGTATGGTTCCTATTCAATGGTCTACAGCATTCATAGGCTTGGGAGAATTTAAAAGGTTTCTCAGATTCGGTGATTGTGGTGTCTGCCAGAGTGCTTGGAGTCCTCAGGAAGCACTAGGAGCATCCATTAACGGAGGTACCGAGTCGGGGTGCCAGGCGATCCGTTACAGGGGTTAACAGCCGTTTAGTAGATCTTCCAGAGACACAGACACAGCTACTGTAGACACCAATCCACCGAACCAGAGAAGCATATGAATGCTCTCAAACATACGAATGCTGTAAACAGCCGAATAGGAAAAACCATACGAAAGGTTTACACTCCTAGCAGTCGAACTGAAGCAGCATACAGGGTCAAGCAGGAACAGACAGAGCTGTGGGTTTATTGTTCTTACATACACATTCTTACACATTAGTACCAACCACAGGGTTTTGTAAAACAACCAACAAACACATACAATACACTCAGACACTCCCACACAAAATCCTCCCCTCTGCCTGTGATACAATTACCTTACACAATGGGTAATGTAATTATCACAGGCAGAGAAATAGGTTTTCCACATTATTCATAACTTTAAAAGTATGCATCACATTCACATACATTTTCAGAATCAGCATACTCCAAATACAAACATATGTCGAAATCATCCAAATTGGTCCATTGGTTCAAAAGATAGATCGAAGTCCTTTGTGACCAAATGAAGCATGGCTTTTCTGCCCCAAACCAGTCCCACAGAGTCTTCTATCCTGGAGATAATTGAGAAGTAATCCAATTATCTCCAAGGACAGAGGCAAAGCTCCATTAGCCACATGGTAGCAAAACACAATAAAACACACAAGGTTACATTTATTACATAAAATAAAGACATGCAACATATCCACAGATAGCTTAGGTCTGAACGCACATTATTACTGAATGGCGCTCAGACCACACACATACAGTTCAATTGTCATGGAGCCAAAGTCTTTTATTACACGAATAGGCTCCATGGCATAGCTATCTGGGTTAAATGAGTTAATTCAGTAAATCCGAGAATCTACTGAACGCCAGGGCAGAAATACATGAATAGACCTTTCTGCATAGGAAAATAAAGTATTTAAATGCTGGTCCATAGTCAAAAGGCAGCAGGCAGGCAGCCAGGCTCCTCCAGTGCACAGTGGCGAGATTGGTCTCGTCACATATACGTATAATTACAATAATAAATAAATAAAATATTGAAACAAAATTTAATATAAATTATATATTCATATGTAATTTCATTCTAACTGTATTTTGTTATTAATATATATATATATATATATATAAAATACAAATAACCGCAAATATATATATATATAGATAAATACATATAATAACATAACAGATTACATTAGTATACACGTAGAATTTAAATACCTATAAATGCATATATATTAAAATTCTACGTGTATATTTAAGTAATCTTTTAACATAATTATGTGATTTGATTAATTAAAATTTGATTTACATACCTGACAACACAGGGAGAAAGTGCAGAGAATTTAATTCGCAAGCACTATATTTGACCCTGTAACTCTCCAAGACACCATAAAACCTGTACATAGGGGGTACTGTTTTACTCGGGAGACTTCGCTGAACTCAAATATTAGTGTTTCAAACTGGTAAATTGTATTACAACGATGATATTTTAAGTAAAAGTGAAGTTTTTTGCATTTTATTTTACAAACGAACGGCGCTTTTATGGACTATATTATTGTTGTAATATGTTTTACTGTTTTAAAACACTAATATTTGTGTTTAGTGAGGTCTCCCGAAAATAACATTCCCCCCCATGTACAGGTTTTGTGGCGTTTTGTAAAGTTAGACAGTCACATATAAGGCTTGCATTTCATTTTTTTGACATTGAAATTTGCCAGATTGGTTATGTTGCCTTTGAGAGCGTATGGTAGCCCAGGAATGAGAATTACCCCCATGATGGCATACCATTTGCAAAAGTAGACAACCCGAGGTATTGCAAGTGGGGTATGTTCAGTCTTCCTTAGTAGCCACTTAGACACAAACACTGGCCAAATATTAGTTTTTTGTTTTTTTTTCACACACAAACAAATATGAACGCTAACTTTGGCCAGTGTTTTTGACTAAGTGGCTACTAAAAAAGACTAAACATACCCCTCTTTCAATACCTTGGATTGTCTACTTTTTCAAATGCTATGCCATTATGGGGGTAATTCTCATTCCTGGGCTACCACACCGTCTCAAAGGTAACATTACTAATCTGGCAAATTTCAATTTGAAAATGGAACGTTCTATATTTGACCCTGTAACTTTCCAAAACACCATAAAACCTGTTAATGGGGCGTACTGTTGTACTCGTGAGACATCGCTGATTACAAATATGTGCATTTTTTGCAGTAAAACCTAACAGTATTATGACATTTACAGCTAAAATGTCAGACGGAAATACAATTTTTTTTTAAAAAAATCTTATTTTCTCACATTTTTTTAAATTTAATTCATAATAAATTATGTTCCATATATGAATAGTTAATGATAAATTAAAGCCCTGTTTCTCCTGAACAAAATGATTTATAATAAGTGTGGGTGCACTTAATGTGACAGCGGTGAATTACGGTTGAACAGACATATAACGCAAATTCCAGTTTTTGTTTACGTTTTGTTTTGATTAGAACGTGTGCTATTGACTCCATCCTGAAGGGGTTAACATGTTCGTAGATTTTTTTTGTGTGCAAGTTATAGGGCTATAAATACAAGTAGCACTTTGCTATTGTGAGCAGTGTTACCCCAGATAGCTATGCCATGGAGCCCATTCGTATAACGAAAGACTATATGAAAGACTTTGGCTCCATGGCAATTGATGTATGTATGTGATCTGAGCGCCATTCAGTCATAATATGCACTCATATCTAAGCTATCTGGGGATATGTACCTGTTTTATGCAATAGCTGCACAGTTATATATTTTTATGTATTTTATTGTATTTTGCTACCATATGGCCAATGGAGCTTTGCCTCTGTCCTTGGAGATAATTGGATTACTTCCCAATTATCTCCAGGATAGAAGACTCTGTGGAACTGGTTTTGGGCAGAAAAGCCATGCTTCATTTGGTCAAATAGGACTTTCCCTTAACTTTTTAACCCCTGAACCGATTGCCCTGATTTTTGAGTATATGTATATTTCAAGCATGCTGATTCTGAAAATGTATGAATTTATGTGAATGGCATGTATATTTTGTAAGTTATTAATATTTTTTACAACTGTATTTCTCTGCCTGTGATAATTATATTACCCATTGTGTTCAGTAATCATATCACAGGCAGAGGGGAGGATTTTGTGTGGGAGTGTCTGTGTGTGTATTGTACGGATTGATTGGTTGTATTTCACAACCCTCTGTTGGCAGTACTATGTTTGTGGATTGTGAATAAAAGAGGCTGTGCCAGTACAGTCAGTTCTGCTTGACCTCAAAACGAAGTGTCTTCTCGTTATTGGGGGAAATGGATTGTATGCTGATTGCCAGGAGTGTAAGCTGATTGTATGCTTTTCCTGTTCAGCTGTTTACAGCAATTTATATGCATGAGAACATTCGTATGCTTCTCCGCTTCGGTGGTTGTGGTGTCTGCTGCAGTGCTTGGAGTCCTCAGGAAGCGCTAGGAGCATCCTTTAACGGAGGTACCCAGTCGGGGTGCCCGTCGATCCGTTACAGAATATAACAGAAAAGAGAGCAAAAAAGCCAGAAAGGAAATGGATAGGTCTAAACTATTCCCCTTTCAAGCTCTAAGAATATTAGAGCAACCCCACTATAAACTGGTAAAAACTACTAAAATAAAATATAACTTTTAATTTAGCTTAAGTAAAAAAAATCCCTATGTAACAAAATGAGATATATGCTAGATAGTGCTACCCCTTTCAGGTAATAGCAGCTATGGCACAGGGATTTTTTTTTAAAAGAAGACAACCTAAGGTATTAACCTTGGGGTATTTTTAAATATATATATATTTTTTTTTATGCAACCATTTTACCACCAATCTATGCCAAATTTAAAAAAAAACTAAAATAATAAATTGGGTATTTCTTTGACACACATGGCAATTTAGGAATACATGTACTGAGAACTGTAAGGGTTACTGCCAAAGAAAACCCCAATATGTGTTCAGTAACATCTCCTGAGTACAGTGATACCACCTATGTACAGGTGTGTCGGGTTCTCTGGGGGCTAAAAGACCTTATTTGGAGGGTGCGCATTCCAGTTTTCGAACTTGGAATTTTCACAGCTGGTCATCATGCACCCATGTCCTGTTTGGGACATTTTTTAAGTCGGCCAATGTAATTTACCCCCATCAAACCATATATTTTTGTAAAGTAGACACCCCAGGGTATTTCAGATGGTGGTATTTTCCATGCACTAATTCTACAACCAGTCTTTACTACCCAAAAGGTTGACAATTGTTTTGTGTTCTTTTTCTCTCACATTGTACTTTAGGCATGGATTCTCAGCTCCTGTTATATATTACTGCCAAAGTACACCCCAATATGTTTTCACCAACAACATCTAAGTACAACAGTACCCGCAATGTACAGGTTTTATGGGATTTTGCAAACTTACAGGGGTCAGATGTAGGGCTTTTCAATTTGCAAGATTGGTTTGTTGGGCCTATGTTGCCTTCGAGACCGTATAGCAGCCCAGGAATGAAAATTAACCCCATCATGGCTTACCATTTTTAAAAGTAGACAACCCACAGTATTCAAAATGGGGGTCTGTCTAGTCTTTTTTTAGTAGCCACTTAGTCACAAACCCTGGCCAAAATTAGCGTTTATATATTTGTGCTCGGAATTTATCTAATACATAATGAAATGTAAAGGGGAAGCAAAAGTTGTTTGAGGTGTGCCGAACCAACGTACGAGTAGGCCTGTAAAAAGAGGGCCCACAAAGGTGAGTGTTAATATAGATGGGTGTAGGTGGGTGGGGACAAACGGCTTGAAAGACAAAGGTAAGTAGGGGAGTAGGGTTTAAATAGTATCATTACTCCTCCCACAAATTCAGGCCAAATGGCCTTCCAACTTGTGCTCGGAATTTATCTAATACGTAATGAAATGTAAAGGGGAAGAAAAAGTTGGTTGAAGTGTGCCGAAACCAACGTACGAGTAGGCCTGTAAAACGAGGGCAAAAGAGGCTTCAAAGATACCACACTTTATTGCAAGTTAATACAGCATGAGTAACGAAAGCTTGTAAGGTGCTTCACTCTGATTGAGGTATGTAAGTACCTGAGCTGAAGCTTTTTGATGACCCCATTGTTTGTGATGTAGACTGGGGTGAAAGTGTTTGAAGCTGCTCGCGTAGTGCCTTTGAAGACGTAACCGCTGAATGACAGCATAGAAGGTTTTTTTTTTTTTTTTGTTTTTTTTTTATTAATTCTTTATTTTTGTAGTGCATATATTAATCACAGGCATACATATGGTACCCCAACGGCATTCCATATGCAGGTTTCAAGACATTAGTTACAGTAGGGGGTAGATAGACAATGCACTTTTTTTTTTTGTACATATATTACTGGACGCATTACTGGAATCAAGATTATATAAACATGCCTAAAGTACACATCTAAGCTATGCTTCCGACATAAGTTTGCAAAGGATTAACGCTCTAGATATGCATATAAACAGGTTAAAGTAAATAATTAAAGCAAGTTTCACAAATCTGACACAGAATAGGCTATAATAGCTGAGTTGCAGCAGGGTATTGAAGCAAGGCTTAAGTAGTAGGCCAAGGTTAAAGGCTGTGTGTCGTTTTAAGCCATACACTGCAATATTGTGGACTAGATTTAACGTTGAGTCACTTGAGATACAGTGAAAGAGAGTGTCCGTGGGTGCTTGCCTTGCGTTAACCGATGCCTCTTCTTAGCTGGGTGCACCCTTCCAGTGTGTGTGGGCTCAGGGCTCCTGTGTTGTGCGGCGATGTGGCTGCTTGTTGCGCTGGTTTCTCATGCCTGGAGCTGGAGCTGGAGCAAAGCCCTGTGCTTTTGGGTGCAGGTGCTTTCTTGGGTCTCTCGCCCCTCAGTCTCGCCTGTCGGGTCGTTCGCCTAGGCTGTGTGCGTGTGTGGAGGGGCTCCTCTGTCTGCCGTCCTGTCCGTGCCTTTGTCAACTCCCAGCTGCTCGGCATTCTGCTTTTGCCAGGAAGTGTCCTGTGGAGGCACTGGCCCTATCGCCTGTGCATGTGGCCTCCGCCATCTTGGTGGCTGAGTCTGGGGTTTGAGTCTTGGCGGCCCTGTAGTTTCGCCTGCCGTGCTTGTGGCGGTTGGGTCTTGAGAGTGGGGACCGGGATCACCCCCCCGGTCCAGGGGGGGGGGGTACGGGGCCGGTTCCCCGCGGGTCCGACTGAGCGCTGAACGGCGTGCGGCAGGGCAGCGGCCGTCCGCCCCGCTCGCCTCCGGAGTAGGCCTCAAACGTGTCGGGTAGGATTCCTCCCCCAGGGGACTGAAGCCTGTTGGGCCAGCCTCACCCTGGGTCCAGGGCTCTCTGTCCGTTGGGGGCCGCCGTTGCCGGTCAGTTTTGTGCCAGGGAAACTTAAATATAGTGCCTGTCAGGCCTCAGGTTGCAGGAGCTGGTCTCACTTGCGGCCATCCAGCTCGGCGGTCCGGCCCCGCCCCCAGCATAGAAGGTTTTGAGTAAGAAGCTTGGTTGTGAGTTTAAGAAAAAGGCAAAAATTTTTTACCATGATTATAACAGCAAGGTTCTCTAATTAAAGCCAGCTCCTGAATGTGTCATGGTGCAATATAGTAAGCCCTGGCATATGTTAAGGGAAAGTCGTGACCCTGCTTGAAGCGTGCGGACTTGTGCGAGGTGCAATTGTGTGCTTAGTCCCAGATTAGCTCATGGAAGTGGTGGGCCATGGGGAGTGCCTGGAAGAAAGTATCAAATTGGGAGCGTGACAGAGCGTCAGCTGCTGTGTTGTGGACACCAGGAATGTGGATACAGACTAGGAAGAACTGAGAGGTAGCTGCCAACCCCGTCAGCCTGCGAATCAGCCTCATAATTGTTAGGGAGGAGGACCGACCTTTGTTAATGATGTCTCAGGCTGCGGAGTTGTCGGAGAAGCATCTAACTGCCTTGTCGGACCAAAGGTGACCCCACGTGTGGGCGGCCGCTACGATGGGGTAGATCTCGAATAAAGTAGATGTCTCTCTAAAGGCCGGCAAGGCATCCGTCTCAGGGGGCCAGTCGTCCCTAAACCAGAGGTTGCCGCAGATGGCTGCGAACCCTGTGTGTGCTGCTATGTCTGTGTAAATCAAAGGTGAATGCTCTGAAAGTGGGGGAATAAACAAAGAAATACCATTCCAATCAGCCAGAAAACTACTCCACATGAGTAAATCCGCCCTAGCCGTATCGTCCAACACCATTGGGCATGAGTCGGGCACACCGTGGAGCAAGTTGAGAAGCCTGGAGACAAAAGATCTACCCTGTGGAATGATGTGCATAGCAAAGTTAAGGGACCCCAATAAGGACTGGAGGCTCCTCCAAGTGCACGCAACACTCCGCAGGAACAGGACAATCTCGTTCTTAATGTGGGACAGTTTGTCTGGTGGTAAACTGGCTTGAAAGGTAGTGGTGTCGAGTACTATGCCCAAGAAAACGAGCTTGGTGGAGGGGCCGAGTGTTTTGCTAGGTGACAAGGTGACCCCGAGTGTCGTGAAAAAAGCTGTGGTGGAGTGTATAAAGTGAGGGGATTTTGAACCTGGTTCTATTAATAGAAAATGGTCTAGGTAGTGGATGACAGAGGGGCACCTGAGTATATTTAGGAGCAGCCATCAGAGGGTTTCTGCAAAGATATCGAATAACCTGGGGCTGCTCCTAGAGCCAAACGTGAGCCGGGTGGCGAAAAAATACCTGTTTCTCCATTTAACACCATGTAAGTGCCATAGTGAGGGGTGAATAGGTAGTAGTTTGAAGGCATTTGTTATATCTGTTTTGCTCAACCAAGCTCCACTACCAGCTAATAAGATGGCCTCCATGGCATCATCAATTTTAGCGTTTTGCAGTGAGAACTCCGTGGCGGGAATGAGCGAGTTGATACTAGGAGTGGAGGAGGAGTGAGGTGTGAAGAGATCAATAATTAAACGTTTTTTGTTGGAGTATTTGTGAATGGCTATACCGATGGGATTGGTACGCCAAGATGAGAAAGGTGAAGATAGAACCGGGCCGATCATAAAGCCGGCTGTGATTTCTGAAGACAGAAGGTGGTCCACAGTGAGTGGGTCAGTGGAAGCAGATAAAAGGTTAGGGCATTCAAGTGTACCTGTGGGGATAAGGCCCGTGTGAAATCCCTGTGAAAAACCCGTCACCAGATAATCTACCAGGTGCCTAGCTGGATGTGACTGGAGATAGTATTCCAGTATGTCAACGTTGACTTCGGTCAGTTGTTTCTTAGGTGACAGAAGGGCTGGGCAAATGGACTTGGTGTGGGTTCTGAAGCAAGTGGAGCAGATTTGCAGTGCCCCGCATGTTGTGAGATTACATACCCCGGCGTTAAAGTCACTGCACACCCGAACCTTGCCTAGAAATGTAATGTGACTGTCTGGTGTGTCACTCCAACCGGCACCCTGACTAGTGTGTGGGGTGGGGGGTGAGTCGTGGAAGTGACTGTCGTACTAGTGAGCATAGTTTGGGAGGTCAGCAGTAGGGCCATGGAGTTGACATCATTACCCTTGGAAATGCCCTTACTGATGAAGTCAGGGACAGGGTGAGCCGGGAAAACGTAAGAAGTGGGTTTGGATGGGACCGTCAGGGGAAGGTTTGCCGAGCCCGACAAGGCACCTGGTGTGGCTATAGCGGATTCTAGTTTTGTTAGTCTGTGATTGATTGTTTGGAGGTTGGAGAGTATAGCAGCCAGGGTGTCTTGTGTGGAATACGAAGTGTGAGCTGGCAGGATTTGTGAACTACAGCCTGGCCTGGGAACGTAGGCTTGAGTGGTCATGAGCCTATATAGTTCTGGCTATGGCAGGAAAGGGGATACCCCTGCTTCTGAGCTCCACTGAGATTTTTGGAATGGTCCAGTATCTCAGGGACCTGTGGGTAAAAGGGGTGAGGGTTTTTTCCGGAGACCCAGGCCTGATTGGCGCTGGCTATATTGCCCGATGGTAGATTGGTGATTGACTTTTGAGACACCTGAAAGAGAATAATGATTTGAATAAGTAGGGTAAGGAGGAGGTGAGGGTGAGACCTCTGGAGAACTAGCCTGCTAGCTAGTGCCGAAGTGACAGGTGAGGCCCTGCTAGTGCCAAATGGCGGAGAGAGGCTCTACCTATGATTTGGCCCGAGGGGATTTTGTGGCCACATGCACGTGGTGGCGGGGTGTAGGCCTCTCAGTGACCGTAAAGAGAGTCAAAACGTGTGGCCGTGACTTGGGAAGCCCTAGCTATAGCCCACATGAAGGGCGAGCGAGGTGGCTAACTATGATTTGGTCGTGGGCCGAACCTCCGTGTATGAGGTGGGGGTGTAGACCTCGCGGGACCGGGTATTAATTAAATAGCTAAGGCTAGAACCTAACCCTAGGAGCCAGTTCTCTAAACTACTGGGGCTTGTCTCTCGTAGTGATGTATAAGTACGTATGTAAATACTTAACCTTGAGTATAAGACCTGTTTGTTCGGACAAAGCACAGGTAGACTTCAATATGGCTATAAATTAGCTTCTGCAGGAAAACAGGATTGATCCAGAACCTAAGGAAAAAGGAGATGCTAGTGGGCCTGAGGCGTGCCACCGGTGTGCCAAGTGTAAAAATTTAGAACGTATGGGTCGGTGTGTACCAGAGGTACTGTAACATAAGCATGAGTAAGCTGAGGGACCTGAACGTTGGTCCATAGTAAGAGACAAGCCCTTGGGTACCCAGGGATGTGAATTTATAAATGAAACGAAGGCAAGTGATGCCTTAATGAGAACGTAATGATCATGAGAAAGATAAAATACATAATACTGAATGCCGGAGGCCTGGTAGCAAGTTGGTTGATAATAACGTAGAGGAACTGCGTAAAATGGCGTAAGTCTAAGTAATATTAAGTAGAAACGATAAACAGGAAATGATATGTTAATACGATAGTAGCTCAGTTGAGCAGGTTAATGAGAGTAGTTGTTGTGGCGTTTTTAAACCTGGTGTGTATAAACATTTGGAACCCACTTTGGGAGGTGGGGGTGAGGTTTACGTAAGGCCGTGGAGGCTGAATGAGGCCTCAGGAGAAACATAAAATTGGTGAAACTTTTTTACCGGATACCATGAAACTGGAACCTGTAAATCACTTCTTGAAGATTTCCTTGAAGTAGATAAACCTAAAACAAATGTATTCTAAGAATGATGACCCGGAACTAGTATATTTAAGGAACAGTTTAGTCATATGGTCTGAAATGAGCCTTGGAAACCGGGGTGGGGTGGGTTGCTGAGTGACCCAGAAATATAAAAAGGGGTTAATTGGTCAACTGTTTCTTTAAGAGGGTATCCCTTGTGTGGAAACCGCAGAGTACTGGGAATAAGTTCATAATTAAATGTAACAGTGGGACGGGAAATGGTGCCACAGGACTATGATAAATACAGGGGAAAAAACAGAATATAAACTTTAAATATAACAAGGAAATAGACAAGTATAGATACACACTGGGGTATATACAAAACATATAGGAATACCTGTTTATCCCTCCCGCGTTCGGCTAAGCGGCTATAAATCAACTTCAGACTGTATGAGTAATGAAAACGGCTGCATTGAAGACGTACGTAAGCGTGTTCGGCTGTATGAACGTGTGAAACAGCCGAACGTAGGGTAAGTATGAGCGATCTGTATTTAATATTTAAACAAATAAAAGAAAGAAAGGTATGAAGCTCTGCGTTCGGCTATTAGACCCGCGAACGCAGAAGTAACCGAACGACGTAAGGAACGAAATGGTAAGTAATAATAATAGGAAGCCTATCCCCACGTTTTTAGGCCCGAACGTGGGAAATAGCCGAATGCCATTTCCCACGTTTGTGCTTACGTGTAGGTGCCGTTCTCGTGACCTGAAGCCGGAAACGAGTAACTAAGGCGATTTAGAAGCTCGGAGGTCGGTGACAGGAGCTGAAACGAGGGACTAGCTCGAGGCAGAATTTGGCGGCAACCTCGACCGGACGTACAGGTAACCAAGGAGACAAATGGCTTGCAAGACAAAGGTAAGTAGGGAGGTAGGGTATAAATAGGATCAATACTCCTCCCACAAATTCAGGCCAAATGGCCTTCCAACATATATATATATATATATATAAAAGAAACCAAGAGGGCTGCACTCACCCGAACATGCTAGGGTGCTGCTGGGGCCAAAATATACAAAATACAGAATCCAGCGCACTCGCTTATTAACTAAACAATGATTTTTAAATCTTAGAGATTGTAATAGTTTTATTTAAAAACACCTCACCTAGGCAAAAAATGATGGGGGTTTAGTTACATTATATGATCATACATTGCATAGGGGCTTATTTTATTTTATATATATATATATATAAATATATATATATATATATATGTAAATATTTATTTATTTTTCACACAAACTGCCATGTCACTGATGATATCAGTATAATACATTTTACTGCTCTAAAACACTCATATTTACACTCATAGTAATGTCTCACGAGTACAACAGTACCCCTCAAGTACAGGTTTTATGGTGATTTGGAAAGTTACAGGGTCAAACATAAGATTTGCCAATTTGTGTTTTTGTAAATTGCTATTTGCCAGATTGGCTATGTTGCCTTTGAGACGGTATGGCAGCCCAGAAATGAAAAGTAACCCTACCATGACATACCATTTGAAAAAGTAGACAACCCAGGGTATTCCAAATGGGGTATGTCCAGTCTTTTGGAGTAGCCACAAACGCTTGCCACAGTTAGCATTTTCATTTTTTGCATTTTTTTAAAAACACTTTTATTGGTGATATCATCGTCGTGATAATTTTTTTTTTACATTTTTTTAATTTTTTTAATTCTTTATTTTCCGTGTGCGTGTAATTACAACATGCTTGTAGCGCCACGACAGCATGTACAAGCTTTTCAGTGACGTACAATCAAACAATGTCCTGGTAGTTTAAACAGCACATTTACATTTTTTGTAAGATATAACAGGCTTGGTACTAGGGAATAAAACTGATAGCTGAGTTGTGCATGCTTAGTTAAGTAGTTATTATGAGATTATTAAGTTACAGGCTATGTAGAATAACGTCGTATAGATTTCTCTACACTGCTTAAAATTTACCACAGGGGGGCAGCGAGTCACTGAGCTTGCCGGATAGAGCATATATGTTGGCTTAGACTTTTTAAGATGGTTTCTATGCAGATCTGCAGTGATAAAACAACTGTGTTTAAATCTAAAATAATATTAAAAGGGAGATGCTAACTATACAATATACAGTAGTAGTATCTGGGGCCGAGGCAGGGGGGGACTAGGATGTGGGTTTTTCTTAAACCTGAAGAAATAACATTTAATGGGCGGCGGGGCCGGGCCGCCGAGCAGAGCGGTCGCAGGGGAGCTCAGCTCCTGCACACAACGACCCTATAATGCCCATAAACCACGATTTTACTCACATACCTCACCCATAAATGCAACCCTCGACGGATAAGGGCTGCCGGAACCGGGGAGAGGCTTGCTCACTGAGTTTTAGTCCCCCGGAGGGGAGACCTCTGCAGCAACAGGCGGGACCTTTCCTGGCGGTGAGTGGAGTGGACGGCCGCCGCTCCACTATCCTGCCTACCGGAGCCCGACAGACAAGCGGCACACCTGTGCAGGCCCGGTCCCGGCCCCCCCCCCCCCCCCTCTGGACCGGTGGGGGTGATCCCGGTCCCAACTTTAAGGCAAGTCATCCGAGGCACAGCAGCGCTGCCAATAAGATCTGCGGCCCATATCCCTCACCTAAGATGGCAGACGCCACGTGTGCTAACGGCACTGTGAGGGCCGGCAACTACACAGCACTGGCAACACAAAGCGCCCACAGACACAAGCTAGCCTACTACCCGCAACACCTGGAGGTTAAATCACATCAAGGGGCCCTGGCACGACATCAGCCTTCTGAGACGCATAACTGTATCTCTGCACCAACCCCAGGGCAGGCCCAAAAATGGCGAGAGAGACAAGGGCACAGCAAACCAGTACCCGCAGCAAAACGAACACTAAAGGCAAAAGGCCAGCAAAACTTACCCCTCGGATATGCAGGAGTGCCGGTCTCCCACATGAAGCACCACACGTCCCCTCACAGCCAACACAGGCGAAGATGCCCGTCACTACGACGTGCGGTCCGCGGTGGGGCCTCGCAAAGCCCCCTGAGGGAGGCAGCAAAGCAGAGACCCAAGAAGCCACACCGCTCCACTACCTTGCAACCATCTCACCAGCGACAGGTCCAGAAGCGACGGACTACTCCTTTAAGCCGCGACGTGGCGCGGGACGAAGTGTCCCTGAGCATACACGGGGCATTTGTTTCCGGACAGTACACACATGGAAGCGGAGCGCCCAACCAAGGCATCGGCTGACTCCCCGACTATAGTGGCTGGCTGTCATCCAAGCCACATCGGCCTGGGACTCTCGCCTGAGATGCAACAGATCCAGGGGCACACAAGTGACAACCGTTCTGTTATATGGTTTCATTTTTCCTTTAAAATATTATGTGCTGACAACCTGCCTTACTTCGCTCACTCTAACACCCATATTACGCTGCCCAAGACCTCATACTACTTACGGTACTCACTTACATAACCCACACCCTAGCATGCAGTCTAAACGTGGAACCTTAGCCTACATTATTACCACAGACAGTAAGAAAAGCCTGTATCCTCTGACTACGTTTTGCCTCTCCACTGTCTTTTCATCCTATCGTTACAAACAAAAAATTGTGCTGTATATCTGAACGTCCATAATGCTTGTACTTACTCTGATTGTCACGGCTATTGTGGCTAAACAAGTCTAATGTTATACCATGCACAACAAAAAAAAAGAATAATAAAAAAAAAAGAAATAACATTTAACAGTATAGCCACGCGTATCTTTAGCTGTTGTGCCTCATTTAGCGTGCTAGAGCCTGTAGCAATGCGTTATATATTATGCATGAGAGGTACTTGC
The DNA here is from genome assembly GCF_036172605.1 of Pelobates fuscus. NCBI lineage: Eukaryota > Metazoa > Chordata > Amphibia > Anura > Pelobatidae > Pelobates > Pelobates fuscus. The sequence continues at coordinate 172,017,648 of NC_086325.1, forward strand.
ATTTGCCTGGGTTTGCAATTATAACGTTCAACTTGAGCGTGGAATGGCCGATATAGGCCGGGGAACGCTCCTGGGTGGGCATCAGAATATTACAATGCAGTTCTATACGGTTCCCTGGGGTCCCCCAGGCTTAAGTCCCTCTTTGGGATTGCCTGCAGAAAGCTGATCGTTTTCCCGGTGTGGTGTAGCGTGCTGCGGCCGGTCTTCCGGTCGTGGACCCAGGTATGCAGTGCTCTTTAGATTCTTCAGCCGATGCCTCGTTGGGGCTGTGCTGGTACCTGCCACGGTTGCCCATGCTGTCGCAGTTCAATGCGGTGGTTCTGTGGACGTGATGGATGTCGCTTGGGTGAGTCAGTAGGCTGGGGTAGAGTTGCCCTTATAGTAGAGGGAGCCTGAGGTGTGCCCATGCTGCATCTTATTTGTGTTCGCAGTTTCGCCGCCCTGTATGGGTGAGCTGTTTGTTTGTCTCTCCGTTGTTTTGGGCCTCCCCTGGGGTGCCGTTTGTCGCTGCGGGTCAGGCGGTGGACGGCTTGGCGGGTGTCTTGAGGTGGGTGTTAGCAGAGCCCCTTGTCTCAAACTGTGCTCAAGCTTGAGCCAGAAGTTTGTGAATATTAGTTCCAAGCTGGACACAGGGGCTTGTTGTACCCCATGTCTGCTCGTAAACCGCGTGGTCGCCGCCATCTTGGGTGGGTCTCGCTAACCTCCGATATGTTCCACGTTTGTTTCTGCCATAGCTGGTAGTACTCCCAGTGGTGGACCGGCAGCACTTCTGAATCTACGGCTTCACAAATTCACGTATGTGACGGACCGCCTGGCAACCCAACTGGGTGCCTCCGCCAATCTCTGCTTCCTAGTCACCTTGAGTACTATAAGCACCGCACCGGACACCATAGCCAGTATAGTAATCCAAAGAGCAATCCCATTAGTAGGGATTATAGCTGTTCCCTACAATCACGAGACGATGCTACGTGTTGAAGGTGAAGTGGACGGACTTAAATGGTGCCACCCCTGGCCTTTTATGGCGATCCCCATGCAAGGGGCACTCCCATATGGACCTTGTGGGGAACTATGTTACAAAGTCAAAGACCAATAATAACAGTGTTACAATGCATGACACTCCCACACACCGTACACAGTCCCTCCCTTCTGCCTGGGAGATAATTGAGTTAATACAGTATCTGACTCAATTATGTCCAGGCAGAAAAGACATTATTATAAAGCCCCCAAAGTACCCCAAAACACATAACATCCCCACAAATGTTGCATCCCCTGATAGCCCTGATCTGGGTGACCAACAGATTAAAAAATCACCAAGATCAGTTCAGGAATTTCCTGGAAGTCATTTATTTGACCGACTGCAGGTATCATCCCATGCCCAAAACCGTTCCAGAGAATCAGGGCTTGCGATCGGTCTAGTTCAGTAGTTTGAAAATGAACAACCTACCAAACAGAGTCAATAGTCTTACCCTGGAGCTTGTTGCCTTCATCCGGACGAATGATTTTACCGAACAGTACCCTTCTAAGTTGTATAGAATCGAACGCAGGCGATGATGGAAGTCCAGCGGTGTTCGGGAGCTTCTGTGTCCAATTTCAGTTCCATTCATGCTTAAACACCGCTACCTGCGTTCATGCGAGCAAGATGGCCGCCACCTCGTGGTTGTCCATAGGAATTGTGGCCACTCAGACGAACGATTAGAACACTGCGGTGAGAAACGTTCCAGGTTAATAGGTGTTAACAAGCTCCAGGGTGGTCTCTGGTTCGTGCGGTTGTTCGGGAGTTCGAAGTGCTGCTTCGGGGTTCGAAGTGTAGACGTACAAGTCCAAAAGGCACAAACAGTGATTTTAACCAAGGTTTATCCCAGGGGCCAAAGTCACAGGGTAGGAGGCTGGCAAACAGGCCCCTCCAGGAACCAGTGGCGAAGTTACTTACGCCACAGTGTTTTTTTTTCCCTGGTCCAGCAGCTGTAATCCATAGATTTTTTCGCGAATGCTGTGAGGAAGTGAGGTCACACGCGATTACGTCGCTTCCTCCCAGCGCTCTTTGTAGACAGCCGCGCAGGAGGAAAGAAAGAGGAGCTCCCAGGACCAGGTAAGTGCATTAAAAATGAGGGAGGGGGTGAATTCTTTATCATGGACTCACTAATAGTGATTCCATGATAAAGATTTCACCCCTCTATTAAAGTTATTTTCTCTCCCGGACCGTAACATTATTGTCCATCTAAAATTTGCGCATTTTCAAAATTTGCCCCCTTAAAACTTACCCCCTGCGAATTTCCGAGGTATTACTGTAGTTAATAGTTAAATATATATGTAGAATAGGTGTGTGTATATATCTGAAGGCCTGGCCTGTAGTTGTGGGAGGGGCTTGGTTCCCCTTTAAAAGGGCTGCCAATCCACTCCCACCTTACCGTTGCTGGTCTGGCGAGTCTGAAACGTTTTACTTCCGGTTCAGATCGCCATCTTGGCTTTTCTTTACCTGTTTCCTCAAGGTCTCCTGGTCCGGTGCTTCCCTGGGTCTCCTTCCTGTCACCGGCGTCCGCACAGCCTGTTCCATTACTCACAACCACGGGGAAAAAACGTAAGTCAGGCCCGCCGTAAAGCAACCGCCGCAAACTTCCTAGCTTTACACAGCGGAGCCCTGTTCGTTTGAACCAACGTTCGGTTCTTTTTCTTTTTCGCACAAATATACTGTTCGGCTAAAAAATCCTTTATCTACTCGCATTGCTCACATTTCTTAAATCTAACTAACGATATCATTCGGTTATATAAATATTGAATTGCCGTTCGGTTTACGATTTACACTTAGGATGTATCCATTCGTATGTTTCAATACTCTATCTAGTTCTCTCGGGGATTACAACAACTCACCAAATAAGTACGAATTTCAAACGGTACGCCAACAGATTTTGCCCCTACTGGTTACAAACGTTATTACAGTCACTTATAAAATTCTACTAATATAAATGGTTAAACATGGATGATGTGTCCTGATTTTCCTGACCTTTTTTTCACAGGTTCATACCAGGGGTTCATACTAGGAATTGTGATTTCTGACACCTGTGTTAATTGTATTTACTTTATAGGTTGGTTGGAATTTAATTATGTTTCAATTTTGAAGGCCAACAATACACATTAAAATAGGTAAATGTGTAAATGTACTCTTTTGTTATTATACGTGGGACGGCAGCTTTTACAAGCATGGAAGCCGTCATCTTTTCGTTTAAATCTACCCTCTGCAGAGTGTCGGGTAGGTTCTTGTTTTAGGGCCCACGATCTGGCCAAACTACTACATTACAGTCAGACGTTTATATATCAAATCTCATGTCCACAGGTAAACATCTCAATACTTTTTCAGTCGCTGGTTACCTCTACTTTGACAACTCGGCCTGACTCACATATCAGGTAGTACGCCAGAACCCATTACTTTCTATGTTCTGAGTGGTACTGGTCCTATGTTACGTGACCCAATTAGGTATTAAATTTTCTGGTCTTAATCCATAGGCTAGTGGTCTCCCCAAGACCAACACCCCCATCCTCATACTCGGAGGAATACGTCCCTCGGGCCAAATCATAGCTAGCCGTTTCGCGTAGTTGCATAGAGAGGGCCTCACCTATCACTCCCATTCTATCTAATGCTTTAAACTGTCACCGAGAGGCCAACACCCCGCCACAACGTTCGGTGGCCTCATACTCTCCCCTCGGGCCCACGCATACGTAGTGCCTCTCAAGCTACTTGGCAATTAGTAGGGACTCATCTGTCACTATCACAAAGCATAATTGTTTCGCCGCTTGGTATTTAGCTAGCCTTACCAGTACCCACCTATTCATTACAGAGTGATTGATTCAAGCTACCTTATATTTTTCAGTTATGTCAAATACTCCTGATATCCCTGAGGAACTCTCGCTACCCTGCACGCCTGCTAGGCCTGGTACCCCTGTTCCTGGAACAGACGTTAATAGTCCTTTGTCACTCAGATCATGGACCATCCCATGTCTCACTGCAGAACTTAGAAGACGCTGCATCCCTTTCCCTGCTACTGCTAGGAAGGCGGAGTTGTTCAGACTTTTAAACACTACCACTGACAACTCTGATGCAGGGGAAGGCCCAAGTGCCACACAATTGCCAGCATTTCACACCATGATGACCTCTCTTATGTCATCCATCAGCACAATTAGTGATAGACTGGAAAAATTGGAAGCAAGTGGTGCTAAACAGACCACTACAAATCCAATTGTCGCCACTCAACCTCTTGCTGATATTATGCCTGGTAATTCATTGGAATCCATATCAATTATCGAAGCTATTAATCCTTCGCACATGGTCCCATCTCATCTCAAAAAGGACATTCTGGAAGGCAAGGATGTAAACCTGGTTTCATTGCTGATAGCCTCTCAGGATGTCCTAGAGAATAGGACCTTTGCATATGGGGATATATCAGTAGTGCTAAGGGCAAGAGACCTGAGGCTGAACAAAAAATTGACCCTCTCTGAATACGAACTAGGTTTTGGGATCTATAGGGATGTTTACTGCTCAGTATATCCGGGAAAAGAGCAGAGGTGGATGCATACATGCACAAGATGGTGGACCTGGGGCACAAATACGGTGGTACCGCTTTTTATGATTACCACCGTTCCTTTTCTGCAAAGGTGGCTCAGTTCAATTTAAGCATTAATTGGAGTAAATTGGACACCGAGTTATTCTGCTGGCATTTTGCAGGCCTCAGGCCTCCAGCTTGTGCACTTTGTGCATCTACAGCACATCACACAAATTTCTGCCCAAACACAGCAGGAATTGAACAAAATCAAACTACCTCTAACTTTCCTAAATCTGCTAGAGGATTAAAAGACAAACTGGGTAGGGATATTGTATTTCTTGGTAAATCTCAGGTTTGCAACAACTTTAATGCGGGGGATTGTGGTTTCAGTTCTTGCAGGCTGATGCATGTATGTTCCCACTGTTTCAGGGCCCATGCCCGAATAAAGCGTTCCCCAAACCGTATCACACGTGTGTGAACATCACATTATTGACCTCGCTATTACAGCTACATCCATCACATCATTTCATTGACTATATTATCACGGGAATGACTGAAGGGTTTCACACCAGGTTGGTCCATCTACCCTCCGGTACACTGGAATGCAGCAATCTAAAATCCACGTTAGACGATCCACAGTTGGTAAACACTCTTATCACGACCAAGGTGAAACAATGGTTTCTGTTGGGGCCATTCTTTTCCCCACCCTTCACATCTTGGAGAACCAATCCCATAGGGGTGGTCAGAGGGAAGACCTCACTTAAACCCAGACTGATAATTGATTTATCTGCACCACATTCCTCCACTGTCCCCCAGCCTTAACTCTCTAATACCCTCCGAAGAATTTTCACTTCACTTCGCCACTATCGACCATGCCATAGGGACCATTCTTCAAGCTGGCACAGGGGCATGGCTAAGTAAAACCGACGTGATAAACGCTTTTAAATTACTACCCATGCACCTTTTCCTATGGCATCTACACGGCATTAAATGGCAGGGGATGTATTATTTCTTCACCCGTCAAACTTTTGGCTCCAAAAGCAGCCAACGTATTTTTGACACGTTTGCAGAAGCTTTATGTTGGTTGTTACTTAATGTGTGTAAGTGCCCTTCGGTTATTCACTATCTGGACGATTTCCTCACGATTGAGAATAACACACTCCCACCCAGTAGTTTGAAACACATGTTGACTTTGTTTGAATCCCTCACTATTCCTGTCTCCCCTCACAAAACTTTGGGTCCAGATACTAACATGCAATTTTTGGGGATCCAACTAGACACGATACACATGCAAGCTAGTCTCCCTCAGGACAAGATTGAGCGTACCCTGGCAAGTATTGAACATTGTGTAAACCAAAAAAGAAGATTCGGGATATGGCTATGTAAATCTACAGAAGAAACATAAAACAAAACAGTGTGATATTGTTATAAAATACAATACTTCATGCGCAGCAATCTTTTGCACTCACAAGATATAGACGATAAAAGCGCTCTTAGGGTGCCTCCCCCTAGCTGGTATTTCTTATCACCTCTGGATCCTTGTTTCACCAAAAGACATCCACAGGTCAGGGTTCAGCAATAAAAAATTTATTCAAATAAAAAGTGTAGTCACCATATTCAGCATAGGATATAAATAACAAAAAGTTGTCCTACACGTTTCGTTCTGTAAGAACTTCCTCAGGGATCACAATTAAAAACAATAATAATGTATCAGTGTACAATACACAAATAAACATATCCTATACATCCTATAAGTATTGAACATTACCTGCTACAAGGTCATTGCAATCGCAAAGAACTTCAATCACTGCTAGGGTCGCTCAATTTTGCCATGAGGATCATGCCCCAAGGTAGATCCATTATATCCCACCTGCTATCTTTGTTCCCACTATTCACCTCAGACACCTCACGTATCACATTAGATGTACACGCAACCTCGGACTTACGCATGTGGGGGCATTTTCTCACCTCTTGGAACGGGTGAACCATGTTTATACCACCCCCCTCCTACACTTCACCTACACTTTGGACAGATGCCGCAGCTAATACAGGCTTTGCGGCCATCTGGGGTGATCAATGGCTTTGGGGCCCTTGGCCAACTGAAGTCAAATCACTACCCAAATTCTCTGATACCTCGGCTTTATTCGAGTTGTACCCCATTGTGGCAGCAGCCATTGCTTGGGGACCATATTGGTCTGGCCACATGGTCAGGTGCTTCTCAGATAATATGGCCACAGCAGCCACTAGTCAATTCTTTATAACATGTAAACACATCCTGGGGTACACAAACACCTCGGCTGTGTCAGGGTATTTATATCGGCAGACATTTTGTGCTATTATAGAAATTAAAAATGTATGTTCTGAAGTCACAATGAACAGACCAGACTCCATTTTGTTATTTTCAAACTAACAAAAGACACAAGATTTCTATCCCTTCTGTAAAACTGACCGCTTTGCCCGAGCTGAATGGAATGTGTAGTATAAACAACCTAGAGATAAGACATGAAGACAGGGGATGGACAGACTGTCTAAATGGTAATGGAATAGAATAAATTCTAAACCCAGACATAGGTGACAGAGAAGATTAAATAATTAATTTTACTTTCTATATGTACAAAGTCCCATTGTAAGTTTTGAGTTCATTTTTAGTTCACAAACTGTCATATTAGGAATTACTACAGTAAATGGAGACACATGAGAAAGACCCTTTGAAGTGAAAGGATAAAATAAAATATAGTAACCATAAAGATAACGTAAATGACGTCGAAATAGCCACCAGGGGGCCGGGGCCGGACTGCCGAGCTGGCTGGTCGCACACAGGACCAGCTCCTGCAACTTATAATGGAAACACACACAAACCTAAAGATTTTCGACCCCAAACTGACCGGCAACGGCGGCCCCCACCGGGCGGAGTATCCTGGAACCAGGGTGAGGCTGGCCTGATAGGCTTCAGTCCCCTGGTAGAGAAAGCCGACATGACTCCATTGAGGCCTACCCCGGTGGCGAGCGGGGCGGACGGCCGCCGCCCTGCAGCACACCGTCCAGCACTCGGAGTCAGACCCACGGGGACACCGGCCCCGTACCCCACCCCCTATGGACCGGGGGGGTGATCCCGGTCTACACAAACTCGAGGCCCGACCACTACAGCCGATCGGCAGGAAGCTCGACCTGAGACCGCATGGGGAGCAACAAAATGGCCGCCGCACCTAACATAAGCACTAGGCCCAAATCAAGATGGCCGCCAGAACTGGGCCCGCCCGCACACGAATCGGACAACCTGCGCCCACGACTCTGGATGAAGCTACAAATGAGCAAACAACCTCCTGCCCAGCAGTACCTACCTGCCGACGAACAAGGCATGGAGCGGCCCCAACTGTGTGTCCCTCAGTGATACCGCGGAGGTGCAGACGCAGACGGATGCCGCGATCTGAGCATCAGCCACGACGGCACAGCCCCCAAACCGGCCGCCTCTCACCTGAGCCGCGGGTTACCCGGGAGGGTCCCTGTCGGCGAGCATCCAGCAGAGCTGAACACGTGAGCCGGAAAGCCCACACGCTGCTGACCCAACGACCGATTAGGATCGGCCTCAGAGGGGCGCTGCATCGGAGCGGATGGCGGCTGCGGATCGTTGGAGCGATCTGCTCAAATATTCTGGACTCAGGTTACGCGGGTTACTCAGTGATCCTCTAAGAACAGCGGCTGAAAGAACTAAAGGCAATCTTTAATAATCTTTAGATCGTAGTCTGTAATCCAATCATATGCTGTGTTAGCGGTAGTCAGATCTATCAACCCCAGAGGCACCAACAGCCTGATATTTCACTCGTGATTCACTAGCCTCTGAGTTTAAATATAGCTGCAGTTGTTACACCAAGCTAGCTACCACTATAATTTAAAAATTGTGCAGTATAACGGACAGGCATAAAGCAACCTTGTCAACAACACCTATGGCATTAAGCCTCTTATTTTACTACACTTCTGTCAGTATATAGTTAGCTCTCACTATTCCTTCTGGTACCGGGCGACAACGCTTTGCATAGACTCTATGCGGCATAGGCTGAGCGCCACAAGCGAACTCACAAACGACCTAATGCAACCAGGGTATAAGCCAGTTATATCTCTTACCAGCGTGATCATTGATTTAAAAGCCTGATCTAAAGCCTGATTTAAAAGCCTGATTTACAAGCCTGATTTATAAGCCTGTTTTATAGGCCTGTTTCTAAGCCTGTTTTCTAAGCCTGATTTATATGCCTGTCATCTAAGCCTGTTTTATACGCCTGCTTTTCATGCATATTTCGTCTTTACAACTAACAAAAAAAGTGCATAGTCTATTTACCCCATACTGTAACTAATGTCTTGAAACCTGCATATGGACTGCCGTTGGGGTACCATATGTATGCCTGTGACTATTATACGCACTACAAAAATAAAGAATAAAAAAAAAAAAAAAAAAATAGCCACCAGGAAAAGTTAACTCTTTCCTGGATAGGTATGTTTAGTGGGATGAGACTGCCACCTACAGTCCAAATACTAAATTTATTATTTAGAAGGAACCACACCCACAGTGTTGTGATTGGTTTATTAGCCAGTGACGAACAGAGAAAACTTTCCCTTTAAAAAGTTAAGAGAAAGGGGAGATTTGGCATTCAAGCATTCAAGATCCAGGCATTAAGAGATCGATCAAGGCAGAGCCAGGAGGGGTAATGCAGAGAAAGAGACCCATGACAAACAAGTTCCTGAAGCTACCTGAGAATATCTGATGAGAAAATATCTACTTAACTGGTAAATATACTGGCTTCCATTAATTAATTTAAATTAATTAATATTTTCTAGTAGCATGATATATGACTGGATAAATCACGTTCAGATTTCCATATTTAGAAATCTTAGTAATAAGAAATACATTATTAAACTTTTTACTCTGCAGGTAAAAACGATGATTTTGTATTTATGTGACATATCACAAGTTAGCATATCGTGACATTTATCCAGCTGTATTGATTTGCTCTAAAATAAGATAAAATATCTGTTAGACAAATTAATTAAAATATCAGCTTATAGGGGGCGGGGCCGGACCGCCGAGCTGGACGGTCGCAAGGGAGACCAGCTCCTGCAACTTAGGTCCAGATAAGCCTAAAAAGACAAGATTACTGACGAAAAACCAACCGGCAACGGTGACCCTCAGTGGGTAGAGGGCTCTGGATCCAGGGTGAGGCTGGCTCTAAGGGCTTCAGTCCCCTGGAGGAAGATTCCTCACTGACATTTTCGAGGCCTACTCCGGCGGTGAGCGGGGCGGACGGCCGCTGCCCCGCTATCCTGCCAAACAGCGCTAAACCATATGTCAGCCCGCGGGGAATCGGCTCCGTACCCCCCCCCTTTGGACCGGGGGGGTGATCCCGGTCCCCACCCTCAAGACCGAACCACCGCGAAGCAACTCCGGTGCAACAACAGGGCCACCAAGACCCGTAAGCCAGGCACCAAAATCAAGATGGCGGAGGCCATGCGAGATGGCGCCGAAACCAGAGCCCCTACAAGCTACACACCTGCACTGGCAGAAACCGTTAACAATAGAGGCACAGATCCTAACTGCAGCCATCCGCCTGCACCCTCAGACCTCATCAAACTACCCACCTCCACCACGACTGAACTCACAGAGGCATCCCGCGGGGTCCCGGCGCTTCCTTCATCCTCCGGGCAGGGTCACAAGACGGCTCACAGATACATCGGCTGCTCGCAGCCTCTAACTCATCACGAGGGGAAGCAGAACACTCACCTACACCCCTGCTGGGGAGGATACCCCCTCTGGTGGTAAGCATACGGCAGAGAGCTCGCCCAACACCCAGCAACTGGCAGCAAACCGGGCACCCTGGCACAACAACTATGTGGTGGCTGAAGGGGCTACCTTTCACTCATTTCCAGAGGGACATTATATTCTGTCTCCAGCGCTCTCACCCGCTAGACCCCTGTGCCTCTATCGATTGGGAGAACGGTTCCCTGGTGGTATGTCTACCCCTAAGCTGACTTATAAATCGATCTATAATCCTGAGCACTCACCATGTCAGGTTAATTAGTCTGTCAAGATTGTTTTCGGTTTAATTACCATTACATGAGAATGAGCATACTAGCACCTGTATACCATAACACTAAAAAAAAAGCTTAGTGTAACTTGTGTGTTTCACCTATGACTCAATACACTAACTAACGTCAAGCTACTGTTACTACACAACAGAAAAATCAATATTGCTAAACCAGCATGTACCCAGCTTGATTCTGCTATTATTACCATATAAAATATGTGCGTACCTTCTGAATGCTATATAACAGTTCACACTCTTATATGTTCACATTGTCTATGTATGCTGTTGTGTCATTACTGTCATATGATTGTAACTCATGCACAACAAAAATAAAGAATTAAAAAAAAAAAAAAATATCAGCTTATAGAACAGATAGATTTCTTCTCATTGGATGAATTCAAGGAAATGACTAATGACTGATGACTGGTTAAATGTTATTTTATTTAAAATTACATAAGAATAGATCTTAATTACTTAGGAGGTCTAGCCAGCAATGAAAGGGTTACTCTGTCAGCTAAGTTTTTATGGCTTTACGCTGCAGCTCTAAGGAATTGTCGTCTCTCCGTGAAACTTTTTCTTTGTCTCTGTGAAAGAAAGTCGTAAAGCCTGTCCTGACGGCCTAATGCTGTAGATTCTAAACTACGTTAGTCATTAGGAGAGGTTTTTATATTACCATATCGTATTGCATACTCATGTTATACTGAATTTCCATTGATTATTGTCATGCATGTTACTCATTATTATTATTTAAATTGTTAAAAATAAACTATTTTTACAACAATTTGTGATTTATTATATGATATACATTTCACTTACAACGATAACGATCTTTGGGATCTGAGAATTAAAATAGTGGGTAATTCTCATCTGTTTAATATTATTATCCCATAAATATCCCCACAGCTGATCACTTGTCTCGGTTTCGTTTCCAGGCTTTCTTCTCAACACTACCCAACGCTTCCAGACGAGCGACACCTGCACCTCTATTCCAAGACATGATCATGGATTAAAGACTTTGTTAGATCACGCACGTCACATTTCTCATCTGGCACTCTCAGTAAACAGACACCATAACCACCGTAGACTCCTTCAGAGAGCAAGACAGGAACAAGCTCTTACAAGAACTTAGTAGTGATATAGCAAGAGAGTATGCAGAGCATAGCAATCCCTTGTAGCAGATTCCCCCAATAAGAGACGGCACTCCAAATTGAGGGTGAAGTAGAACTGTTTAATGGAAGCAAGCACTCACAATTTATACAATTCCTCAGGCCAGAGGCACACCCCCTGGACCTGGTGGAACACTGGCACACAAAGGACACAAACCAATCAAAACAATACAACAATGTCTGACACACCCAGTCATTACAGCAAAATTTTCCCCTCTGCCTGTGATATAATTACTGAACACAATGGGCTAACGTAATTATCACAGGCAGGAAAATACACAGTTTTACACAATATTCATAACTCTAAAAGTATACATCACATTCACATTACTTACATTTTAGGAATCAGCATACTCCAAATACAAACATAAGTCAAAATCATACAAATTGGTCCAGTGGTTCAAAAGTTAGTTGGAAGTCCCCTTTTGACCAACTGCAAGCATGGCTTGGGTGTGGTAAGCCAATTATCTCCAGCATACAGAAAAAATCTCTATTCACAACAACAGTAAAAATACATAATTCCTATTATACTGAACAGAACCCCCAAATTCCTATCCCCAGATAGCTTGTGTGACGAAGTGCCCTTCGCCACTTGGGCCTGGAGAGGACTGCTTGCCAGCCTCTTGCCATGTGATCATGGTCCCTGGGAGATTGGGCCCTTTAAAAACAGTATTCGGCCCTAACAGAGTGCATGTCACTCATTCTGGCCCTTTAAATACAGTGGGGCCATTCGGTACTTGCCCTGTATGAGCAGTGATACCCCCAGATAGCTATGCCATGGAGCCTATTTGATGTGGAATTATTAAAAATCTTTATTGTACTTGTATTGAATTATTGTACTAACTCCATTTTAACTTTATACTGTGACTTCGTCCTCCATTTTGTCCTCCTAACTTGACTTCTTCAATCCTCCATTTTGTCCTCATGACTTAACTTGTTCATTTTAAAACTACATTACGTGACTGAACTTCTCAACCCAATTAATACAGTAGACAAAGACCGTGTTTCCTTCAAGGACAAGTACCAGGAGGTGCTGGCTACTCCTTAAGACTTGCTGGCTACTCCTTAGAGCTTGTAAGATAGTACAGTTTGAAGGCCACAGAACACAGTAGTAATGAAATGTTCTATTCATAAGAGACCTTGCACCTGGACATAAAGCCTGATATCATTGACCGTGTAAAATGACGCTTAGGACCCCCTTGTCCCCCACCCGTGTCCAGAATAATCCCACCTCTGATGGGTGGGCACGGGACTAACCTCTTTATTTTACGAACCAATAGGTAAGACACTAACCCCGTCACTTAACAATTAATCCAATTGATGATGTTTATTTGCTGATATTCTAATAATCAATGATGACGCAAAATGCCTCTTAAAAGGGCCTGCGCGCCCGCTTTTTACTCACTTGCCAATAAACTTTCTCGAAGTTATTTTAACCTGAACCTCGTGTGTCAGACTTAATTACTTCAGCGTATATACGCAATTTAATTTTATTGATTTGGACAGGAACAGATAGACATTTGAACATTTTGGTTTACTTTCAAAAAGTACCATAACAACTTGGCGCCCAACGTGGGGCATCGGGCTATGTCCGGCCGGCGAGCCGTCCTAAGGAAGACAAGGGTGGACGGAGGAATCCAGGGGGAAGGAAGGGAGACTGATCACCTCCAAGTACACGGTAGAGACTTCTGCAGAGCCACCGGTATGTTCCGGCCCCTTTGATTGACCCGTCCACGTGTCTGTGACTGCTTTCCGGGAGGACATCAAAGACAGGTAATATCTTGCCCGGTGTCTCGTTACTCATTTGTTTACCTGCATTTTAGTCTATCTGTTGCCTGGGTGTGTTTGAATTGTATGCCTGTTTCCCCATTTTGAGATAAAGGGGGGGTGGACCTGCAGGGGATTTGCCTGGGGTTCTGTCTTGCTTGTTTTCCCCTTTTTGGGATAAAGGGGGGTGGACCTGAGGGGACTTGCCTGGGTCTTCAGTGTGTCTGTCTGTTTGTATTTTACCCCTTTTGGGATAAAGGGGGGTTGACCCGTGGATGTGTTCCTGGGGGGTCTTCTGTTGCCTGTTTTACCTCTTTTAGGAACCACGGTGCTGTGGTTGTAAGGAAAAAGAGGGGTTGACCCGTGGATATGTTCCTGGGGGGTCTTCTTTGCCTGTTTACTTCTTTTAGGAGCCTCGTGGCTGTGGCTGTAAGGAAAAAGAAGTTTTGTGGAACTGTGGGATCTGTGTAGAATCACAGTTTCCCTGTGATCCCGTTTTGTGTCACTTTGATAGCCTAGCTAGCTTCACTGTGCGCGTTCGGACTATCCAGCTCTGGTTGAGTTGGGGACGTCCTGACCCGGACCATCCAGCTCTAGTTGAGTTGGGGACGTCCTGACCCGGACCCTTCGGCTCTAGTTGAGCTGAGGGCCCACCGATTATTTAATTGTGGTAGGAGACTTAGCCTTGTGGCAGGGGACTTTGTTTCCTGGGGGAATTCAGGCAGGTATTGCTTGTTTTTCGCATCACGTAGTAGTGAGACTTATAAAGTGGGATTTATAGGGGCACTACGGGAGTGAGGATAGACGTGGCCACATTCTTGTGGACTGCAGAGTAGAGGGAGGCTGGAAAGGATTTTGGACCGGTGTTAGCTGTTATCCTTGGCCGCTGGTAGTGAGACTTATGAAAGTCGTTCTCCGAGCGGGGACACTACGAGGTTGAGAAAGGTGACTTTGGAGTAAGCACATGTAGAAGGAAAGGGATTATTGTTGATTTTATTTGAACTGTAATGCATGCACTGTATTTCAATTGTATTGTTGTCTTGTCTGTTTTATTAGGAGTCTCATGAACTCCTGTGTCTGTCTCTAAGGATTTTTCCTTGCCTTTCATCTTTTCTAAACTTCCTATATTATTATACTATCCACTCCCATTTCTCTTGAAAGAGAAGTGATTGGTCACACACTTCTCACCTCGCTCCAATCCGTGTCTACCACCCCGGGTAGGCGGATTCAGTGACTAGTCTACGTTTTGGGAAGACGCACCTGAGAAAATCCCACGATTCTCGGGTGGCAGTCGAGCATTGTAGACGTTCTTGTTCAGTTTTCCTTCTCTCTCCCTATATCTAGGACGCTGGTATAGGGGTAAAGGGATTATGGGACAGGATTTAAGCAAGCCCAGTAAGGGCTGGTTAGCATGTGATTTAGTCGAAGACAGAGAGGGTGAGGAAATGGTTAAAGGTGTTGAAAAGATTGCAAAAGTATGTAGAATTGCTGTACCGACATGTGGAAGATTGCAACCAGAAAGTTGGCGTAGGTTACTGACAGAAAAGAAAGGCAAACTTACAGATAATGGTTTATTAAAGACTGCTGAAGCATGGTATAGAGTAGCGAAGGCTATTCAGCTAGAAGGTTGGGTTGAGGAAGAGATAAATCACAAAGGTGTGAAATTGTTTGTGTATCATAATAATTGTGTTGCTGGGGTCTATCCTCAGCCAGCGCCCAAAACCGGCGCCCAGGGAATGTCTATCCCCAAGGTTCAGTCAGCAACTAGTGATAGCCAGCTGACTATGTTCCCCACTCCCAATACCCATCCCATCACCTCCCCTGTCTGCCCGGTCTTGAATTCTGATGGATCTTTCTTTTCCCCTGCCCCATCTTTAACATTCCCATCATCCTCATCCATCCCTACGCTACCTGCTATACCTTCCCCTAACATTTCATCTGCCATTCCTGCCCTACACTCTCTCTCTGTTCATGACCCCCTCCTCTCTTCTTCCACCCAACTAACCACCTCCTCCGCCCTTGCCCCGGCTCCTCCCTCTACACCCACCCCTACCAATCCCTCTCCGTTCCCTCCCATCTCCACCCCAGCTCAATACCCCACCTCCTTCCCCTCCCCAGCCTGGCCCTACCCCTTCCCATATCCCATGGCCCTGCCCTATCCCGGATATCCACTCCCCACTCCCCAAGCCACGCCCCAGGTTCCGGTCATGCCCAGTCCGGCACAGTCTGCCCCGGATGTGCCCTCTTCCAACATGGCCGCCACTTCTTCCCTTAACCCTAATGTAGTACCTTCTCCGGCCACCAATATGGCGGCCCCCAGTTCGGCCCTGATGCCGGTAATTCCCGGTGACTACCTATCCCCAGGTTATGACTCGCTAGCCACCCCTGCATCTAGGGCTCGTTCCCAACCACCGATCCTTTCACCTCATTCAGGCCCTGCACCACGCAAAAGAGCCAATATCATAGAATTCGATGATGACGAGATGGACAGGGTGTCCCACGTCTCATCGGAACTTGCCGCGGGAGCCCCAACTCATCGTTCTATCGATGACCCCTTTGGCCACAAGGGTCGGGGAGAACAGGCCCCTCCTAAATATGTTGCTTTTAACCCCACTCAAGCTAGTGCTCTAATGAAATCACTCCCTGACCCAGAAAAACAGCCTATGCCCTTCTACCGAGGGATAGTTCAAATTCAAAAAACTTATTCCGCAGCATGGCGTGATCTACTGAGCATTTGTGCTATAAAAGCAGGGGATGCGTATTGGCCAAGCATGGCCCGACACCTCAGTACAGATCTGCTCAGCAGTGATGTTGATTACCCCTCTGGAGTAACTTTTTGCACCCAATTAAGAGAATGGGCTAAGGACAAACTTGCGGATCAGGCTGCTGGCCTTACTGATGTTATTCAAGATAAAGGAGAATCAGTGGAAAGGTTTCATGCAAGACTGTATCAAATGTTCACAGATTTGGGGTTTGATCTTACAGATAAGATTCATTCACAAATGCTGTCAGGTGCGTTTGTCCAAGGTGTTAAAGACTCTATACGCAAAGGAATCATTGCTGCACGTCCTGAATACAAGGTTGTTCCCTTGGATACCCTGCTTTTAGTTGCTAGAGGTCTGGAATCTGTTCAGACCCCAAGAAGACCCAATCCAGCTCCACTCATGGTGGCCCGCGCTACCCCCATCACCTCTGGCACCAAGGGTGCCAGGTTAGAGGATGTAACTTGTTTTAATTGTGGGGCTCAGGGACACTACAGAAGTGATTGTCCGGAACCTAAAAAGGAACCCGGGGCACCCAGAAAGTTCTCTAAGCCTGCCCCAGGCCCCAAGACCGAGAAAAAGATTCCAATTATTGAAGAACCAGATGATTAGGAAACTGGCAAGCCTGTGTCTGTAACCCCTATAATGGCAGCGTCTATAGGGGATAAGGGAGGGCCACTTGCCACAGTGACTTTGCCCATTGAAGACCATCCTACTACATTTCTAGTTGACACAGGTGCAGCCCGTAGTGTTCTACGAGAACAAGACCTGCCAGACCCATCCTTCCTGTCCAGTATTGATGTCTCTTGTGTTGGAGTGGATGGCCAGCCAAGACGTAGCCCTTTAACAACTCCACTACGAGTTGGCTCTAGCCTGCTTGCTCGCTTTGTAGTATCCTCCACATGCCCCATTAACCTGTTAGGTGCTGATGTTCTCTCACGTCTGCAAGCATCCATCACCTTTACCCCGGATGGGCAGGTAGAAATGTTTACACCTCTGTCTGTATCAGACACTTCAGCCCTATGCTCTTTGCCTCTGATGCTGCATTTAGAAAAGCCCCGTGAGGAGGCAGCAGAATTAAGGTCCAATTTCCCAGAGGAATTAAAAACACAGGTGCCCGCTAAGTTATGGTCCTCAGGCCCAGAGGACATAGGTCACCTAAATGTTCCCCCTGTGGTGGTAAAGCTTATTTCAGGAGCTAAGTTACCAAGGGAACCACAATATCCATTAAAACCAGCACAGTCTGCTGCAATTTCTGTCCACATCAAGGCACTCTTGGAGAAGGGTGCCCTTGTCAAATGTAAATCTGAATGCAACACCCCGTTATTTCCTGTGAAAAAGAAAACTCCAAAGGGTGAGCCGGAAAAATACAGGATGGTCCAGGATCTCCGTGCCGTTAATGAAGCTACCGTCCTGGACACCCCTCTTGTACCAAATCCTCACACTCTGCTCTCTGGAGTCCCACCATCTGCAAAATTCTTCACAGTTATTGACCTGGCTAATGCCTTTTTCAGTGTCCCACTGGACCCATCCTGTCAATACCTGTTTGCTTTCACTCATGAGATGCAGCAGTATACCTGGACTGTCATGCCCCAAGGGGCACAAAATTCCCCAAGTCAATTTGCAAAGGCCATGGGCACCATCCTTGACCCATGGCAAGCTGAGCACCCAGAAGTTGTCCTGCTTCAGTATGTGGATGATCTACTGCTGTGTGGAGATGATATTCCCACTACTGAAAGGTGTTCAATCAGTCTTCTTTCCTATTTGGCAGAACAGGGATGCAAAGCTTCACTCATCAAGCTACAATTCTGTCAATCTTCAGTGATCTTCCTTGGACATTGCCTATCTCAAGGTACCAGACATCTTACTCGGGACCGGGTAAGAGCTGTTCTGGACATTCCACCTCCAAGGACTTCAAAGTCTCTTCATGCCTTCCTAGGCCTCATTTCCTACTGCAGAGCATGGATCCCAGAAGCCTCTCTGCTTATGCAACCTCTCTATGACGCTCTTAAGTCTGACCCGTTTTGTCTGACCAATGACGCTCTGGACAATTTCGACGCTTTAAAACGTGCCATTGCTTCAGCTCCTGCCTTGGGCCTACCTGACTACTCCAAACCTTTCAAATTATTCGTCTCTGAAAGACAAGGCCATGCTACAGGAGTCCTCACCCAAACTAATGACTCAAGAGGCCGCCAGAGGCCTATTGGATATTTCTCATGTCAACTGGACATTGTGGCCAGAGGGACTCCTTCCTGTCTCAGGGCTGTTTTTGCTGCAAGAGAACTCATAGAAAGAACCTCAGACCTGGTCCTTGGCCACCCTCTGGTTGTTTTGGCCCCTCATGACATTTCTGCCATCATCAACCAAGTCCAGCTCAAGCACGTGTCTCCAGCCAGACATCTGCGCTTACAGTGTCATCTTCTTTTGCCTGACAACATTTCCATACAAAGATGTCAAGTGCTTAATCCGTCCACTCTTCTTCCACTCCCTGAGGGGGGTATCTATTATGGATTTATCACGGATGAAACCTACATTCACCTGCTCTGTGGATGTATCAAGAAAGTCATGCATCCACATTTGACATTTTATGAAGGCGAAAAACCTCTCTGTGAGGGCCCAGATCACGCCTTCTGTACCATGTGGTACAAACCGAACATTACTCCTGAACCTTGCTATGAAGATGAGCTTTACCACCGGACCGATGTAAAGCTTACTGCACAAGACTTCTATTGTGACTCTGACGGCAATAGTATGGTCTTGATCCAGCTACCTCAACAACTTAACTACCTTTACCGTCATTGGGATACTGCTATCCCACATATTCCTGTTACCAAGTTGAAGACAAGGTCATGGAATGATCTTGGGCCCATGGCAAAACTATGGGCCACCATGAATGAAGAACAGCTACAGGAAAGTGGTATTGTCAAATACCCAACAACTGACCTCCTAGAAGCATGGCCACGCCATTTCCTGGAAAAGGAATTTCAAGATCTGGTCATAAAGAATGATTATGACCCAGAAACACCTCATGACTGTTTTGAACAGATGAAAATGGAAACAGTGCACTTACCAACTGTGCATGAGAACCCATTACCAGATCCGGATTTTACCCTGTTTGTGGACGGATCGAGATATGCCGATGAAGGTGGAACATATCACACAGGATATGCCGTAACCACAACAGATGAAGTCATTAAATCATCATCCTTACCGCCAGCAATGTCTGCGCAAGAAGCTGAATTACAGGCTCTGACTTCAGCATGCAAAATTTCCGAAGGAAAACGTGCCAACATCTATACAGATTCAAGATATGCCCTGGGTGTGGCACATGACTTCGGCCTAATTTGGAAGACTAGAGGATTTCTTACCACCGCCGGTACACCAGTCAAACACAGCACTGCAATCAAGGAGCTAATGGATGCCCTCCTACTCCCCAAAGAAGTGGCCGTTTTGAAAGTTAAGGCCCATGGGAAATTGGATACAGATGAAGCAAAGGGCAACCATTTGGCTGATCAAGCTGCTAAGTTAGCGGCCAGGGATCTGCAGGAAGTGGATGAAGAAGTGTCCGGACAAGAAGAAGAAGAAGAAGAAGAAGTCCCTATTTTTGCCCTGCAAACTCTTCCTACTGATTTGCGAATTTTACAAGAACAGCAAGCTGCAGTCACTCCTGAGGAAATCCAGAAATGGAAAAAGAAAGGAGCTGTCCAAAAGGACGGAATATATTACAACAACTTCAAATTTTGTCTTCCCAGAAATTTGTATCCAGCAGTTGTCCAATGGGCACATGGGCCTGCACACCTGTCAAAAGAATTGATGGCCGCCCTCATACAGAAGTATTATGAAGCACCCGGAATCACAACATTGATCAATAGCTTCTGCAAGGCCTGTGTCATTTGTGCAAAATGCAATCCAGGAAGACCAATTAAGGTGCCTGCGAAACACCTGGCAAAGCCCATGTACCCCTTCCAACGAATTCAAATTGACCACATCCAAATGCCCAAGAGTGGGCCCCATGAATATGCACTAGTCATAGTGGACATGTTCTCAGGATGGCCAGAGGCATACCCAGTGGCCAATATCACTGCAAAAACAACCGCAAAGCGCCTACTTACAGATATTGTATGTAGATTCGGACTCCCAGAGGTTATTGAGAGTGATCAAGGCCCAGCCTTTACAGCAACTGTGACTAAAGAAATTTGGACTGCTCTAGGGGTGACTCTAGCCTTCCATACCCCTTACCACCCACAAAGTAGTGGTAAAGTGGAGCGCATGAATGGCACTCTAAAAACCAGAATGTTAAAAATGTCACAAGAAACAAAGATGCCCTGGCCAGAAAGCCTACCAATAGCTCTATTCAGTGTTAGGCACACACCTAGAGGGAAGCATTCACTGTCCCCATATGAGGTTCTATTTGGGACAGCACCCAGACTAGGTTGTTATTATCCGCAGCAGTTGCAACTCCAATCAGATGTTTTAGTAGACTATGTAACTGAACTTGCAAATGTCCTAAACAAAATACATGCCCAAGTTTTCTCTTCAATTCCAGATCCCGAATTGGATACAGGTTCCCATAACCTACTCCCCGGAGATTGGGTCCTGGTTAAGAAGTTTGTGCGGAAAAATACCCTAGAACCGAGATTTGACGGTCCATTCCAAGTTCTCCTGATTACCGCAACCTCCGTCAAATTGGCCGGTAGGCCAAATTGGATCCACGCTTCCCACTGCAAGAAATCTCCTGCCCCAGAGGAAGCGAATATCGCACAAACATGTATCTCTGGTACATCTTCTCCTTAATTAGCCTTATGAAGGCCCAGCAAGTAGCCATTACCAAAGACATTAGTGGGTACACCTTCTGGTATAATTCATCATGCACCCAGGTGGCTACTTATACCTTTGACTACTGTGATATTGTAGAATGCCCATTTCCCACACCACAAATCCAGAGCATCTATAGAGATATCCCTCATTCGAAAGACCCATATGTTTGTGTAGTTGACAAACAATGGGGGCACAATTGTGACCATTGGGGGGCGGCGGGATGGAATGCCGGGCCTGCCTGGGGTTACAAACCAAAAAGTGCCGTAGCTAAAGTAGATGATCATGGTAGATCGCTTCTCCAGAGAATGACTTTAAGAAAGCCTGGAGGGAGTACACCAATGAAATTAATTCTTAATATTGAGCATCCAAGCCCAACAGATGCAGACCAATATGTGATGGGAATGTATTGGAAAAAGGGTTCCTATAAAAAGTTAGGGCATTTCTACCTAAAAGATATGTGCAACTCTTCTGAGTGGCAAGGGGCCACCCATATGGTCCCTAACCCATTAAAACCTCATATCCAGACCTTTCAAGACATGATGGCCATTGCTAACCCCACTTTTGAAGATACTTTTGAAGATACCATGGCCGCTGAAACAGGTTTTAATGATGTAAATTTATGGTTAGAATGGATGAAATGGATGAAATATAATGCTAATAAGCATAATAGAACCGCATGTTACTCAATGCACATCTTGTTGCATGTATGGATGCCTGGATGTACCCGTCCATGGTCCATACCTCTGTGATGGTTGTGTGCGAGTGGCTTCTCTGGAAGCTCAGATTGGAGATCTTGAGAGGCAAATCGCAACTTTGAGGGAGATCGACAATCTTGAGAGGAGTCTGCTGCTGACTGAGCAGAGTTTAGTGGGGACAGGTAGTGGAGAGGGAGGAGATATGACAGATGGGGAACAGGCATGTAGCTGGGTGACAGTGGGGCGAGGAAGCAGGGGGGGAGGGAAGAGGAAAGGGCTAGCTAGTCCTGATTTGGTGCAACCTAGCAGGTTTGCCCGTTTGAGGGAAGATGTTGGGAGCATCAGCTCAGGAGTAGCTGTATTAGAGGAAGCTGTTACTTCTAACAGCCGAGGTGACAGCCCCTCTAGTACGGGTGGGGATCAAAATGTAAGGAAGGCAAGACAGGTTGTGGTGGTAGGGGACTCTATCATTAGGAGAGCAGATAGGGCAATCTGCCACTCTGATCGGCTCAACCGGACAGTTTGCTGTCTCCCGGGTGCTCGGGTCCGGCATGTTGCTGACAGAGTGGATGGATTATTGGGAGGGGCTGGGGATGACCCAGCGGTCATGGTCCATATTGGTACCAATGACAAAGTAAGAGGAAGATGGAAGGTCCTAAAGAATGATTTCAGGGAATTAGGTAGCAAACTCAAGAAAAGGACCTCCAAGGTGGTATTCTCCGAGATATTACCTGTGCCACGTGCTACAGTGGAAAGGCAGCGGGAGATTAGAGAGGTTAATGCGTGGCTGAAGTCTTGGTGCAGGAAGGAGGGTTTTGGGTTTTTAGAGCACTGGGCCGACTTTGCGATTGGGTACAACCTATATAGTAGGGATGGATTGCACCTAAACGGAAGGGGGTCTGCAGTGCTGGGGGATAGGATGGCTAGAAGGTTGGAGGAGATTTTAAACTAGTAGTAGGGGGGGAGGGTCATAGCAATCTACAAAATGGAGATAGGACAGAAAGGAGATGGGCTTTAGAACAGTATAAGGAGGGTGGAGACGGGGGGAGGGGCAAGCTCAGAACAGAGAAGCTATGTAATGTTGGTAATTCACAAAATAAACAAGAGACGCATGATATTAAATGTATGCTTACTAATGCAAGGAGCCTAAATAACAAAATGGGGGAACTAGAGGCATTAGCATACACTAAACAATATGATATAATAGGCATAACTGAAACATGGTGGGATGAGACACATGACTGGGCAGTTAACTTAAATGGGTACACATTATTTAGGAAGGATAGGAAAAACAAGAAGGGTGGTGGGGTATGTTTGTATGTCAACCATGATTTAAAGCCAAATCTTAAGCAAATTGAATGCGATGAGGAAAATGTGGAAGCTTTATGGGTAAATATCTGCTTGGGGGAAAAGAAGGGAAACCAACTATTGGTTGGGATATGTTATAAACCACCTAATGTTAATATTGACGAGGAACAACAGCTGTTTGAGCAAATTGAGAAAGCTGCAAATCTTGGTAACACTTTAATTATTGGAGATTTTAATTACCCAGACATAAATTGGGACATAGGGACTAGTAGCTCAGCAAAGGGAATTAGGTTTTTAAACTTGTTAAATGACCACTTCATGTCACAACTTGTACAAGCACCAACTAGAATGGACGCTTGTCTGGACCTGGTTTTAACAAACAACGTTGATCTTTTGACCAACATTCAAGTAGGTGAGCACTTGGGAAATAGTGATCACAATATAGTGTCCTTTGAAATAAACTCAAAAAAACAAAAGCACATGGGGTATACTAAAACATATAATTTTAAAAAGGCCAATTTCAATAAGATAAGGGAAGCTTTACAATATATTGACTGGCATAAACTCTTTAGTGAAAAGAACACTGAGGATAAATGGATCATCTTCCAACAAATATTAGAAAGGTACATTTCTCAGTATGTACCATTGGGAAATAAGTATAAAAGAAACAAATTAAAACCAATGTGGCTTAGTAGAGAAGTAAAACAAGAGATTAAAAATAAGAAAAGGGCATTTAAAGCATTTAAATCAGACAAATCAGATGCATCTTATAAAAGATATAAGAAAGCAAATAATGCGTGCAAAAAGGCAATTAAACTTGCTAAACTTCAAAATGAAAAAATGATAGCTAAAGAGAGCAAAACCAACCCCAAAGCATTTTTTAAGTACATAAATTCCAAAAAACCCAAAAATGAAAGTATAGGTACACTTAAAACTGAAACGGGGGTGTTGGTTAATGAAGACCAAGAAAAGGCAGGAATTCTAAATAACTATTTCTCCTCCGTATATATTAAAGAAGAACCCATGGCAATAGATGTGCAAATGATTGCTACTAAAAACTTGCAGAATAATTGTAATTGGTTAACTCAAGACAATGTGCTGCAGCAACTAAAGAAAGTTAATATAAACAAAGCTCCAGGGCCTGACGGTATCCATCCACGTGTACTTAAGGAACTAAGTGTAGAAATAAGTGAACCTCTGTTTTTAATCTTTCAAGATTCTTTTCTTTCAGGAAGTGTTCCGGAGGATTGGAGGAAGGCAGATGTGGTTCCTATATTCAAAAAGGGTTCAAAATCCTTGCCTGGAAATTATAGACCTGTGAGCTTAACTTCTGTGGCTGGTAAAATATTTGAAAGGTTATTAAGGGATAATATTCAAGAATTCCTTGAGAAGAATATGGTTATCAGCAAAAATCAGCACGGTTTTATGAAGCACAGGTCGTGTCAAACTAACTTGATTGCTTTCTACGAAGAAGTAAGTAGAAGTATAGATCAGGGTGTTGCAGTGGATGTGATCTATTTGGATTTTGCCAAGGCATTTGATACAGTTCCACACAAAAGATTAGTGTTCAAACTCAAGGAAATCGGTCTCGATGAAAATGCTTGTTCTTGGGTAGAACATTGGCTTAAAAACAGAATACAAAGAGTTGTTGTTAATGGTAAATTTTCAAGCTGGACAGAGGTGGCAAGTGGTGTCCCTCAGGGGTCTGTTCTGGGACCCCTTCTATTTAACATTTTTATAAATGATCTTGAAGACAGCATTGAAAGTCATGTTTCAGTGTTTGCAGATGACACAAAACTTTGTAAAATAATACAATGTGAGCAAGATATTACTTTGCTGCAGAAGGATTTAGATAGACTGGGGGACTGGGCACTCAAATGGCAGATGAAATTTAATGTTGAAAAATGCAAAGTTATGCACTTCGGCGTAAAGAATACACAAGCAACGTATACCCTTAATGGAAGCGAATTAGGGATAACAACACACGAAAAGGACTTGGGAATTGTTATAGACAACAAACTATGCAACAATGTGCAATGTCAATCAGCAGTGGCCAAGGCCAGTAAGGTATTGTCATGCATGAAAAAGGGCATTCATTCTCGGGACGAGAATATCATTTTGCCTCTCTATAAATCACTGGTAAGACCACATATTGAATATGCTGTGCAATTTTGTGCACCTGTTCTAAAGAAGGATATCATGGCACTAGAAAAAGTGCAGAGGCGGGCTACAAAATTAATAAAAGGAATGGAACATATCAGCTATGAAGAAAGGTTAACAAATTTAAACCTATTTAGTTTAGAAAAACGTCGCCTGAGAGGGGATATGATAACATTATACAAATATATTCGGGGCCAATACAAACCATTGTGTGGAAATCTATTCACAAACCGGACTTTACATAGGACACGAGGCCATGCGTTTAGACTGGAAGAAAGAAGATTTCGTCTAAGGCAAAGGAAAGGTTTTTTTACTGTAAGAACAATCAGGATGTGGAATTCTCTGCCTGAAGAAGTGGTTTTATCAGAGTCCATACAGATGTTCAAACAGCTACTAGATGCATACTTGCAAAGACAGAATATTCAAGGATATAATCTTTCAATGTAGGGTAATAACTGCTTGATTCAAGGATAAATCTGACTGCCATTCTGGGGTCAAGAAGGAATTTTTTGTCCTAGCTTGTTGCAAAATTGTGCTTCAAACTGGGTTTTTTTCTTTTTTTTTTTTTTTTTTTTTCTTTTCTTTTGGATCAACAGCAAAAAACAGGTGTGAGGAAGGCTGAACTTGATGGACGCAAGTCTCTTTTCAGCTATCTAACTATGTAATCTATGTTATGTGTGTGGAGGTGCCCGGCCTCACCTGGGTACCGTACCTTTAATCCTACCCGTAGATATAGAAGAATGTGTTTTAAGCCTTTTTGCCTACCACTATAATTTTAACAGGTCCATATGTATTGCATGGACAAAGGAGTATCCTCTTCTAGCCAAAGATGTCAAACCCCCTGATGGTATTACCGTATATAAAGGTAATTACACTTGCTATGCCATGTACGATGGTATTGGTAAATTTGTAGGTAACTTTTCCAAAGGCTATTGTGCTACATACAGAACTGTCCCTGTACGTTTGCTGCAACATCACACTAGGTCACTAGGGGACATTTATTGGTTGTGTGGGGATTTACAGCTAAGATCCAGAATGGACACGGAATGGTGGGGAGAGTGTACGTTGACTAAGGCCATTATGCCTATACATATTATTTCTGACACACACCTCAACACCCATGAGTTCAGCCACACTAAGGTTAAACGTGACGCCCCAGTGAAAGGAAGTTTTGATCCTCATGTATACATTGATGCCATTGGAGTGCCCAGGGGGGTGCCCAATGAGTTTAAAGCTAGGGATGAAGTTGCTGCAGGATTTGAAT
This sequence comes from Pelobates fuscus, assembly GCF_036172605.1. Classification (NCBI taxonomy): domain Eukaryota; kingdom Metazoa; phylum Chordata; class Amphibia; order Anura; family Pelobatidae; genus Pelobates; species Pelobates fuscus. The sequence continues at coordinate 172,044,197 of NC_086325.1, forward strand.
CAATTTTTACCATAGTTACCGCAAACAAGAATCTAAATTGGATAAATTACATTTATTATAATCAACAGCGTTTTGTCAATTACACCAGAGACGCCCTCCAGGGGTTGGCCGAACAGTTGCAGGCCACATCCCAAATGACTTTCCAGAATAGAATGGCCCTAGATATGATCTTAGCCGAAAAAGGAGGGGTTTGTAAGATTTTGCCCGACACTATGACATGTTGTACCTACATCCCAGAAAACACAGGCCCTAATGGTAAAGTCACACTAGCTATAGAAAAGTTAAATGACCTGTCTGAAGAGTTAAAAAGGAATTCTGGGATAAAGGATCCCTGGGAAAGATGGTTTGGTTGGATGACAGGATGGCAAAAGGCTTTAATGCAGATTGGTATGGCTATACTAATTTTTCTTTTTATCTTTGCTCTTCTCTTTTGTTGTGTCCTCCCATGTCTGAGAAAATCCCTCATGAAGACTGTTGACCAAGCAACACCCACTTTGACCCATCTCGAAGTTGATGACCAAGAATTCCAAGACATCAACTCACCCTGTCTGCCGCTGCAAATTATCCCCTTTGTTGATAAAGTGCAGGAATTCTAGGAAGGGACTAGCTCAGGGACAGCATCTGTCAGTGAATGGTAAAGGCCCCATGCGGAGAAGTGGTGGGTTAGCTGCCATGGGATACCCTTGGGTGTGAAGCGTTCGAGAGCCATACTGACGGATGGTTAGCCTATTAGGGTCAGATCTAGGGACAGCCTTGCACTTTGCATTAACACCTAGCTAGCGGCCACGGGGTTTCTGTGCCTTTGGGTTAACACGTCTTCTGATACTAACATAATAAAGTTTATCTCTTAGAATCTAACATTTCATAGGGGGGACTGATGTGGAATTATTAAAAATCTTTATTGTACTTGTATTGAATTATTGTACTAACTCCATTTTAACTTTATACTGTGACTTCGTCCTCCATTTTGTCCTCCTAACTTGACTTCTTCAATCCTCCATTTTGTCCTCATGACTTAACTTGTTCATTTTAAAACTACATTACGTGACTGAACTTCTCAACCCAATTAATACAGTAGACAAAGACCGTGTTTCCTTCAAGGACAAGTACCAGGAGCTGGCTACTCCTTAAGACTTGCTGGCTACTCCTTAGAGCTTGTAAGATAGTACAGTTTGAAGGCCACAGAACACAGTAGTAATGAAATGTTCTATTCATAAGAGACCTTGCACCTGGACATAAAGCCTGATATCATTGACCGTGTAAAATGACGCTTAGGACCCCCTTGTCCCCCACCCGTGTCCAGAATAATCCCACCTCTGATGGGTGGGCACGGGACTAACCTCTTTATTTTACGAACCAATAGGTAAGACACTAACCCCGTCACTTAACAATTAATCCAATTGATGATGTTTATTTGCTGATATTCTAATAATCAATGATGACGCAAAATGCCTCTTAAAAGGGCCTGCGCGCCCGCTTTTTACTCACTTGCCAATAAACTTTCTCGAAGTTATTTTAACCTGAACCTCGTGTGTCAGACTTAATTACTTCAGCGTATATACGCAATTTAATTTTATTGATTTGGACAGGAACAGATAGACATTTGAACATTTTGGTTTACTTTCAAAAAGTACCATAACATATTCATATAATGAAAGACTATGGGAAAGACTTTGGCTCCATGGCAATTAAACTGTATTTGTGTGGTCTGCGTGCCATTCACCTAATAATGTGCACGCAGACCTGAGCTATATGAGGATATGTTACATGTCTGTGTTTAATGTATAAAAAGTAACTTTGTGTATTTTAAAGTGTTTTACTGTCTTTGTGTAACCATGTGCTCAATGGAGTCTGCCTCTATCCCTGGATAATTGGATTACTTCCCCCCCTTGTCTCCAGGATAGAGGCCTCTGTGAAACCTGTGTGAGCCAGATTTTGCCATGCTGCCAGGGGTTTCAAAATATACTTTACTAACTTTTGAACCCCTGGTCTGATTCATGCCATTTTTAATATGTTGTTCCCCTGAATGGATTGATTGTGGATATGTAATTTTATGTGAATGTGATGTATGGTTTTAAAGTTACCGAGTATGTGTGGAAACGGTATTTTTACTGTATGTAATAATTATGTTAATTGCTTATCTGAGGGGAGGGGATGTGTGGGTTGTACTGTTACTTGATTGGTTGTTTTATGCCTCCCCCTGGGTGTGTCCTGTATCAGCACAACTGTAATAAAAAGCAGGTTGGGTGTTCCAGACCTGAGACCACTGCTTGACCCTCAACACGGAGCCTTGTCTCGCTCTTGGGGGGATTCACTGTATGCTGTTGGAGATTGATTGCTAGGAGTGTAAGCCGATGTCTGCTTTTCCTGTTCGTCTGCTAGCAGCTATTCGTGAGGTTCCTCTTTGGAGTGCTATTTTGTATCCAGTTCGGGAGTTTGGTGTTCTGCAGTAGCTGTGCCTGTCTCTCAGAAAGGGGCATATCGCCTAAATGGACTTAAACCCCTTGTCTGCTGAAACGGTCCGTTACAATTGGAGCCTTGTCTCGTTCTTGGGGGGGATTCACTGTATGCTGCTGGAGATTGATTGCTAGGAGTGTAAGCTGATGTCTGCTTTTCCTGTTCGTCTGCTAGCAGCTATTCGTGAGGTTCCAGTTTGGAGTGCTATTTTGTATCCAGTTCGGGAGTTTGGTGTTCTGCAGTAGCTGTGCCTGCCTCTCAGAAAGGGGCATATCGCCTAAACGGATTTTAACCCCTTGTCTGCTGAAACGGTCCGTTACAGCTTGGATCTGAGTGCTCACTATATCCGAACAGCGCTCAGATCCCACAAACAGAATAAAATCGCCATGGGGTTAAAGTTTAGCAAGGGCCATACACAGTCCAATAGAAGTCCATAAGCCCCAAGACTGTTTTTAAAGTGTCCAATCTCCCTGGGGCCATAGTCCCAAGGCATGAGGCTGGCAATCAGTCCCCTCCAAAAACTAGTGGCGAGGTCCCTTTCGCCACATATCTCCCCTTTGCGGGGTAGACTAACCTTCTGTCGGTCAGTGCCTGAGTTAGTCTGACAACCCACCCACAATAACCAAGTACAAGAAGAGCCCCCCCCCACAAAAAATGGGTACACATGGGTACTTGGGGGGCAGAGGCCAGCTGCACTCTGCCCCGGTGTCAGCGCATCTGCTGGGGCACCTTGGTTAGGCCTTGGCCATGGGAGGGGAAATAGTACTTACCGCCTCCTCCTGGTATCCCTGGGAGGGTAGTTGGGGATCTGGATTGGCTGTCCATAATCCCTGCAGGTCAGGCACAGAGACCACGGTCCCATCTGCACCTTCTGGGAGATTAGTGTCTCCCCTTTGTATGGTAAACTGCCGCTTGGGAGAGGGGACGACATGCTCCTCTCCCTGAAGCACATGCGGCCGCTGGGGAGGGAGACCGACCGTCTCCACTCCCAATAAATTATCCTGCTGCTGGGGAGAGAGACCGAATGTCTCTGCTCCCTGTAACTCTCTTGGCTGCTGGGGGTAGAGACCGACTGTCTCTTCTCCCAAAGATACACACTGCCGCTGGGGAGGAAGGACGACACCTTCGGCTCCCTGGGCTGCACACTGCCGCTGGGGAGTGTGACCGCTTGTCTCCACTCCCTGTAACTCACTTGGCTGCTGGGGAGAGAGACCGACTGTCTCTTCTCCCAAAGATACACACTGCCGCTGGGGAGGAAGGATAACACCTTCAGCTCCATGGGATTCGCACTGCCGCTGGGGAGCAAGTCCAGTTGTCTCCACTCCCTGTAACTCACTTGGCTGCTGGGGAGAGAGACCGACTGTCTCCTCTCCCAAAGATACACACTGCCGCTGGGGAGGAAGGACGACACCTCAGCTCCCTGGGATTCGCACTGCCGCTGGGGAGTGAGACCGATTGTCTCCACTCCCTGTAACACACTTGGCTGCTGGGGAGAGAGACCGACTATCTCCTCTCCCAAGGATACACACTGCCGCTGGGGAGGGGGACCGCCTGTCCCTACTCCTGGTAACATTTGCGGTGGCTGGACGGTCTGCCCAGCATCCCTGGAGGACCGGTAGTGAGACCTCGGTCCCATCTCCACTTGCAGGCTGGGGGTCTTCCCGGGACCAATCTATGAGGTCCTGGTACCTCTGCTCCAGGTTCCATTCCTCGGTGACCAGATTGATCAGGTCTGCATCTAGGTCGGTAGCTCTAGGGAGATCCAGCATGTATTCATGGTAATAATGTATGTCCCAAAAACATGACTCGGTAGTACTCCCAAATTCTGGGTTGTCAAATATGTCCCAGAATAGGCCAGGGCCATTCTAATCCTCGCCCTCAGGGTTTTCGTACTCCGCAATCTCGGGAACACGCTGAACCGCATACCACAGTAGCGCCTGGTACGCATCGTCGAGCCGCAGTTCCTGCCACACTAGCAGCTCTAGGTTCTCCACCCATAACCCCAGGGGCTGCCTCCCCAGGAGAGGCATCCGCAGTGCCACTCTTGTCTATAGTCGTTGTTCCCTGCTGGGGAGACGCTCACCTCGCCAATGCTGTAGATCCTCCAGAGCTTCGTTCCACAGCTCTTGTCTGGCGGTATCTCTGTAAGCCAACCTGGCCTTCTCCGATACCGGTCCATAGTCCAGGACCATGAGGTTCTGCAACTTCCAGTGAAATGCTTCCTCCACTTCGAACGCTGTGCAAGGACTAGCTGGTTCCATATCGTGGTAGGTAGGGATGCTGCGCAGAGGCTAACATTGCCCTCAATAGACTTTCATACGATACCGGTGTCTCCAAGATGCTGCTTCTCGCACTAGGACGCCATCCCACTGCTGCCACCAATGTAAGGATCACCTGGCACCCCGACTGGGTACCTCCGTTGAAGGATGCTCCTAGCGCTTCCTGAGGGCTCCAAGTACTCCAGCCGACACCATAACCACCGTAGACTCCTTCAGAGAGCAAGACAGGAACAAGCTCTTACAAGAGCTTAGTAGTGATATAGCAAGAGAGTATGACTAGCATAGCAATCATTGTAGCAGAAAGAGAGAAAAGAGGCTGTCCCTAAATAATGTGTAAGAAAATAAATAAGTAAATGAAAAGTATTTTATTTTATTCGGTAAGACTAAAAACACACACAATTACTGACAAAGTTGCTAGTCACTACTGTCCCAATAATGGATACCTGGGGCAGACACGGTGGCTGCAACTAGACAAACTACGTAAAAAATAGATACAAACGGGAAGACAGTAAACAAAACGTAAATAGACAGAGACAGGGCAAGAACCACACAGAAGTTTGGTAAATAAGTCCCCACCCCAAGGATGGTACAATGCACGCGATACTATTGCCCTGGATTAGTTAACTGGCAAGATCGTAGGGTATGAGTGCAGTGTAACAAAAGTATCAAACAAAGTTCACAATAATGGCTACAATGTGCCAAAAGTGCCCCTTTTGAATAAGGGATTCGTGTAATTAACTAGAGGATCGTTGAAAGGTGCTATTGTTGGGCCCGGTGATTTATGTGCTGGGAGTTGTGAAATTGACTTTGTGAGTTCGTCTAGAGAGAAGGGTCGTGTCAGGGGTGCTAGATCGTCTTCTGTCAATTTGGGTAGGTTTAGATTAGACAGGAATTTGTCTATTTTATCTGGAGCTGGCATTACCACATTAGGGTCGTGTTTAAGGTTGTATAATTCGCCGTAGTATTGAGCGAATTGGTCTACAATGTTTTGGGGGTTTGTTATTTTTGTATCCTTGGGGTCATTGAGGAAGGCGATCCTGGAGGCGACATCTCTTCAGTTGCGATGCCAAAATAGCACCAGCTTTGTTGCCACTCGTGAAAAAATTGTGTTTAAGTTTCCTGAGTAAGTATGTTGTTTTAGCTAGTTCAATGTTGTTTAGTTTTTTTGGAGAGCTAAGAGTTTCGTTTTTGTGATAGGGTTTGGATCTCTTTTGTTTGAATGTGTTAGGGTTCGGATTTCTTCCAAGGGTTCGGCATATTCTGCCATCCTCTGTTTTTTAGCGTGGCTGGCATGTTTTATAAAGCTGCCTCTTATGAACGCCTTATGTGCCAGCCAGATTTGTTCGATCGCAGAGTCAGCGGTCATGTTTTCAGTAATATAGTTTTGTAAGTCTTTTGTTATCTGGGAGACTATCGATGGGACTGTTAAAAAAGACTCATTAAGTCTCCAGGAGCCTGATCCCTTATTGGCAAATGCTTCTCTAATGCTGAGCGTGATGGGAGCATGGTCGGACCACGTCAGTACCCCAATTGTTGCTCCATCTATTTGGGCCATCGATGTGGCGGGGATGAGGAATCTATCTATCCAATCTCATCGATTGCACTCCAGTTGGCTGACGTCTCACTCCAATTAGCTCTTGGAGATGTCATTAGTCTAGGGGTTCACATACTTTTTCCACCTGCACTGTGAATGTTTACATGGTGTGTTCAATAAAAACATGGCAACATTTCATTCTTTGTGTGTTATTAGTTTAACCCCTTAAGGACACATGACATGTGTGACATGTCATGATTCCCTTTTATTCCAGAAGTTTGGTCCTTAAGGGGTTAAGCAGACTGTGATTGTCTATTGTTGTGACTTAGATGATGATCAGATCACATTTTATGACCAATTTGTGCAGAAATCCATATCATTCCAAAGGGTTCACATACTTTTTCTTGCATCTGTATTGTATACATTATGTATGCCAGGTATACTATCTATATGATTTATACAGGGTATAGAGAGTGTGCGGTGTATACCACGTATATATTGTGTACATTATCTATGCCAGGTATACTATCTATATGATTTATACAGGGTATAGAGAGTGTGCGGTGTATACCACGTATATATTGTGTACATTATCTATGCCAGGTATACTATCTATATGATTTATACAGGGTATAGAGAGTGTGCGGTGTATACCACGTATATATTGTGTACATTATCTATGCCAGGTATACTATCTATATGATTTATACAGGGTATAGAGTGTGTGCTTTAAAAGCGAGATCGGGCCCCTTCTACACTGAAGAGAGATATGCAGACCGAGCCGTGTGGAAAGGGGGGAGGGGGCTTGCGTCCATCAAGTTCAGCCTTCCTCACATATGCTTTTGCTGTTGATCCAAAAGAAGGCAAAAAACCCAGTCTGAAGCGCTTCCAATTTTCAACAAACTAGGAAAAAATTCCTTTTAGACCCCAAAATGGCAGTCAGATGTATCCTTGGATCAAGCATCTATTACCCCACTAATTAGAAATTGTATCCCTGTATGTTATGTTTTTGCAAGTATTTATCCAATTGCAATTTAAACATCTGTATAGACTCTGATAAAACCACCTCTTCCGGCAGAGAATTCCATATCCTTATTGCTCTTACTGTAAAAAAACCTTTTCTTTGCCTTAGATGAAATCTCCTTTCTTCAAGCCTAAATGTGTGACCTCGTGTCCTATGTATAGCCCTGTTTATGAATAGATTTCCAGATAATGGTTTGTAATGGCCCCGAATATATTTGTATAATGTTATCATATCCCCTCTCAGGCGCCGTTTTTCCAAACTAAAGAGATTTAAATTTTGTAACCTTTCTACAGAACTAAAATGCTCCATTCCTTTTATCTATTTTGTAGCTCGTCTCTGCACTTTTTCTAGTGCCATGATATCTTTCTTTAGAACAGGTGCCCAAAATTGCACGGCATAGTCAAGGTGTGGTCTTACCAGCGATTTATAAAGAGGCAAAATTACATTTTCATCTCAAAAATTTATGCCCCTATTTATACATGACAAAACCTTACTGGCCTTATCAACGGCAGATTGACATTGCATATTGCTACCTAATTTGTTGTTTATAACAATTCCCAAATCCTTCTCGTGTGTGGTTATCCCTAGTTCACTACCATTTAGGGTGTAAGTTGCTTGTGCATTCTTAACCCCGAAGTGCATAACTTTGCATTTTTCTACGTTAAATTTCATCTTCCATTTTAGTGCCCAGTCCCCCAATCTATCCAAATCCCTCTGCAGCAAGGCAATATCCTGCTCACATTTTATTACTTTACAAAGTTTTGTGTCATCTGCAAACACTGATACATGGCTTTCAATGCCCATTTCAAGATCATTTATAAATATGTTAAATAGAAGCAGTCCCAAAACAGAACCCTGAGGGACACCACTTACCACTTTTGTCCAGCTTGAAAATTTACCATTTAGGACAACTCGTTGTACTCTATCCTTAAGCCAATGTTCTACCTAAGAACAAGAATATTCATCTAGACCAATTTCTTTTAGTTTGAAGACTAACCTATTGTGAGGAACCGTGTCAAATGCCTTGGCAAAATCCAAGTAGATCACATCCACTGCAACACCCTGATCTATATTTCTACTTACTTCTTCGTAGAATGCAATTAGGTTAGTTTGACATGACCTATGTTTCATAAAACCATGCTGATTATTGCTAATAACAGTTCTTCCCAATGAATTCCTGAATATTATCCCTTAATAGCCGTTCAAATAATTTCCCAGTCACAGAAGTTAAGCTCACAGGTCTTTAATTTCCAGGCAAGGATTTTGAAACCTTTTTAAGTATAGGAACAACATCTGCCTTCCTCCAATCCTCCGGTACAATACCTGAAACAAAAGAATCTTGAAAAATTAAATACAGAGGTTCACTTATTTCCCCACTTAGCTCCTTAAGTCCTCGTGGGTGAATACCGTCAGGCCCCGGAGCTTTATTTACATAATTTTTTTTTAATAGCTGTATCACCTTGTCTCGAGTTATCCAATCACAAGTTATCTGCAAGTTTGTGTAGATACAAATATCCATTTTGCTATCTATCCTAGCTGTTCATATAAGGGTTAATTTAAACAAAGAAGACATTTGGCATTTCATCTTCTATTCTCGGAAATAGGATTTATATAAAATCCTAGTTACGGGAAAAGTACTGATTTCGAAATGTTCTTGTTAATTGTGCAAGATATCAGTATTTGTAAATATCTGGTTTTAACGAAATATGTGATGCGTTATATGACGAAAGATTATAACTAGAAACAGCGGTTTATAACTTGTGAAAAACAAATGATGTCACTAATGCTCAAGGCCCCCACCGACATGAGAATGGGGTATAAATGCATATGACTGTATAATAAACTTTGAATTGGTTATAGAACACATCTCTTGTCTTCTTGGCTGATTCCCAGGATCCTGTCTATCACAGAGGGTGTGGCTCTAGCAAAATATCCATCTAACTAAGAGAGTTTCGTGTATAGCTGATTTTAACAGTTTGTTGCAGCAATCATTTGCATATCTCTTGCCATAGGATCCTCATTAATAAATACTGAAGAAAAAAAGTTATTTAAAATGTCTGCCTTTTCCTAATCTTCATTGACTAACAGACCCATCTCTGTTTTCAGTGTAGCTACACTTTCATTTTTTGTTTTTTTTAGAATTAATGTACTTGAAAAACATTTTGGGGTTGGTTTTGATTCTTTAGCTATCAATTTCTCATTTTCTAGTTTAGCCACTTTAATTGCCTTTTTTCAAGTATTATTGGCTTCCTTATATCTTCTATAGGATGCCTCTGATTTGTCCGATTTAAATGCTTTAAATGCCCTTTTCTTATTTTGAATCTCTTGTTTTACTTCTCCACTAAGCCACATTGGTTTTAATTTGTTTCTTTTATATTTATTGCCCAATGGTACATACTGTGAAACTTACCTTTCTAATATTTGTTTGAATAGTTTCCATTTATCCTCAGTGTTTTTATCACTAAGGAGTTTATGCCAGTCGATATGTTGTAGAGCTGCCCTAATCTTATTAAAATTGGCTTTTTTAAAATTATACGTTTTAGTATACCCCACGTGCTTATGCTTTTTTGAGTTTATTTCAAAAGTTACCATATTGTGATCACTATTTCCCAAATGCTCCCCTACTTGAATGTTGGTTAAAAGATTAACATTGTTTGTTATGAGATCCAGACAAGCGTCCTTTCTAGTTGGTCCTTGTACCAGTTGTGACATAAAGGTGTCATTTAACACATTCAAAAACCCGATTCCCCTAGCTGAAGTACTAGTCACTCTATCCCAATTTATGTCTGGGTAATTAAAATCTCCAATAATTAATGTGTTCCCCCGATTTGCAGCTTCACCAATTTGCTCTAACAGCAGTTCTTCCTCATTAATATTTACATTTGGGGGTTTATAACATATCCCAACCAATAACTGATTTCCCGTGGTTTTCCCCAAGCAGATATCTACCCATAAAGCTTCCACATTTTCCTCGTCACACTCCACATGCCTAAGATTTGACTTTAACTCATGGCTGACATATAAACATACCCCACCACCCTTCTTGTTTTTCCTATCCCTCCTAAATAACGTGTACCCATTTAAGTTAACTGCCCAGTCATGTTTCTCATCCCACCATGTTTCTGTTATGCCTATTATATCGTATTGTTTAGTGTATGCTATTGCCTCTAGTTCCCCCATTTTGTTATATAGGCTCCTTGCATTAGTAAGCATACATTTAATATCATGCGTCACTTGTACTTTTTGTGAATGATCAATATATGTGTGTGTTTGTATGAATGTATCTGCATGTGTGGCATTGTTTGTATCAGTGTATCTGCATGTGTGGCAGTGTTTGTATCAGTGTGCCTGTAGATCTGTATGTGTCAGTATTCTGTATCTGTGCATCTGTATATGTGTCTGTACATCTGTAAGTCAGTGTGTGTGTCTGTGTATCGTAATTTCTGTGTATCTGTATGCGTGTCAGTGTTTGTATCGGTGTGTATGTGCTTCTGTGTCAGTATCTGCATGATTGTCAGTGTGTGTCAGTTTTTGTATCTACATGATTGTCAGTGTGTGTGTGTCTGTATGTGTCAGTTTTTGTATCTACATGCTTGTCAGTGTGTGTGTCTGTATGTGTCAGTGTTTGCATCTGCATGATTGTCAGTGTGTGTCTGTATGTGTGTCAGTTTTTGCATCTGCATGATTGTCAGTGTGTGTGTGTCTGTATGTGTGTCAGTTTTTGCATCTGCATGATTGTCAGTGTGTGTGTGTGTCTCTTTTGAGCAGGGCCCTCTTCAACCTATTGTTCCTGTCAGTTTTTGTAATTGTCTTATTTATTGTTAAATTCCCCCCTTTGATATTGTAAAGCGCTACGGAATATGCTGGCGCAATATAAATACCAGTAATAATAATTGTGACAGACCCATCCGTATGGACTAAAAATACTGTGTTCGTCTGTTTTGCCATTTGCATGTATTCCCCGTTCGTATGCCTGATTAAGGGAATGCATTTGTTTCCCGACCGCAACTACCGAACGGACGGCCACCCAGGAGAGAAGTGTGCTGCTCGTTAACCTATTGATCCCAATTAGAACGTTGAGGTTAACCGCAGCCACTTCTCAATTAAGACCGAAGACAGGGTGGTCGTCGTTCGTATGTCGACCACGAGGTGGCGGACATTTTCACTATGCGAAAGCCCAGCGGTGTTCGACAGTTATTTCCTGGAACTCAAAACGGACACTTTTTCAACCGAACACCGCTGAAGCCATCGACCTCCCCTTCTCAAATCGACAGAGGTATACGAACGCCGGCCGTTCGGGAGCTTTAACAGCACGAATGGACTTGAACCCAGATAGCCGTCCCATGGAGTCAATCGCACACCGAAGGACTATAACCGACTTTGACTCCATGGCGATTGAACTATGCGTATGGGATCTGAGCGCTATTCGTCAATAATATGCACTCAGATCCAGGCTATCTGGGGATGTGTTATACGAATGCAATATGTTCGGCAGTTATAAAGTTATAGATTTTAATGTGTTTTATAACTTTGAGTTAAAATGCCTTCCCAATTATCTCCCGAGCAGAGGGGAGGAAACTGTGATGCATGCTGGGAATATTGGGGGGGATGTATGTCTGAAATGTCCCCATGCCCTTCTGTTATTCCAGTCTCCCATTTGGTCCCCTAGGGGAGTGTCCACCAGGTGGGAGACCTGCATAAATACAGGCAGGTAGCCCACAGTAAAGCCAGTTCGTGTTTTACCCTCATAATGGAGCTTGGTCTCGTTATTGGGGGGATTTTATTACCGGCGACTAGAGACTGCTTATGGGGATTATATGCCGCTTAGGACCTATTGCCGTTCGGCTGGAAGTGGCGATTCGTATGATTGGAGCTCAAGAAGGGAGAAAGCCGTACAGGTACCGTTCGAGAGTTTGGAGGATTCCCTAACTAGCGGTTCGCATGGTTATACTGCATACGCTACCGACTACAGTATTGTGACCGGAGAACATCCACTAAATGGCGGTTTGGGCATTTATTACTGGAGGTACCGTAACAATAATAATGAGTCTATCAATATCCTGTTGCTTTAACCCTGTGCACACTGTGTGTAATAAGGAGTCTCGGTATCCTGCTGCTTTAAAGGGACACTCCAGGCACCCACACCACTTCTGCCCATTGGAGTGGTCTGGGTGCCATCTCCCACTACTCCTAACCCTGCAAGTGTAATTCAATAATTACCTTTCAGGGTTAACTCCACCTCTAGTGGCTGTCTACTAGACAGTCACTAGAGGGCACTTCCTGCATCATAGCACAGAAAATCTGTGCTAGAGGGTCGCTGGACGTCCTCACGCTGTGTGGGGACCTCCAGCGTCGCTCAATTCAATTTTCAATGCTTTCCTATGTGGAGCACTAATGCGCATGCGCGGCAATGCCTCGCCCACCGGCCGACGATCACTGGGAGGAGCGGCGGTGGAGGAGGAAGCAGCGACGAGGGACATGCCGCTGCCTCTGGTAAGTAACTGAAGGGGTTTTCACCCCTTCAGCAACCAGGGATTGGGGGGTGGGAGGGAGAGGGGACCTGCAGTGCCAGGAAAACGGATTGTTTTCCTGGCACTGGAGTTTCCCTTTAACCCTGTGTACACTGTGTGTAATAAGGAGTCTCTCAGTATCCTGCTGCTATAACCCTATGCACACTGTGTGTAATACGGAATCTATCAGTATGCTGCTGCTTTAACCCTGTGTGCACTGTGTGTAATAAGGAGTCTCTCAGTATGCTGCTGCTATAACCCTATGCACACTGTGTGTAATACGGAATCTATCAGTATCTTGCTGCTTTAACCCTGTTGGTAATAAGGAGTCTATCAGTATCCTACTGCATTAACCCTGTGCACACTGTGTGTAATAAGGAGTCTATCAGTATCCTGCTGCTTTAACCCTGTGTACACTGTGTGTAATAAGGAGTATCAGTATCCTGCTGCTTTAACCCTGTGCACACTGTGTGTAATAAGGAGTCTATCCGTATTCTACTGTTTTAACCCTGTGTACACTGTGTGTAATAAGGAGTCTATCCGTATTCTACTGTTTTAACCCTGTGTACACTGTGCGTAATAAGGAGTCTATCCGTATTCTACTGTTTTAACCCTGTGTACACTGCGTGTAATAAGGAGTCTATCAGTATCCTGCTGCTTTAACCCTGTGCACACTGTGTGTAATAAGGAGTCTATCAGTATCCTGCTGCTTTAACCCTGTGTACACTGTGTGTAATAAGGAGTATCAGTATCCTGCTGCTTTAACCCTGTGCACACTGTGTGTAATAAGGAGTCTATCCGTATTCTACTGTTTTAACCCTGTGTACACTGCGTGTAATAAGGAGTCTATCAGTATCCTGCTGCTTTAACACTGTGCACACTGTGTGTAATAAGGAATCTATCAGTATCCTGCTGCTTTAACCCTGTGCACACTGTGTGTAATAAGGAATCTATCAGTATCCTGCTGCTTTAACCCTGTGCACACTGTGTGTAATAAGGAGTCTATCAGTATCACAATGCTTTAACCCTGTGTACACTGTGTGTAATAAGGAGTCTATCCGTATTCTACTGTTTTAACCCTGTGTACACTGTGCGTAATAAGGAGTCTATCAGTATCACAATGCTTTAACCCTGTGCACACTGTGTGTAATAAGGAGTCTATCAGTATCCTGCTGCTTTAACCCTGTGCACACTGTGTGTAATAAGGAATCTATCAGTATCCTGCTGCTTTAACCCTGTGCACACTGTGTGTAATAAGGAGTCTATCAGTATCACAATGCTTTAACCCTGTGCACACTGTGTGTAATAAGGAGTCTATCAGTATCCTGCTGCTTTAACCCTGTGTACAATACGTGCTGAGAGCTAATTGAGTAGCGGACATGTTTTATACCTGCAGCAATATTTAATACCAGATGAGAGACGGGAGAGCTGGAGCAATATACAGAGACATGTACAGTGCGATTTTGTATTATGCTCAGCACTGTGTAATGCATATGTATCTCTTTATTGTACATTCAGAATTACTCAATTCTGTGAATTGTACAAGGACTACCATTAGGGGTTGAGCAGACAGAGCCGGGTCAGGAGACCGCTACACCTCACCATGTTAAAAGAACACTCCAGGTACCATAAGCACATTTCAAGGTAACCTCAATAAGGCGGCCAGAGGTAGAAGCCATCCAAGAATCCATGGCAGGTTGTCACACAACTCACATGTACCAGCTGACCTCATCTCCCTAATCATTCCCAGAACTGCAGCAATCCTAGCTCCCCCTTCTGCTAATCAAACTGCCCTCATACCCCGCATCATCTGAGCCACTAGTGTGACAACCTAAGCAGCCCACCACATGACCCACCTGCCACACCAAGAAGCCCACCACATGACCCACCTGCCACACCAAGAAGCCCACCACATGACCCACCTGCCACACCAAGAAGCCCACCACATGACCCACCTGCCACACCAAGGAGCCCACCTTTCATTCCAAGAAGCCCACCATGCGGCACACCTCCCGCACCAAGAAGCCCACCACGGGGCCTACCTTCCATTCCAAGAAGCCAATGACGCCGCCCACCTGCCATTCCAAAAAGTCCACCACTCGGCCCACCTGCCATTCCAAGAAGCCCACCACGGGGCCTACCTTCCATTCCAAGAAGCCAGCGACGCGGCCCACCTGCCATTCCAAGAAGCCCACCAGCCAGTATAATCAAACTTTTTTTTTCTGGGCACAACTTGTGTTTTAACACTAGATGGCAGGATAACACTACACAATACAGAACCCACATTAAACTAATGGTTTTTTATTCAAGAATAAATTGATCTTTTAGATAGCTACCGCGCCTGTTATTTGCGGACAGACACCACAGTCCTGGACCCCCATTTGCCATTTTCCTGAAAGGGTCACTGTAGGCACTGTAACCATTTTATCGCATTGAAGTGGTTATACTCGGACATTTTTCTTTAAATGAACAGAAACTAACTTGAATTAAGAATCATTTATTTTGCAAAAGAACATGATGAAATAAAAGCCATGCTCACAGTAGTGGATCCTGTCACCCTGGACATAAAGTGCTAACCCTGCGTGTCACGTGTCACTTGTATCTGCAGGGATGTGGCAGGTCCTACGGAGTGAAATATGTCGCTAAGGCACCTAAACCGCTTGGTATGGTCGAGACTGTAACCCCTGACGCTGGACAAGATCACATTGTAGTGTAACCAATCACATTTTGTTCCAGCAGAAAAGGTGTTAAGATATGTTGACTTGTTCTTTGCGAAAATGCGAAAATGAGTAAAACCCTCTGATAGTGAAAGGGTTAAGCAGTATAATGAAGGGGATGGGCAGAGAACACACAGTGGCACAAATTTACAAAATAAGTACACAAATATATGTATTTACATATTTACAGAGTCACCCTGTGGGAGCTGCAAGATTTACTTGTCCCTGTGAGAGGGATTGTCAGAGACACACACACACACACACACACACACACACACACAGTGTAATTCAGCCACAGTTAGCCAAAATCACACAGTTCTATGGAATGTTTATAGTTTGGCAGTCAGAAACCAACCGTCCTCCCCAGGAGCAGGGATATGAACATTAGTGGTAAAACCTACAGCTAGCGTGTGCATGTGAATCCAAAAGTGGGCATAGCATTTCACAGACAACGTGTGAGCATCGACTACGCAGCGCGAGCGTCCGACTCCCGGAGTGAGAACAGAGTACGCAGCGCGAGCGCCCGACTCCCGGAGTGAGAACAGAGTACGCAGCGCGAGCGCCCGACTCCCGGAGTGAGAACAGAGTACGCAGCGCGAGCGCCCGACTCCCGGAGTGAGAACAGAGTACGCAGCGCGAGCGCCCGACTCCCGGAGTGAGAACAGAGTACGCAGCGCGAGCACCCGACTCCCGGAGTGAGAACAGAGTACGCAGCGCGAGCGTCCGACACCCGGAGTGAGAACAGAGTACGCAGCGCGAGCGCCCGACTCCCGGAGTGAGAACAGAGTACGCAGCGCGAGCGCCCGTCTCCCGGAGTGAGAACAGAGTACGCAGCGCGAGCGTCCGTCTCCCGGAGTGAGAACAGAGTACGCAGCGCGAGCGCCCGACTCCCGGAGTGAGAACAGAGTACGCAGCGCGAGTGCCCGACTCCCGGAGTGAGAACAGAGTACGCAGCGCGAGCGCCCGACTCCCGGAGTGAGAACAGAGTACGCAGCGCGAGCGCCCGACTCCCGGAGTGAGAACAGAGTACGCAGCGTGAGCGTCCGACTCCCGGAGTGAGAACAGAGTACGCAGCGCGAGCGCCCGACTCCCGGAGTGAGAACAGAGTACGCAGCGCGAGCGCCCGACTCCCGGAGTGAGAACAGAGTACGCAGCGCGAGCGCCCGACTCCCGGAGTGAGAACAGAGTACGCAGCGCGAGCGTCCGACTCCCGGAGTGAGAACAGAGTACGCAGCGCGAGCGCCCGACTCCCGGAGTGAGAACAGAGTACGCAGCGCGAGCGCCCGACTCCCGGAGTGAGAACAGAGTACGCAGCGCGAGCGCCCGACTCCCGGAGTGAGAACAGAGTACGCAGCGCGAGCGTCCGACTCCCGGAGTGAGAACAGAGTACGCAGCGCGAGCGTCCGACTCCCGGAGTGAGAACAGAGTACGCAACGCGAGCGCCCGACTCCCGGAGTGAGAACAGAGTACGCAACGCGAGCACCCGACTCCAGCAGTGAGAACAGAGTACGCAGCGCGAGCGTCCGACTCCACATGTTAGAAAATCAGATGGGATACTGCATGCATGTGTGTATGCACATGTGGAGAAATCGCACATAGAATAATATGTGACTGCACACGTTAGTAAAGATACAGTGCATACATGCGAGATAAATCGAGCATTGGGATGTTATGTGTCTGGTTAGCATGTGAAGTCACATGTGGGTTAGTGTATACACATACCAAAAACACGAGACGGCACTTGTGGAGCTAGCAAAGAAAAACCGATAGCGTGTGATGTCTCGTGTGGGGTTTATGTGTACAATAACAGATGGCGTGTGATTTACGTGTACAATGACAGAGAGCGTGTGATTTACGTGTACAATGACAGAGAGCGTGTGATTTAAGTGTACAATGACAGAGAGCGTGTGATTTACGTGTACAATGACAGAGAGCGTGTGATTTACGTGTACAATGACAGAGAGCGTGTGATTTACGTGTACAATGACAGAGAGCGTGTGATGTCTCGTATGGGGCTAGCATATAAAGTTATTGCTTTTACTATAGGCTTTGGTTTGTGTATGATGAAACAGCCAGCACAGCCTCTCCAGACACCAGAGAAAGTCACACCAAACCCTGTACACACGGCAAGCAGCCACGTAGTACCTGGCACTAGCCAACACACTAAATCAGGCATCATCAATGGACAGAACGGGGGAAACACATGGAGGACACGCCAGCTGCAGCTCGATATGTAAAAAACAATCAAATGTGTGTGTTTGCGTGTTTACAAAATGAAATGACCTGCAACAACCTTCCACGCACACACATTACAGATTAGAACATAACACACGCACACATAAATATATATGGAAAATACCGCACAGTCTGCAGCAAAGGGACAAAAATAAGTTAAATAAATAAAATAAAAACCAAGGTCTAGATACCAGAACCTGGAACACGCATTTAACCCTTTGATTCCCAGTGTGAGCTGCAATCTATAGCTTTATGAATTATTGTGTGTGGGGGCAGGGGTGTATTAAAAAAAATTAAAACATTAGCCACTCGCCCCAATCACCCTAAATGAGCACTAATATTGCATGGCACAAAATTGGAATAAACCAGCCATTTTAGCACAGGACATACAAGGGCCCCCCCCTATCTACCACAAAGTCTAATCACGGGAGACCCTCACCACAGCTACTAACAGGAAATGTCAGGCTGCCTCCCAACGATAGGATCGGACTGGGAACGAAAATGTCACAAGAGCAGCAGGAGCTGGGGTAACAATAGTGCAGTCAGATAGTGGGACATCCCTCTGGATTCTATGGCTTTACAAATACATGGGCAGGGGGCCTAGCGGATGGGGTTATGGCAGGGATCCCAGACACTAAGCACAAGGCACCTCGTGCAGAGCTGCGGCCGCTACCAAACCCTGGGATAGTGTAAGAGTCTGGCATCGATAATTCCATGAAGTCTCTGTGCCACCGCATGGCACGCTCCCCTCTCCTGGTAATGCAACAGTAGTTCAGACAACAAATCAGCTGCTACCGATACGCTTTTGGCTCATCTTGGGGTCCTTGGGAAATGAGGTTGGACCAAGAGAATAAGGGGTGCAACAGCCTCTTCCACCTCAGCTGTTACTTGATACCATGTTAATAACTTGCTCCAGCTTCTGGCGCAGTTTGTGTTTCCGGCAGTAGGAATCTCGGTCCATTGCAGTTAGAATCTGAAAAGACAGCAAAGTAGACAGAGCTACACACCAGACGCCAACATTTAATCTTTCAATTCTCAAAGTCACACCAGCTTTATTTTAACTATTAGCCAGTCTCTCTACACACCCTTACACAACCATAGTTACTATAGGAACTGCTGCCGCTGAGGGCAGTGGGGTAGCTATGGGAAGGGCTGCCGCTGAGGGCAGGGGGGTTAGCTATGGGAAGGGCTGCGGCTGAGGGCAGCTATGGGAAGGGCTGCGGCTGAGGGCAGCGGGGTAGCTATGGGAACGGCTGCCGCTGAATGCAGTGGGGTAGCTATAGAAGTGCCTCAGTAAGGGAGCAAACATTCACATTTTTCTCAGGATTATTCCTTATTTTACATTTTTATAGTAAGTGTGGTTTTAGGAAGGACATTCTCCACCGCCCCACATGTGCTAAGAACATATTAGAAGCAGTGGTACTGACCTCTTCCCGGTACTTATTCACATAGAAGTAGAGTTCACTGAGTGCACTCAATGAGTTGAACTCGTTGGAATGCAGTCTGGATTGCTCCACAAGGTAGGCATCCATGTCCTGGTCACTGATGGCCGCCATCTTGCCGATGTCTCTGTAATACCTGAAAAAACAGGAGAAACGCAGGGAAAGTGGGATTGGATTGCTGCTCCATCGCTGACCAGAGAGCCCAATCTTAGCTGGATAACCAGACTTCCATACGGAGATGCCAACCGTCATTGCTCATTTAACGGATTATTCACCATATTTGGATGTTTACTAGAATCTGATTTAGAACCAAAAAAACGGCAAACTAAATCACTATTTTCCTCACAAACTAAAAAGAGGAAAAAATAAAATAAAAAGAATACAGTAATTATAGACAGATAAATCCCAGAAAATTGAAGATTCTGTATCGGATCTCCTTTAAAAACATCTAAACATTTCCAAAAAGCGGCTGACTGAAGACTGATGGCGGGATCTGAATAAAAAAGTCTGCGGTTACTAGTAACACGGAAATATGGCCTAGCCACCCTCTCAACTTCATTCTGGGTGAGTGGACAAAATACTCCTCTGGCACCTGTGTCTACAGGAGAGCTCTTCAATAGCTTTGACCGATATTTCTGTGCCTGTACTTTGTACATTGGAGAGATTCTACTTCACCATAACATACGGCTGGCTGTATCTCCTGAGAAATCATTGACTCGCTGAGGGGGAGCAATATGGCTACACCCGAGGCATAGTGAGCATGGTAGAAGCTTTTACAGCTGGTAAATTGACTATTCTAATCTGCAAGAACTTTCTCCAGAAACACTCACCTCTCCACCCAGGTCTTGTAGTTGGGGATGTCCTTGGCATAGAGCAGTTTGTTGCTTGGAGAGTCTTTTCCCAGTCGATGCTCAGAAGTGGAACAGGAATCCATAAAGGTCTGAGCCACCACGGACAGACACGCATCCGTGATACTGCTCTTGTGAATGTCAAAGACAAACTGTGGATTCTTAATAACATTTACCCAGAAGCGCAATGGGAGGCTGTGGAATGAAAAGCAAATTCACAGTGAACATATAAATCTCTTTCTCCAGAACACAGTGTGTCCACCTCAATGCATTTCACCTCTTACCAGTTACTTTTCCAAGTGTGTCTGACATCTGGATCTGAAATCTGCCGGAGATCCGCTTGTTCATCTAAGAAGTCAAACATGTATTTGATGGCAAGTGGAAGGGCGCTGCCTCTGTGTGCTGTGCTAAACACAGTCTCAAAAAGATCATCCACAAACTTCTGGAGTGTCCCCTGCGGATGAAAAGAGTCTGTGAAAAGTCTCTGTCCGTTGCTCTGCTAGCAACAAAACAACAAGCTACACAGTCCCAGAGGTGGGAATGGCTCACCTTAGTGGCCAACAAGCGAGTCAGATAGATCTCAGACACCATTTTGCTTCCCCGGTCACCCTCCTTGTGATCAGTGTGGTCGTGATTCTTCACCAGATGCCACAGTTTGGTCCCAGTTTCCTGATCGGGTGTGATCATAGGGGCACGCGAGCGCAGGCTGTCCGGGCTGCTCGATGTTCTCAGAAGGCTCTCTGAGATGGAAAATAGATCATTTATTCACCCAACCAGCTCGGTTACAGAAGATATTACTACATATTGATAAACCCATACACATTCGCACACATATCACACACATCCATCCAAGCTGCAGAATCCGCTATAATGGAGTGAAACAGGTTTGTTTTAACCCGTAAATAAAATGAAACAAGTCAGCACACACACTTTACTGAATGGGCTTAGCTTAAAGGGACACTATAGCCACCAGAACTACAGCTTATTGTATAGTATACAGCTTATTGTACAGTATCCAGCATAATGTACGCTATACAGTTTATTGTATGGTATACAGCTTATTGTATAGTATACAGCTTATTGTACAGTATCCAGCATAATGTACGCTATACAGTTTATTGTATGGTATACAGCTTATTACATTTGTTCTGGTGAGTAGAATCATTACCTTCAGACTTTTTGCTGTAAACACGGTCTTTTCAGAGAACATGCAGTGTTTACATTACAGCCAGGGGCGTATTAGCCGCGAGGCAAACAAGGCATTTGCCTTGGGCGGCATTTTCCAGGGGGCGGCAAAAAACGCCGCCCCCAAATGCCCAAGGCAAATGTCTTGTTAGCCTTGCGGCTAACAGACATGCCGGGCTGGTTGCTGGTTGCTGGGCGGCCGGCGAGGGAGCTCTTCCCCTGAGCTCTCTGCTCAGCTCCCTCGCGCGCCGCCCGCAGAGTGAGACTGGGAGCCGGAATATGACGTCATATTCCGGCTCCGCCTCCCAGCCTCACTCTGCGGGCGGCGCGCGAGGGAGCTGAGCAGAGAGCTCAGGGGAAGAGCTCCCTCGCCGGCCGCCCAGCCTGCCCGCCAGTGCCGTCTTGCAGCCACTGGACCACCAGGGAATGGGAGAACCCCCCCACCCCCAGCATTCCCAAAGGTAGGGAGGCAGGGGGGGGAGAGGCGGGGGGGAGAGGGGGGGGAGTAAAAAAAAAAAAAAAATGTGTTAATGTGAGTGTGTGTGTCTCTGACTGTGTGTGTCTGATAGTGTGTATGTGTGTGTCTGATAGTGTGTATGTGTGTGTCTGTTAGTGTGTGTGTGTGTGTGTGTCTGTTAGTGTGTGTGTGTGTGTGTGTCTGTTAGTGTGTGTGTGTGTCTGTTAGTGTGTGTGTGTGTCTGTTAGTGTGTGTGTGTGTGTGTGTCTGTTAGTGTGTGTGTGTGTCTGTTAGTGTGTGTGTGTCTGACTGTGTGTGTCTGTTAGTGTGTGTGTCTGTTAGTGTGTGTGTGTGTCCGACTGTGTGTGTTTGTTAGTGTGTGTGTCTCACTGTGTGTGTCTGTTAGTGTGTGTGTGTGTGTCCGACTGTGTGTGTTTGTTAGTGTGTGTGTCAGACTGTGTGTGTTTGTTAGTGTGTGTGTCTGTTAGTGTGTGTGTGTCCGACTGTGTGTGTTTGTTAGTGCGTGTGTTTGTTAGTGTGTGTGTCTGACTGTGTGTGTTTGTTAGTGTGTGTGTGTTTGTTAGTGTGTGTCCGACTGTGTGTGTGTGTGTCCGACTGTGTGTGTTTGTTAGTGTGTGTGTGTCCGACTGTGTGTGTTTGTTAGTGTGTGTGTCCCCGACTGTGTGTGTTTGTTAGTGTGTGTGTGTCCGACTGTGTGTGTTTGTTAGTGTGTGTGTGTCCGACTGTGTGTGTCTGTTAGTGTGTGTGTGTCCGACTTTGTGTGTTCGACTGTGTGTGTTTGTTAGTGTGTGTGTGTGTCCGACTGTGTGTGTGTTAGCTAGTGTATGCGTATCTCTCAGTGAATGTGTGTGTATTTAGAAGGCGGGGCAGGGGGGAAGGGTTGGGAGGGGGTGGCGCGGGGGGAGGGGGGGTGTCTGAGTTTTGTCCTGCCTAGGGCAGCACAAAACCAAGATACACCACTGATTACAGCCTAGTGATAACGTCACTGGTCACTCCTCAAATAGCTGTTAGAGGTGCTTCCTGGGGCAGTGCTGCATTGTGTAACGGGCATTAAGTGTCTCCACCCTCTGCATGGAAACACTGCACTTTCCCAATAGAGATGCAGTGATTCAATGTATCTCTATGAGGAGATGCTGATTGGCCAGGGCTGTGTTTGAATCATGCTGGCTCTGCCCCTAATCTGCCTCCATGACAAGCTCAGCAAGTCCTATGGGAAAGCATTGTGATTGGATCAGGGCACAACTTCTGATGATGTCAACCAAGCAGGCAGGTCAGAGAGCAAGATTTTATTATATTTATGGGGGTAAGGGGGGCTATGTGGTAATTTTAACACTATAGGGTCAGGAATACATGTTGGTGTTCAATTTAATGCCTGTTTGTGTTCCTGATCCCAAAGTGTTCCTTTAAGCTCTCGGTGTCTACAGCTTGGCTCTCTCCTCTGGAAGTTATGTCTTTACAAAGGAC
Source organism: Pelobates fuscus (assembly GCF_036172605.1). Lineage (NCBI taxonomy): Eukaryota > Metazoa > Chordata > Amphibia > Anura > Pelobatidae > Pelobates > Pelobates fuscus. The sequence goes on from NC_086325.1 coordinate 172,067,370, forward strand.
GATAGGTAACAAAAAACGTGGAATTATCTGCCAAAAAAGGTAGTTTTACCAGATCCTGCACACACTGAACATTAGAGGTTTCAATAGATACAGTTAACAGCTTGACAAGGCGAAATCAGGCTGACATTTTGGAGTTAAGAAGCATTTTTCCCCGGTTGGTGGCCAATTACAAAATTGTAATTTTGTCCTTTTGGATCAATACCAGTAATATTTGAATAACTAGGTTTAGACGGTTTAGATGACAACGGACTCTTGACACCATAACCACAACCAGACAGTCTGCTCCAGGTGAGTGACGTAGAGCAGTAGCTGGGATTATTTTCAAGACAGAGTGGATTACTTACCATACCGGCTGAGAGAACGTGTGAAGGTGAAGGAGTTTGTGATGTTATAGGCAGACACCTGTTTGGGAATTAATGCCACAGTGGAACCATCTGTCACCTAAGAACGGAAGGGGAACGGATGAGTGGCTGCGGGATGGTGGGATAGAAATAGTTGTTTAGTGGCCAGATGATTGGTACCTGATAATGTGCAAGCGTGTTTAACCTTTTCCAGTCACATTCTATCTTTGTTGTAACATCCTCATCTTGCAGGATAATGCGTGTAATCCGCCCTTGACGCCACTCTGCAGTGAAGGCAAAATTAGAAAAAAATAAGTCGTAAGCTTTCTGAATTCCGGGTCAGCCGTTCTTCGTGCCACGGCACTGCTCCTCCTTACCTAAATCCATGTCTTCGGCTTTCGGTCTCTGGGTGTATGGGATCCCCTTGTAGACAGCATCAAGCAGCTTGTCTTTGGTCTGTGTGATGGTATCACAATTGATAACTTTAACTGGAATCTCCGTGCCACCATCACTGTCTGGACAGATGCAGCTCAGGGTCTGGAACAGAAACATGTTTGGGTTACACCAATATCACGGAGGGGTAAATGATTGTGGGCAGAATTAAACTCACTAGCACTTTGTAGTCAATCTGTTGTCGAATCAACTTGTCTTCGCTCAGAGAGTATCGAGCCTCGCCGGTGATGGCATCTATAGGTCCTTTCTCCATCTGTTGCTTGATGGCACAGAAGAGCATGAAGAGAGGCTCTCCGGCACATTCCTACAAGATACAGCAATCATTCATCAGCAGGCACAGTTAGTACATCGCAATCTGGGGCAATTGTTCAGCCCAAGTATATGGCCAGCATCCTCCCATCGCCACTCACCTTGAGGAACTTGTACAAGAGGAACGTGAACCAGTTGGTTAACATCTTCTCTGCGACAGACTCGGTCCTAAAGAGACACAAGTGTTGTTCAGGGTCCTAATACAAAAAATTACTCTCAAGCTACAATCAGCCTGAGTAACTAAAAAGAACCACGTGAGTGGATTATCACTCCACTACCGGAGAACCTCCTGTCCTGGTCCTGTGTCTGAGAAGAGCGGCCTCTCACCTGCGCAGCAGAAGCTTTGGATGGTTCTTGCTCTCCAAGTTTTTCTCAATCAGGTCACTTAGCAGTTGTTTAAGCAACACCGTGGCGTACTCCATTCGTCCTTGCAAGGTCACCATGGTGAGGGATGCCACATTTCCACGATCCCGCATTGAAAAGCTGCGCTGACTCTCAAGTGTATGAATAAATGTCAGAAGGAAAGTCTTGTTATTCAGGAGCTGCCCAAAGAGTCGGAGCGCCTTCTCTACATTGGGAGGAATCTGGAACAGGTGGAGGATGCAAACACATTAACATATGACCAGAGACAAGGAAGTGAGGAACCTTTACAGGGAGGGAGGGCATGGTGGAATTACAAGAAGTTTGACAGGAGGCTTTATATTTTGCATAATCTCTCTTTACTAGCTCCACAGCGGCAAATAAACACATAGAAAAAATAACCAATCTAGGTGGAAGGTTGCTTGATGGCACAGAAGAGCATGAAGAGAGGCTCTCCGGCACATTCCTACAAGATACAGCAATCATTCATCAGCAGGCACATTTAGTACATCGCAATCTGGTCATGGTGGTCGTTTTTTCCAATGCTTGGCGACGCTATCTAGGTTTCCTGTGACACGATCAACCTCGGCTCTTCACCGGATACCTCAGCTTGAATTCTTGGGGTCTTTGTTAAACTACAGAAACCAGTGTTTAACTTTGTGTGGGGAAAGCGAGGCATTATCTTCCTGGAAAATCTCCTTCGGGTAGATTCAGGGAACTGAAGACTTTGTCAACACCCACGATTCTCTGAGTTCGGATTGGAACTGTCGTATTTCGTAGTGGATGAGCCGCTTTTTAGGATTCGTAAGCAACTCCGCGCCTTGCACACGGAAGCTCCCCCTCTTCAAAGGTCTCCCCTATCCTCAAGGAATATTCACACGGTCTTCCACTGCAACACAGTGACCCTACATGTTGCATACCTAGAATTCTTTGGGCAATACTTCACTGTCTGTAGACTGCTAAAGAAGTACTCCATCTGTTACATCCTACTACGGATGGACAGAGCGTCGTCAGTCCGGTATACCATTTGCCTGGATGGAACCAACTCCCGCATTCTGTCAGACATCATGAAAGGCATCTTCGATTCCTGCCTTCCTCACAGAACCCCGAGGTCGGACTGTCTCCCGGGGAGACTCATATCAGAGGGACCACCAGAATGCACGACGGTGATCTCACTCCGGGCAACTGGGCGTCCCTGGGGGACGTATGTTTTCCCCTTCTTGCAAAGTTTGAAAAAATTCTCCATCATCTCGTTGTTCAGCGAATAACACCGCCTTGGCCGTCCCTGTCAGAATCCTGTCCTGACAAACAAGACTTTTGTTCCTTTTATTTCTAGTCCTTTAAAACAAGTTCCTGCTCTGATTAATTTCTACCACTAGTTACCTCACTTGCCTCTAGTTCTGAATACTCAGTTTCTTATCTTTGATGACTTTAGCTACAAAAGGCTACACCCAACTAACCTCATGGCCTTTACACTGAAGTTGGTTAATTATCTGAAACACTTCATATCCTGGCTCCTGTGAACCTGCTCCACCCTTACGTATACTTCAAACCAGCCTGTCACTGTTACCAGCCTGCCTTTGATACAACCCTACCTGGAAATTACAGACATTCTTTATTATTTAAAAAAAATGGAAAGAGAAAAATCAGCGCTAGATTGCCACACAAGAAAATAATAGTAAGGCTGCAATCCTTAAAGGGGAGTCCCCTATAATCCCCTAATGGTAAGAAATGATACAAAACAGAACAAAATAAGGTTGCACCTAAAATATACAGTAAAACATAAGAGTGTATATAAAAAGTAATATAAAATACAAATTAATATCAAATATTAAATGAAATATAAATGGATAATTGGCAATAGTCCAAAACACTTATAAGTCCGTAATGGTAGATGCTGGATTGCAAGTACACAATTGTGAAGACACACCTCATTTTACGCCTCAGGATCCCTGTTTTTATACATGGCATCTACCATTACGGACTTATGATAAGTGTTTTGGACTATTGCCAATTATCCATTTATATTTCATTTAATATTTGATATTAATTTGTATTATTTTATATTACTTTATATATACACTCTTATATGTTTTACTGTATATTTTAGGCGCAACCTTATTTTGTTCTGTTTTGTATCATTCTTTATTATTTGCAAGTAACCTGTTCTGTGGCAAGTATCCTGTTTTGTGGCATATTGCCTAAATTCTGTTTTCCCCCAAGTTTAATAATATGTCTAAAATCACTAATAAAGTACCTGAAGTCAATCCTTGCATTAGTCTCCTATCTCACCTGCTCAAGATCATGACAGTCCCACTGTGACAGAATCAACCTTGTTTCCCAAACCTTACGGAACTGACTGGTGAGGATCTCCTCCTTCTACATTCATATACTGCTATTTCTCTCGGGCCCGAAGGGTACCCACATCTTCTATTCCTAGAGGGTCGGCTGCCATGGTGGACTGGACTCTTTTTGGGGTTCTTGGCAGATCGGCGGATTATCGCAGGCTGCTGGGGACCTCTTGGGCCCCAAAGACGTGATGATGCTGCCTCTCCATCTGGGTGTTCCCGGTCTAATTGGTGCTTGGAATTGTACCTTGATCCATTATGTGGTGATTGGGATGGCTCAACGGCCCGTGTCCCGGTCTGAGGACTCCCAATGGACTAGGATCCTCTTTTTTATCAACTACCCAGTGACATTCACCTCCGGCTTATGGGATGTGGAGGTCGTTCTCCATTTTCTCTATGGGACAGGGCATCTGCTGACGAACTTTCATGCTTGATCTGGTGTGGCTTTTCATCAGGTACCGGATGTTCGGGCGTTCGACTGAGAGGTTTCTCCAGTAACCCCGACGTGCTAGGTCTCTCGTCGCACTTTAGAATTCTTCCTTAGTTTTATATTCTTTTCTCGTTAAAAATGCAAAATACAAAGCCTCCAGTCATGTTGTAAAATTGAAGATTATGCTAGCTTTCATGTACTAATAGTCTTAATTTTAGTAATGACAGGAGGCGAGTATTTTCCCTCCCTGCTTCGCTAACCCACCCTTTCTGTTAGTTTTCTTTGTATCTATCACGGGTCTAAGGTAGGTTTCACTCAGGTTTTGTGCTTACATTGATTATTGTATTTCCAATAATCTGGAATTCTCATTGGAGTTTTACATAATAGTTATTAAAATTTTATATCGTAATTAACAATATTCTTCTATGGGATGATGTATACGGTATGTTACATGTTCATGACTTTGTGCCTAAACCTGTCACACATTTTCTTTTCACTATGTTTCGTCTCTGAAGGCATTTAGTTGTTCGTGTGAAACTCTCTGGAATTTTAATCCTTCGGATTTGATTCGTCCCGAACACATTTTCGTTGTTTGTGTGGAATTCACGGGGCAGTTTGCGCCTTCGGATGTTGGATTTATGAGTTATTGTTATTGCTTGTTATATGTTTACTTCTTCTTGATGTCGCTTTCTGAAAGAAGAAATGATGAGGTCACGTTGCCTTACGCACATCCTGCTCTCCTGTGATTGGTTCTTTTTTCTATGTGTTTCTTTACTGCTGTATGGAGCTAGTAAGGAGAGATTATGCAAAATTAAGTAAAATTAAGATTAGTACACTACAGCTAGCATAATCTTCAATTATCATTAAAATGCACACAGCCACTGCTCAAAAACCATCTGAGAACAACGTACATCCAATTCCTTCAGTACAGGGTGGTCTTCAATCCCAGGGAACAACACTCGCATTGCGTACGTTTTGTAATCTAGAAATGGGATCTTCACTCCATCCATATTATTAGTCAACTCGTTAATGTCCGTCTGTAGCTCAGCGAACGCTAGGGACACAACAACAACAACAATTAGTGAGAATAAAGTCCATCACTCTATAGCTCAAAACATACTCTGTACTTAAAGCTCTGCGCCATTCCCCGCCAGGGGAGGGTAACGCTCTGCGCCATTGCCCCGCCAGGGGAGGGTAACACTCTGCGCCATTCCCCCGCCAGGGGAGGGTAACGCTCTGCGCCATTGCCCCGCCAGGGGAGGGTAACGCTCTGCGCCATTGCCCCGCCAGGGGAGGGTAACGCTCTGCGCCATTGCCCCGCCAGGGGAGGGTAACGCTCTGCGCCATTCCCCGCCAGGGGAGGGTAACGCTCTGCGCCATTGCCCCGCCAGGGGAGGGTAACGCTCTGCGCCATTGCCCCGCCAGGGGAGGGTAACGCTCTGCGCCATTGCCCCGCCAGGGGAGGGTAACGCTCTGCGCCATTGCCCCGCCAGGGGAGGGTAACGCTCTGCGCCATTGCCCCGCCAGGGGAGGGTAACGCTCTGCGCCATTGCCCCGCCAGGGGAGGGTAACGCTCTGCGCCATTGCCCCGCCAGGGGAGGATAAAGCTCTGCGCCATTCCCCGCCAGGGGAGGGTAACGCTCTGCGCCATTCCCAGCCAGGGGAGGATAAAGCTCTGCGCCATTCCCAGCCGGGGGGGGGATAAAGCTCTGCGCCATTCCCAGCCGGGGGGGATAAAGCTCTGCGCCATTCCCAGCCAGGGGGGATAAAGCTCTGCGCCATTCCCAGCCAGGGGGGGATAAAGCTCTGCGCCATTCCCAGCCACGGGGGGATAAAGCTCTGCGCCATTCCCAGCCACGGGGGGATAAAGCTCTGCGCCATTCCCAGCCAGGGGGGATAACGCTCTGCGCCATTCCCAGCCAGGGGAGGATAACGCTCTGCGCCATTCCCAGCCAGGGGAGGATAAAGCTCTGCGCCATTCCCAGCCAGGGGAGGATAAAGCTCTGCGCCATTCCCAGCCAGGGGAGGATAAAGCTCTGCGCCATTCCCAGCCAGGGGAGGATAAAGCTCTGCGCCATTCCCAGCCAGGGGAGGATAAAGCTCTGCGCCATTCCCAGCCAGGGGGGGATAAAGCTCTGCGCCATTCCCAGCCAGGGGGGATAAAGCTCTGCGCCATTCCCAGCCAGGGGAGGATAAAGCTCTGCGCCATTCCCAGCCAGGGGGGGGATAAAGATCTGCGCCATTCCCAGCCAGGGAATTCTGGATCCTCAGGAAATGACCCAAATCCACAGATCTGCCGGAATCTCACCTTCCTTACACTCCAACGCCACTCGCGACTCCAGGTTATCCATCTGCATTTGAAGTCTTTTTAATGTGCGGTCAGCATCTCGTGTTTTCCTCTTGTAAGCAATGAGCACAGCAATGATGGCGAGGAGTAGCAGACCTCCCCCAGCGCCAATTCCCACAATGGCTGGCAGGGTGAGAGAGCTGTCTGCGTAGATCCGCAGATTACCAGGCGAGAACTCCATACCGCCCACGAGGATCTGGACAAAAGAGGCAGAAACCACACAAACAAGAGGGTTAAAGCCAAGTGTAGGGAGAGGTTAAAGAAACATTTGTGGCACCATGACAACTTCATTGAAATACCATCAGGTATTAAACTGCTAAAAACTGCTGAGAAAATACATCCTTTTCTCACGGTCATCATTTATATTGTGCCAACATGTTCAGCGGTTATGGTGTCCAAGTGTTCCTTTATGGTAAATGTTGGAGGTCGTCATGGTTATTCTCTAAGGTGAGACTTCAAAATACATTTTAAATTAAGGCCAGAGAAGCCGAACTGGGAGCGTAGCCCAATTAGAGAATGTCACTTTATTGAATAGCCCTGTTATTATGTTGACATGGGGGGGCACATGAATCGGACTACTTACGATGACACGGTGCTCTCCCGTCTGGCTCGGAGAGTCACACACAAGCTGGGTGTCAGATATACTGAAAGGGCACGGCACGTCCCCTATAAGCACAGTGTAATTCAGTTTTCCGCCTCCGGGAGCAGCAGGCTGTAGATTTTTCCCCTGTAAGAACCAGATGGAATAACGGGCTTTAAAGAGTTCATTTTGCATGCGCAGAGACGAGAGAGGAGAACATTCTGGGCACCGAGACATCTTAAAGGACAACTGTCAAACTTATTTTTTATTAAAGTTCAAAATGTTTGATGATAATAAAATGATTCTGCGGCTGTGTGAACCTGCAGCTGCTGGCAAGTTAGACTGAGCGGCAAACCGTAAAGCCTGACACAACATGGCCGCTCAGCCAGATAAAAATTATTACAAAAATAGTGACTGTTAAAGTGCACGTGGCAGGGTTTGAATTACCGTAATTCTCTCAATGTTCAATCAGTAATTGGCTGTAGGGCGGGGATATGTCAGCAGCTAAGCTCACACTGATCTCTTATTGGCTGAGCCGAGTACGTACTAAGGAGTACGCCTAATAAGGAAGCTGTTTTGTGATAAGGGGGCAAGGCTGAGGGGGCGGAGATACCCAGAAAAAAAACCAAAAAAAGATTTAAGCAGGGAGAAAGTACAGTGTGAATATGGTTACCAAAACGTAAGAAATGCCTTTAACCCCTTAAGGACACATGACGTGTGTGACATGTCATGATTCCCTTTTATTCCAGAAGCTTGGTCCTTAAGGGGTTAATTTGGGTGGGTGCCCAGATTGTGATTTAAATACACACCTTGAGAATAACGTGGGACCCCGGCTTAATCTCCAGTGTCCCACTAGGCCCAAATGACTCCAGGCTGGGGTTGGGATAATAAGTAAATGAGCTGAAGTTAAGGATTCTCAGACTTCTCACATTATCCAGAATAAACCCAAACTCGTCTGGCGGCACGCCCTGCTCTGCTGTGAGGACATCACTTGGAAGAACAATCCCAGGAGCTTTGCACAGCATCAACGTGTCATTCATGATACGGCAGGTCTGGAAATTAGACAAAACAGGAAATAATGTCGGACGCTGGGGAGGAAACATGATGCGATAAACCACGTGCCACAGAAAACGTGGTCTGGCAGTCCCCAGCCACCTCCAGCTAGCCACGGTCTGGCAGTCCCCAGCCACCTCCAGCTAGCCACGGTCTGGCAGTCCCCAGCCACCTCCAGCTAGCCACGGTCTGGCAGTCCCCAGCCACCTCCAGCTAACCACGGTCTGGCAGTCCCCAGCCACCTCCAGCTAACCACGGTCTGGCAGTCCCCAGCCACCTCTAGCTAACCACGGTCTGGCAGTCCCCAGCCACCTCCAGCTAACCACGGTCTGGCAGTCCCCAGCCACCTCTAGCTAACCACGGTCTGGCAGTCCCCAGCCACCTCTAGCTAACCACGGTCTGGCAGTCCCCAGCCACCTCCAGCTAACCACGGTCTGGCAGTCCCCAGCCACCTCTAGCTAACCACGGTCTGGCAGTACCCAGCCACCTCCAGCTAGCCACAGTCTGGCAGTCCCCAGCCACCTCCAGCTAGCCACGGTCTGGCAGTCCCCATCCACCTGCAGCTAGCCACGGTCTGGCAATCCCCATCCACCTCTAGCTAGCCGTGGTCTGACAATCCCGATCTATATTACAGTATTATAGGACAGTCTTAGGACACTCACATTAACTGTTTCAATCCCAGAATACTTTGCTCGCACACGTGGCTCCTGGATCGTCATTAGGTGAGTTCCTGTTACAGTTATTTTTGTGCTGCCGCTAGAATAAGAACAAATAAATATGATGAGTATCATAATTCAAATAATCCGCCCATCCCCCTTGCAGAGAATGAGGGGGAGCGATATAACCTAGATAATCCACCCCACAGAGAATCGAGGGAGCGATATAACCTAGATAATCCCCCCACAGAGAATCGAGGGAGCGATATAACCTAGATAATCCCCCCCACAGAGAATTGAGGGAGCGATATAACCTAGATAATCCCACCCACAGAGAATCGAGGGAGCAATATAACCTAGATAATCCCCCCACAGAGAATCGAGGGAGCAATATAACCTAGATAATCCCCCCACAGAGAATCGAGGGAGCAATATAACCTAGATAATCCCCCCGCAGAGAATCGAGGGAGTGATATAACCTAGATAATCCCCCTTGCAGAGAATGAGGGGGAGCGATATAACCTAGATAATCCCCCCCACAGAGAATTGAGGGAGCGATATAACCTAGATAATCCCCCCCACAGAGAATTGAGGGAGCGATATAACCTAGATAATCCCCCCACAGAGAATCGAGGGAGCAATATAACCTAGATAATCCCCCCACAGAGAATCGAGGGAGCAATATAACCTAGATAATCCCCCCACAGAGAATCGAGGGAGCAATATAACCTAGATAATCCCCCCGCAGAGAATCGAGGGAGTGATATAACCTAGATAATCCCCCTTGCAGAGAATGAGGGGGAGCGATATAACCTAGATAATCCCCCCACAGAGAATTGAGGGAGCGATATAACCTAGATAATCCCCCCCACAGAGAATTGAGGGAGCGATATAACCTAGATAATCCCCCCACAGAGAATCGAGGGAGCAATATAACCTAGATAATCCCCCCACAGAGAATCGAGGGAGCAATATAACCTAGATAATCCCCCCGCAGAGAATCGAGGGAGTGATATAACCTAGATAATCCCCCTTGCAGAGAATGAGGGGGAGCGATATAACCTAGATAATCCCCCCACAGAGAATTGAGGGAGCGATATAACCTAGATAATCCCCCCACAGAGAATAGAGGGGGCAATATAACCTAGATAATCCCCCCACAGAGAATCGAGGGGGCAATATAACCTAGATAATCCCCCCACAGAGAATCGAGGGAGCGATATAACCTAGATAATCCCCCCACAGAGAATCGAGGGAGCAATATAACAGATAATCCCCCACAGAGAATCGAGTGAGTGATATAACCTAGATAATCCCCCTTGCAGAGAATGAGGGGGAGCGATATAACCTAGATAATCCCCCCACAGAGAATTGAGGGAGCGATATAACCTAGATAATCCCCCCACAGAGAATAGAGGGGGCAATATAACCTAGATAATCCCCCCACAGAGAATCGAGGGGGCAATATAACCTAGATAATCCCCCCACAGAGAATCGAGGGAGCGATATAACCTAGATAATCCCCCCACAGAGAATCGAGGGAGCAATATAACAGATAATCCCCCACAGAGAATCGAGGGAGCGATATAACCTAGATAATCCCCACACAGAGAATCGAGGGAGCGATATAACCTAGATAATCCCCCCACAGAGAATCGAGGGAGCAATATAACCTAGATAATCCCCCCACAGAGAATCGAGGGAGCGATATAACCTAGATAATCCCCCCACAGAGAATCGAGGGAGTGATATAACCTAGATAATCCCCCCACAGAGAATCGAGGGAGCGATATAACCTAGATAATCCCCCCACAGAGAATCGAGGGAGCGATATAACCTAGATAATCCCCCCACAGAGAATCGAGGGAGTGATATAACCTAGATAATCCCACCACAGAGAATCGAGGGAGCAATATAACCTAGATAATCCCCCCACAGAGAATCGAGGGAGCGATATAATCTAGATAATCCCCCATCTACCTGCAGAGAATGAGGGGGAGCAATATAACCTAGATAATCCCCCCCCATCCCCCCGCAGAGAATGAGCGGGAGCAATATAACCTAGATAATCCCCTATTTCCTCAAAGAGAAACATGTACAGTAGTACACAAATAATCCCTGCTCTGAATGAGGGGTGCAATGTAACCCCCCAAAAACCCATCTCACTGCAGAGACAGGGGAAGTATTATAACAAGGATTTTCCACAATAACCCACTAACTTGAAGATGCTCCAGGTGGGTTCTAGGCGAGAAATGGTCGGATCCTCTGTGTACAGGTAAGTGACGTTTGGGTTTCCCACATTGGCCTTGTCAATCCTCAGAGTAATGGAGGCCAGACTCGGGCCCTGAGAAGAGGCTGGTGAGGTGCAAATTATCTCCTGCGAATTCCTCCTGTGTCACAAACATCACGGGTGAATATCAGCACACAGACACTATGGGACAGAGACTGCACACACAATCACTCACCTGACAAACTGGCATTCTGAGTCTCTGAGCAGAACGGATACAAAGCTTCCAGCATCGAGATTGTGGCCACTGATAGTGATACGAGTGCCACCTGATGCCGGGCCTCTTAAAGGGCTCACACCATGGAAACTTGGAAGCTGGAAGGGGGGACAGAAAGATGCATTGTGATACATGTAGCATTGCCTCTGTATCTAAAACGAGCTTCAGCTGTGCCCCCCCGACTCACGCACACAGCTGTGCCCTCACCGACTCACGCGCACAGCCGTGTCCCCCTCACCGACTCACGCGCACAGCCGTGAACCCCCCCACAGACTCACGCGCACAGCCGTGAACCCCCCCACAGACTCACGCGCACAGCCGTGTCCCCCCCACAGACTCACGCGCACAGCCGTGTCCCCCCCCACAGACTCACGCGCACAGCCGTGTCCCCCCCACAGACTCACGCGCACAGCCGTGTCCCCCCCACAGACTCACGCGCACAGCCGTGTCCCCCCCACAGACTCACGCGCACAGCCGTGTCCCCCCCACAGACTCACGCGCACAGCCGTGTCCCCCCCACAGACTCACGCGCACAGCCGTGTCCCCCCCACAGACTCACGCGCACAGCCGTGTCCCCCCCACAGACTCACGCGCACAGCCGTGTCCCCCCCACAGACTCACGCGCACAGCCGTGTCCCCCCCACAGACTCACGCGCACAGCCGTGTCCCCCCCACAGACTCACGCGCACAGCCGTGTCCCCCCCACAGACTCACGCGCACAGCCGTGTCCCCCCCACAGACTCACGCGCACAGCCGTGTCCCCCCCACAGACTCACGCGCACAGCCGTGTCCCCCCCACAGACTCACGCGCACAGCCGTGTCCCCCCCACAGACTCACGCGCACAGCCGTGTCCCCCCCACAGACTCACGCGCACAGCCGTGTCCCCCCCACAGACTCACGCGCACAGCCGTGTCCCCCCCACAGACTCACGCGCACAGCCGTGTCCCCCCCACAGACTCACGCGCACAGCCGTGTCCCCCCCACAGACTCACGCGCACAGCCGTGTCCCCCCCACAGACTCACGCGCACAGCCGTGTCCCCCCCACAGACTCACGCGCACAGCCGTGTCCCCCCCACAGACTCACGCGCACAGCCGTGTCCCCCCCACAGACTCACGCGCACAGCCGTGTCCCCCCCACAGACTCACGCGCACAGCCGTGTCCCCCCCACAGACTCACGCGCACAGCCGTGTCCCCCCCACAGACTCACGCGCACAGCCGTGTCCCCCCCACAGACTCACGCGCACAGCCGTGTCCCCCCCACAGACTCACGCGCACAGCCGTGTCCCCCCCACAGACTCACGCGCACAGCCGTGTCCCCCCACAGACTCACGCGCACAGCCGTGTCCCCCCCACAGACTCACGCGCACAGCCGTACCACCCACAGACTCACGCAGGAAGGGGGGGCACATTCAACCAGAAGCTGTGTGTTCTTTGCGTGTGCTGGTTCTGATTCCTCCCCATTGGCACACGACATGGACGATACCTTACCACAAACGTATAAAGCTGGTCTGACTGGGTTCTATAATCCGCACTGCAGTCTCCAATACATAACTCCACCACGCCTGGAGCGGGATTGGGAACCAAAGACTCCTCCATCTCACAAACTATCCTGAAAGGCAAAAAGTAGACTGGATTGAGGTCACACAGCCACCAATCCAAGCACCATGTATACCAACATACAGTTACCAATCCCAGCACCCTGTATACCAAAATACAGCCACCAATCCCAGCACCCTGTATACTAACACACGGCCACCAATCCCAGCACCCGGTATACCAACATACAGCCACCAACCCCAACACCCTGTATACCAACATACAGCCACCAACCCCAGCACCCTGTATACCAACATACAGCCACCAACCCCAACACCCTGTATACCAACATACAGCCACCAATCCCAACACCCTGTATACCAACATACAGCCACCAACCCCAGCACCCTGTATACCAACATACAGCCACCAACCCCAGCACCCTGTATACCAACATACAGCCACCAACCCCAGCACCCTGTATACCAACATACAGCCACCAATCCCAGCACCCTGTATACCAACATGCAGCCACCAATCCCAGCACCCTGTATACCAACATACAGCCACCAATACCAACATACAGCCACCAATCCCAGCACCCTGTATACCAACATACAGCCACCAATCCCAGCACCCTGTATACCAACATACAGCCACCAACCCCAGCCCCCTGTATACCAACATACAGCCGCCAACCCCAGCACCCTGTATAACAACATACAGCCACCAATCCCAGCACCCTGTATACCAACATACAGCCACCAACCCCAGCACCCTGTATACCAACATACAGCCACCAATCCCAACACCCTGTATACCAACATACAGCCACCAATCCCAGCACCCTGTATACCAACATACAGCCACCAACCCCAGCACCCTGTATACCTACATACAGCCACCAATCCCAGCACCCTGTATACCAACATACAGCCACCAACCCCAGCACCCTGTATACCAACATACAGCCACCAATCCCAGCACCCTGTATACCAACATACAGCCACCAATCCCAGCACCCTGTATACCAACATACAGCCACCAACCCCAGCACCCTGTATACCAACATACAGCCACCAATCCCAGCACCCTGTATACCAACATACAGTCACCAATCCCAGCACCCTGTATACCAACATACAGCCACCAATCCCAGCACTCTGTATACCAACATACAGCCACCATTCCCAACACCCTGTATACCAACATACAGCCACCAACCCCAGCACCCTGTATACGTACATACAGCCACCAACCCCAGCACCCTGTATACTAACATACAGCCACCAACACCAGCTCCCTGTATACCAACATACAGCCACCATTCCCAACACCCTGTATACCAACATACAGCCACCAATCCCAACACCCTGTATACCAACACACAGCCACCAATCCCAACACCCTGTATACTAACATACAGCCACCAACCCCAGCACCCTGTATACCAACATACAGCCACCAATCCCAGCACCCGGTATACCAACATACAGCCACCAATCCCAGCACCCTGTATACCAACATACAGCCACCAACCCCAGCACCCTGTATACCAATATACGGCCACCAATCCCAACACCCTGTATACTAACATACAGCCACCAACCCCAGCACCCTGTATACCAACATACAGCCACCAATCCCAGCACCCTGTATACCAACATACAGCCACCAACTCCAGCACCCTGTATACCAACATACAGCCACCAACCCCAGCACCCTGTATACCAACATACAGCCACCAATCCCAACACCCTGTATACCAACATACAGCCACCAATCCCAGCACCCTGTATACCAACATACAGCCACCAACCCCAGCACCCTGTATACCAACATACAGCCACCAACCCCAGCACCCTGTATACCAACATACAGTCACCAATCCCAGCACCCTGTATACCAACATACAGTCACCAATCCCAGCACCCTGTATACCAACATACAGTAACCAATCCCAGCACCCTGTATACCAACATACAGTCACCAATCCCAGCACTATGTATACTAACATACAGCCACCATTCCCAACACCCTGTATACCAACACACAGCCACCAATCCCAACACCCTGTATACTAACATACAGCCACCAACCCCAGCACCCATGTATACCAACATACAGCCACCAATCCCAGCACCCTGTATACTAACATACAGCCACCAACTCCAGCACCCTGTATACCAACATACAGCCACCAACCCCAGCACACCAACATACAGCCACCAATCCCAACACCCTGTATACCAACGTACAGCCACCAATCCCAGCACCCTGTATACCAACATACAGCCACCAACCCCAGCACCCTGTATACCAACATACAGCCACCAATCCCAGCACCCTGTATACCAACATACAGCCACCAATCCCAGCACCCTGTATACCAACATACAGCCACCAATCCCAGCACCCTGTATACCAACATACAGTCACCAATCCCAGCACTATGTATACTAACATACAGCCACCATTCCCAACACCCTGTATACCAACATACAGCCACCAACTCCAGCACCCTGTATACCAACATACAGCCACCAATCCCAAAACCCTGTATACTAACATACAGCCACCAACACCCTGTATACCAACATACGGCCACCATTCCCACACTTAATGTTGGTGAGGAACAGCAATGACCTCATACAATGCTTTGTGTTTAACCCACGCAGGACTTTATGCATTGAGGATGATAGGCTAGCTGTGCTCACGGCACATCCATTTCATAGGTTGGAATTCATTTGAATCATTAGGTCTGCATCACTGAGCTCTTTAGAAACCCACAATCAGGTCCGTGTCAGCCACAGAGGTGAAAGGAGCACATTAATTAGGAAAGGAGATACTTAACCAGGAAACCACTAAAAACGTCCTACGAGAGGCACAATCCAGAGAGAGGAGAGACACACCACAGCAAGAGGCTCCCAATGACTGGAACGTGGGCTTAGCAGTAAAGACTGTGCACAATACAGAGGAAGGCTTGGTTTAGCAAATTGCCCCCTGCCCTTGGGGTGGGCTGACAATGCCTGGAGTTTCTACTAGTAGCAAGGGGGGAGGGCAAGCTACATGGTTTAGGGCACTATTAAGAAATTGTGTATAGTGTCTATCCAATATTGATAAAATATTGATAAAATGCACAAGATTTACCCCATACGTTTCCCTCCAACCGCACCTCAAAATAACAACATTCAACCCATGGAGACTCACCTCTCAGCGCTGATGTACTGCGATGGTACTGGCACACATTGCACCCCTGCCACCTGTACCCACACCTCCCTGGAGAGCAGGCCCAGGTTGGCTCCGGTAACGGTCACTCTGGTCCCACCCTCTCGAGGGCCCGTCAGAGGATGGACCTGAGGAGACAGAATTCAAGCTTTGGATCTGAGCTCTGTACCTTATAGTGACCCTATTACAATAATCTATACATTTGCATCTCCTGAGTCCTGCGTCAGTCTTAAACCCAATTACATGAAAGTTTAAAATGCAGCTCCGGTTAGACAGTGCATAGTGTGTGATTAAACACTGAACAAGGCTCACAGGTCTCAATTCCTGCCATACTTAAGTGTATAAAAGATTTCAGTATTCTATCAAACTACAAAATTAATCTAAGTAAATCTTATGGCATTTTTTACAATGTATAGGATTCAGAGTTAAACAGTCTAAAAGAGAAATATAACTTAAATTGGAGTGCTGAGTCTTTGTATTACCTGGGAATTTATTTAGGATTTCATTTGAATAAACTACACGTTAATCAAATGGAAACGTATGTATATCATGGTTGGGTAGAATGAGTAATTAGAGATTATACCTAAACTGCGCTCTATTCCACTGAGGAAGATCCTGAGCGAATTTCAAGAAATTTGTATGGGGATTCTAAAAATCTCGTAACCTAAAGGACGGTGGAGTTTCATTCCCAAATGGATTTATGAAACACGATGCATATGATCACGCATCTTTTGGCTTTAAACTATAAAAATCCAAATCAACAGCCTGGAGAGAGATTGAAAACACGTTTTGAATACTTAGAGCCTTGCTGGATAATATGGCTAGATACTTTAACCTTAAAAAAAAAGTTGAACGTTCAAATTAAAATGGTTATAGACCTATTTAGGTCAATGAATTATCTAAAAAGGAAAGAAAATGTAAAATCATTTCTCAGTCTTGGCACCTGTAGATACTCTCACGGGGTATCTATCGGATATAAATCTACGCAAATGGAAAGAGGCAGAATTGAAACTTCTGGGTGACTTCTATATCGGCAATAATATAAAATCCTTCCAAGAATCCAGGAAAGGAACATGCCTTTAAAGACAGAGTTCTTAACCTACCTGAAAATAAGACATCTCGAGAAATAACAAAATAGCTCTAGACCTCTTTGATAAAATATTTTCGTTAGAGGGAAACCATTTAATCTCAAAAACAAACAAGTTACTCTATAAACATAAAACTAACGGGAAATTAAACCGTATCATTAAATGGGAAGAGCAACTGGAAGTTGAATTCTCAGATGAATAATGGGTAAAAGCATTCAAGATAACCAAAAGTACAATTGAGAATATAAATATCTCTGAAAATTACATTAAGATTCTACACAGATGGTATATGGTTCCTGCAAAAGTATTTTCTCATTTTTCGAGTATCACCTGTAACTCTTGCTTGGTCTATTGCTACGTTCCCCTATATTGCTCTTCACATCCAGGAGGCCTAGAGGGGTTTTACATCACCCAGAAATGGACTTACCTCGAAGATGCGTGGGTTGGTGCATCGTGTGTTCCTCTTACTAAGATGCATCCAGTTAGATTTGGCATTTGAACAGTACTGCCGCAAGAGGCATCGTCCCTCCGATACGCACCAGCCGCACTCAAAGCGAGGGTCCGCTTTCAGGCAGAGCCCACAACTCTCCCTCTGGGCTGGACACTTGTACAACAGAGCTAAGAGGAAAAAGGAATCATGTAGTCAGTAACAGGGCTGACAAGTTTGGAGGGGCTATTTCATTCCATTTAAAATCGGGGAGGCTGAGAGTTCTAGAGTTGTGGTTTTCAGGTCAGTATAAAGGTCAGTATAAATCCTGGACCACTGGCATGAAAAGCACTGCATTAGAAGATATAGCACAGCAAGGGGCAGGGACCCAGAACAGCTTGGTGTCAAGGAAAGCACGGACCCAATAGGGCAGCCTTAAAGGAACACTACACAAAAGTGGATTCCTGACAGTGCTAAAAACACTGCCTGCCCCCTCCCCACCCCCCCATTTCCAGCGACACACTGATCACATAGAAACAAAGAATGTGACGGCAGATAACCATTCGGCCCATCTAGTCTGCCCAATTTTCTAAATACTTTCATTAGTCCCTGGCCTTATCTTATAGCTAGGATAGCCTTATGCCTATCCCACGCATGCTTAAACCCCCTCACTGTGTTAACCTCTACCACTTCAGCTGGAAGGCTATTCCATGCATCCACTACCCTCTCAGTAAAGTAATACTTCCTGATATTATTTTTAAACCTTTGCCCCTCTAATTTAAGACTATATCCTCTTGTTGTGGTAGTTTTTCTTCATTTAAATATAGTCTCCTCCTTTACTGTGTTGATTCCCTTTATGTATTTAAATGTTTCTATCATATCCCCCCTGTCTCGTCTTTCCTCCAAGCTATACATGTTAAGATCCTTTAACCTTTCCTGGTAAGTTTTATCCTGCAATCCATGAACCAGTTTAGTAGCCCTTCTCTGAACTCTCTCTAAGGTATTAATATCCTTTTGAAGATACGGTCTCCAGTACTGCGTACAATACTCCAAGTGAGGTCTCACCAGTGTTCTGTACAATGGCATGAGCACTTCCCTCTTTCTATTGCTAATACCTCTCCCTATACAACCAAGCATTCTGCTAGCATTTCCTGCTGCTCTATTACATTGTCATCAGAAATAATCACCCCTAAATCCCTTTCCTCAGATGTTGAGGTTAGGACTCTATCAAATATTTTGTACTCTGCCCTTGGGTTTTTACGTCCAAGATGCATTATCTTGCACTTATCCACATTAAATGCCAGTTGCCACAACTCTGACCATTTTTCTAGTTTACCTAAATCATTTTCCATTTGGCTTATCCCTCCTGGAACATCAACCCTGTTACATATCTTAGTATCATCAGCAAAAAGACATACCTTACCATCAATACCTTCTGCAATATCACTAATACAAATATTAGAGAATGGGTCCAAGTACAGATCCCTGAGGTACCCCCCTGGTGACAAGCCCAAGCTTCGAATATACTCCATTGACTACAACCCTCTGTTGCCTGTCACTCAGCCACTGCCTTACCCATTCAACAATATTGGAATCCAAACTCAAAGATTGCAGTTTATTGATAAGCCTTCTATGTGCAACAGTGTCAAAAGCCTTACTGAAATCTAGGTAAGCAATGTCTACTGCACCACCCTGATCTATTATTTTAGTTACCCAATCAAAAAAATCAATAAGATTAGTTTGGCATGATCTCCCTGAAGTAAACCCATGTTGTCTCTGATCTTGAAATCCATGTGTTTTTAGATGTTCAACAATCCTATCCTTTAACATGGTTTCCATCACTTTCCCCACTACTGAAGTAAGGCTTACTGGCCTCTAGTTGCCCGACTCCTCCCTATTACCTTTCTTGTGAATGGGCACAACATTCGCTAACTTCCAATCTTCTGGGACTACTCCTGTTATCAATGATTGGTTAAATAAATCTGTTAATGGTTTTGCTAGTACACCACTAAGCTCTTTTAATAGCTTTGGGTGTATTCCATCAGGTCCCATTGACTTATTTGTCTTTACTTTTGACAGTTGAAATAGAACCTCTTCCTCTGTAAACTCACATGTAATAAATAACTAATTTGTCCTTTTTACTAACTGAAGTCTCACTGTGGCTGGCCATGCCTCCATGGCTGTTATCAAATTTGACGATCTCCACCAATCCAATGCTTTCCCATGGTATAGTAGTAAGAGGCCAATGTGCATGCACGTCAAAACGTCACACTGCGCCAATCAGCATCTCATCACTGAATCCATTGAATCAAGGCATCTCTATGAGGAACGTTCAGCATCACAGTGTGCAGCACTGGGCTAGGAATCACCTCTAGTGGCTGTCTGAGTTACTGTCACAAGAGGTATTACTAGGAAGGAAAGTAGACTCTGCCTTCTCTCTGAAATGGCAGAGCTGACAATGAAAAGACTTCTGGGACAGGCTATAGGCACCAGAACGACTACATTAAGGGAGGGCCGTTAAAGAGGTAGTTAGGGAGATAGGACAGCAGCGATGGAGTCCATGTTTTACCTCTGAATGCATCAGGTTTATCGATGTGAAAATGTCCATCCCATACAATCGAGAAATCTACGGAGAGGTCAGACTCGTTCCCTTCATAGGTGTACTGCAACGCAAGAACAAAGAATTATACACAGATATATGCAACGGTATGATCAACAAAAAAACACTCACAGATACCTGCAATGGTATGATCTACACACAAACACACACACAGAGATACCTGCAACGGTATGATCTACACACAAACACACACACAGAGATACCTGCAACGGTATGATCTACACACAAACACCACACACAGATACCTGCAACGGTATGATATACAAACACCACACACCGATACCTGCAACCGTATGATCTACAAACACCACACACCGATACCTGCAACGGTATGATCTACAAACGCACACCGATACATGCAACCGTATGATCTAAAAACACACACACACACACACCTGCAACGGTATGATCTACAAACACACACAGATACATGCAACTGTATGATCTACAAACACACACAGATACCTGCAACGGTATGATCTACAAACACACACATACATGCAACCATATGATCTAAAAACACACACACAGATACCTGCAACGGTATGATCTACAAACACACACAGGTATGATCTAAAAACACACACACACAGAGATACCTGCAACGGTATGATCTACAAACACCACACACAGATACCTGCAACGGTATGATCTACAAACACACACAGATACCTGCAACGGTATGATCTACAAACACATACAGATACATGCAACCGTATGATCTAAAAACACACACACACACACAGATACCTGCAACGGTATGATCTACAAACATGCACAGATACCTGCAACTGTATCATCTACAAACACACACAGATACATGCAACTGTATGATCTACAAACACACACAGATACATGCAACGGTATGATCTACAAACACACACAGGTATGATCTACAAACACACACAGGTATGATCTACAAACACACACAGGTATGATCTACAAACACACACAGGTATGATCTACAAACACACACAGGTATGATCTACAAACACACACACACAGAGATACCTGCAAGCGTATGATCTACAAACACACACAGATAAATTGCAACGGTATGATCTAAAAACACAAACACAGAGATACCTGCAACGGTATGATATAGAAACACACACAGATATGATCTACATACATACACACATATACATGCAACAGTATGATCTAGAAACACACTGTTGTGGACAGAATATTAATTTTTGGTAAAATGTCTATTTACTCTGTGCTCATTATTTACTGTGTTAAATACAATAGAGTAACTATGTGTCCAAATCTCACTAGAAGTGAAGAATCGGATACACAGAGGTCAGTATGGTGGTTCCAGATCCACCAAATAAAGGGCTTGAACCCAAAACCTAATATAGAAAATAAAGTAATACAGTCTCAAGAAGAATGGGACTCAAAACTGGTTTTAAACAGAGTAAAAGAAAAAAAATATACATATTGTGACTCAGGAAATCAGCACTGAGTACTGGTCGTGGGAATTGGCAACATAATGAATCCCCTAACGGTTCCAAAAATTGCCGAAAAAATAAATACTTAATTTGTAATCGATAAAGAGGCACTATATATGGAACAAATACTGTGAGGCAAGGAAATAAAAAAATAGATATATATATATAGTAATCGTAAGACTATGGCCGTGTCTGTGTCTAATAGTAAGGCACAGATCCAATTAGTGATCGCACACGTACCAAAGTCAATAGGGGAGGTTAATAAGGTTAATAAGACTCAGTAAAAAAACTGACAACGAACTGGGACAGAATGGGTGGCTATAGGACCAGTAAATCAGGTTAGCATAGAAAAACCAAAGGAGAAAGAAATACTAAATTCCTCAGCAGTGAGCAACAACTGCTAAATATGGCAAAAAAGCCACCAGCTGGATATATACAGAGCTAGGCTGCCCTATTACACCTTCGGGGGGGGGGGGGGGGAAACTCAATGGGCATCAAATGTGCTGAAAACAGCAAGTAACTTGGGACTGTGCAAATAGCTAATATCCCTATTACTCCTAAGCCAAACACCTTCGGGGTGTTCTATGCTGTCCCTAGTAAAGGGTCGAGACAAAACACTCCCAATTACCCACTAGACCACATAACTTCAGCGTATTTTTTCGGCAATTTTTGGAACCTTTAGGGGATTCATTATGTTGGCAATTCCCACGACCAGTACTCCGTGCTGATTTCCTGAGTCACAATATGTATTTTTTTTTCTTTTACTCTGTTTAAAACCAGTTTTGAGTCCCATTCTTCTTGAGACTGTATTTATTACTTTATTTTTTTATTTACTGTGTTAACCTGGCTGCTAAAGTAACTGCTTCCCCTTCAACCCCTCCCCTCCTGTTCAAACTGGCTGCTAAGAGTTACCCCTCCCCTCCTGTGTTCAGTAACTGCTCCCCCTCTAACCTCCTCCCATCGAGTAACCACCCAATTTAACAAAATGGCGCTGGAATGTGGAGGAAAACTGCATGATGACAATGACATCACACCCTGTAGGCTGTGCATCAGATGAGCCACTTAACACCTAACCAATTGTTGATGTATGTAGCGGAGAGCTGATTTCCCACAGCCTAACTCCACCAGTATATCCAGAGGATGCAGGAACAAGTAGTAAATCCCAGAGAATATCCAGCACAATGTTCCTTCTCCCATTGGTCGGCACAGACTTCCACGCTGCCACCGGTGCCCTGTGGCCTTGAGTACGACTCACAGCCCCAGGGATTCCCTGTTGGCGCACGTCCCTCTCTTGGGTGGATATCCCTACGCTGGTATCCACCCGAGAGATCGCTTTCCTGAGCAGCGGCTCAGCCTAGCTTCTGGGCTCCCAGGTAGGGGTGTAAAGGTATAGACACAGGGATCGGAGACAGTGCGCGTAGGCCAGTTCAGGATGCGAATGCTCCCTCTGGTGGGTGTTCGGTGATACGAACCGGTGGCCACCCAGGGGAGGCACTCGCTGCTTGTTTCCCTTGTGGTCTGCGGCTGTCACACGTTGTCGACGAGGTGTGAACGTTCTAACCACACATTCAATATGGAGTATCGGGGTGGTCCGGCACACAGGACTCCATGCGCTGGAGCGCCCCGTGTGGTTAAAAAGCAATTTGTAGAATTCAATGCACAGCTGGCACTGTACAATTCACGCACACTCACAGCTGGCACGGTACAATTCACAATATACACAGCGGGCACTGTACAATTCACGCACACTCACAATGGGCACTGTACAATTCACAATATACACAGCGGGCACTGTACAATTAATGCACACTCACAATGGGCACTGTACAATTCATGCACACTCACAATGGGCACTGTACAATTCACAATATACACAGCGGGCACTGTACAATTCACGCACACTCACAATGGGCACTGTACTATTCTTGCACACCCACAGTTGGCCCTGTACAATTCATGCACACTCACAATGGGCACTGTACAATTCATGCACACTCACAATGGGCACTGTACAATTCATGCACACTCACAATGGGCACTGTACTATTCTTGCACACCCACAGTCGGCCCTGTACAATTCATGCACACTCACAGCCAGCACTGTACAATTCACAATACACATGGAATTATAAGAGTTATGCATATTTACAGGAGTTGATGGGTCAGACATTGTACTACTTTACTTTTCGATTTATCAGGAATCAAGGGCCACTCAGACTGTACCATAAATACAGCAAGTGGAGAGGATAGGCATAGCTATCTTGTTCATGTTCCCATAGCAACAGGAGAGACTGTTCCCCTGGCAACCTTCGACATCCCCATTTCATTCACTATATTCTCCACGCCTTCCCTGGTAGGTGATCAGGGAGGAGGGGTGTAAATAACACTCACAGAGCATTCACAGAGACATCAATTTCTCGAGTTTTAGAAAGACGCTCAAAGAAAAACGAAGGTGTGACACAAAGCAAATACTGTTCACATGGGGCCCCCAGGTTAGTGTGATATTACAGGGGCCCCCATCCCTTTCCATGCGAGCCCCAAATATTTTCTATAAGAGGATCACGGGGGCCCCATCATTTACTATACAAGGATCACAGGGCCCCCATCACTTTTTATATGTGGAAACAGGGGCCAGATCAGCAGAGAGATCATAGGTATTCTAACGCTGGACACTATAGCCCCACTCACTGAGGTATTCTAACACTGGACCCTATAGCCCCACTCACCGAGGTATTCTAACACTGGACCCTATAGCCCCACTCACCGAGGTATTCTAACACTGGACCCTATAGCCCCACTCACCGAGGTATTCTAACACTGGACACTATAGCTCCACTCACCGAGGTATTCTAACACTGGACACTATAGCCCCACTCACCGAGGTATTCTAACACTGGACACTATAGCCCCACTCACCGAGGTATTCTAACACTGGACACTATAGCCCCACTCACCGAGGTATTCTAACACTGGACCCTATAGCCCCACTCACCGAGGTATTCTAACACTGGACCCTATAGCCCCACTCACCGAGGTATTCTAACAGTGGACCCTATAGCCCCACTCACCGAGGTATTCTAACACTGGACACTATAGCCCCACTCACCGAGGTATTCTAACACTGGACCCTATAGCCCCACTCACCGAGGTATTCTAACACTGGACCCTATAGCCCCACTCACCGAGGTATTCTAACACTGGACACTATAGCCCCACTCACCGAGGTATTCTAACACTGGACACTATAGCCCCACTCACCGAGGTATTCTAACACTGGACCCTATAGCCCCACTCACCGAGGTATTCTAACACTGGACCCTATAGCCCCACTCACCGAGGTATTCTAACACTGGACACTATAGCTCCACTCACCGAGGTATTCTAACACTGGACACTATAGCCCCACTCACCGAGGTATTCTAACACTGGACACTATAGCCCCACTCACCGAGGTATTCTAACACTGGACACTATAGCCCCACTCACCGAGGTATTCTAACACTGGACCCTATAGCCCCACTCACCGAGGTATTCTAACACTGGACCCTATAGCCCCACTCACCGAGGTATTCTAACACTGGACACTATAGCCCCACTCACCGAGGTATTCTAACACTGGACCCTATAGCCCCACTCACCGAGGTATTCTAACACTGGACCCTATAGCCCCACTCACCGAGGTATTCTAACACTGGACACTATAGCCCCACTCACCGAGGTATTCTAACACTGGACACTATAGCCCCACTCACCGAGGTATTCTAACACTGGACCCTATAGCCCCACTCACCGAGGTATTCTAACACTGGACACTATAGCCCCACTCACCGAGGTATTCTAACACTGGACACTATAGCCCCACTCACCGAGGTATTCTAACACTGGACACTATAGCCCCACTCACCGAGGTATTCTAACACTGGACCCTATAGCCCCACTCACCGAGGTATTCTAACAGTGGACCCTATAGCCCCACTCACCGAGGTATTCTAACACTGGACACTATAGCCCCACTCACCGAGGTATTCTAACACTGGACACTATAGCCCCACTCACCGAGGTATTCTAACACTGGACACTATAGCCCCACTCACCGAGGTATTCTAACACTGGACACTATAGCCCCACTCACCGAGGTATTCTAACACTGGACCCTATAGCCCCACTCACCGAGGTATTCTAACAGTGGACCCTATAGCCCCACTCACCGAGGTATTCTAACACTGGACACTATAGCCCCACTCACCGAGGTATTCTAACACTGGACACTATAGCTCCACTCACCGAGGTATTCTAACACTGGACACTATAGCCCCACTCACCGAGGTATTCTAACACTGGACCCTATAGCCCCACTCACCGAGGTATTCTGACACTGGACACTATAGCCCCACTCACCGAGGTATTCTGACACTGGACACTATAGCTCCACTCACCGAGGTATTCTGACACTGGACACTATAGCCCCACTCACCGAGGTATTCTAACACTGGACACTATAGCCCCACTCACCGAGGTATTCTAACACTGGACACTATAGCCCCACTCACCGAGGTATTCTAACACTGGACACTATAGCCCCACTCACCGAGGTATTCTAACACTGGACCCTATAGCCCCACTCACCGAGGTATTCTAACACTGGACACTATAGCCCCACTCACCGAGGTATTCTGACACTGGACACTATAGCCCCACTCACCGAGGTATTCTAACACTGGACACTATAGCTCCACTCACCGAGGTATTCTAACACTGGACACTATAGCCCCACTCACCGAGGTATTCTAACACTGGACACTATAGCCCCACTCACCGAGGTATTCTAACACTGGACCCTATAGCCCCACTCACCGAGGTATTCTAACAGTGGACCCTATAGCCCCACTCACCGAGGTATTCTAACACTGGACACTATAGCCCCACTCACCGAGGTATTCTAACACTGGACACTATAGCTCCACTCACCGAGGTATTCTAACACTGGACACTATAGCCCCACTCACCGAGGTATTCTAACACTGGACCCTATAGCCCCACTCACCGAGGTATTCTAACACTGGACACTATAGCCCCACTCACCGAGGTATTCTAACACTGGACACTATAGCCCCACTCACCGAGGTATTCTAACACTGGACACTATAGCCCCACTCACCGAGGTATTCTAACACTGGACACTATAGCTCCACTCACCGAGGTATTCTGACACTGGACCCTATAGCCACACTCACCGAGGTATTCTAACACTGGACACTATAGCCCCACTCACCGAGGTATTCTGACACTGGACACTATAGCCCCACTCACCGAGGTATTCTGACACTGGACACTATAGCCCCACTCACCGAGGTATTCTAACACTGGACACTATAGCTCCACTCACCGAGGTATTCTGACACTGGACACTATAGCCCCACTCACCGAGGTATTCTGACACTGGACCCTATAGCCCCACTCACCGAGGTATTCTAACACTGGACACTATAGCCCCACTCACCGAGGTATTCTGACACTGGACACTATAGCCCCACTAACCGAGGTATTCTAACACTGGACACTATAGCCCCACTCACCGAGGTATTCTAACACTGGACACTATAGCCCCACTCACCGAGGTATTCTAACACTGGACACTATAGCTCCACTCACCGAGGTATTCTAACACTGGACACTATAGCCCCACTCACCGAGGTATTCTGACACTGGACACTGTAGCCCCACTAACCGAGGTATTCTAACACTGGACACTATAGCCCCACTCACCGAGGTATTCTAACACTGGACACTATAGCCCCACTCACCGAGGTATTCTAACACTGGACACTATAGCTCCACTCACCGAGGTATTCTAACACTGGACACTATAGCCCCACTCACCGAGGTATTCTAACACTGGACACTATAGCCCCACTCACCGAGGTATTCTGACACTGGACACTATAGCCCCACTCACCGAGGTATTCTGACACTGGACACTATAGCCCCACTCACCGAGGTATTCTAACACTGGACACTATAGCCCCACTCACCGAGGTATTCTGACACTGGACACTATAGCCCCACTAACCGAGGTATTCTAACACTGGACACTATAGCCCCACTCACCGAGGTATTCTAACACTGGACACTATAGCCCCACTCACCGAGGTATTCTAACACTGGACACTATAGCTCCACTCACCGAGGTATTCTAACACTGGACACTATAGCCCCACTCACCGAGGTATTCTAACACTGGACACTATAGCCCCACTCACCGAGGTATTCTGACACTGGACACTATAGCCCCACTAACCGAGGTATTCTAACACTGGACACTATAGCCCCACTCACAAGGTATTCTAACACTGGACCCTATAGCCCCACTCACCGAGGTATTCTAACACTGGACACTATAGCCCCACTCACCGAGGTATTCTAACACTGGACACTATAGCTCCACTCAGCGAGGTATTCTAACACTGGACACTATAGCCCCACTCACCGAGGTATTCTAACACTGGACACTATAGCCCCACTCACCGAGGTATTCTAACACTGGACACTATAGCCCCACTCACCGAGGTATTCTAACACTGGACACTATAGCCCCACTCACCGAGGTATTCTAACACTGGACACTATAGCCCCACTCACCGA
Source organism: Pelobates fuscus (assembly GCF_036172605.1). Classification (NCBI taxonomy): domain Eukaryota; kingdom Metazoa; phylum Chordata; class Amphibia; order Anura; family Pelobatidae; genus Pelobates; species Pelobates fuscus. Next base: position 172,095,746 of record NC_086325.1, read on the forward strand.
GGTATTCTAACACTGGACACTATAGCCCCACTCACCGAGGTATTCTAACACTGGACACTATAGCCCCACTCACCGAGGTATTCTAACACTGGACACTATAGCCCCACTCACCGAGGTATTCTGACACTGGACACTATAGCCCCACTCACCGAGGTATTCTGACACTGGACACTATAGCCCCACTCACCGAGGTATTCTGACACTGGACACTATAGCCCCACTAACCGAGGTATTCTAACACTGGACACTATAGCCCCACTCACCGAGGTATTCTGACACTGGACACTATAGCCCCACTCACCGAGGTATTCTGACACTGGACACTATAGCCCCACTCACCGAGGTATTCTGACACTGGACACTATAGCCCCACTCACCGAGATATTCTAACACTGGACACTATAGCCCCACTCACCGAGGTATTCTGACACTGGACACTATAGCCCCACTCACCGAGGTATTCTGACACTGGACACTATAGCCCCACTCACCGAGGTATTCTGACACTGGACACTATAGCCCCACTCACCGAGGTATTCTAACACTGGACACTATAGCCCCACTCACCGAGGTATTCTAACACTGGACACTATAGCCCCACTCACCGAGGTATTCTAACACTGGACACTATAGCTCCACTCACCGAGGTATTCTGACACTGGACACTATAGCCCCACTCACCGAGGTATTCTGACACTGGACACTATAGCCCCACTCACCGAGGTATTCTGACACTGGACACTGCTGCTGTTAAACCTCACGGCTGGGACGCGTTGAAACTTGCCCTCAATATGGAAGATACACTCATAGTTCTTCTGTCCAGACTGCGGCTGTGGCAAGTTCTTGGCTTTTAGAGTGATTGGCTGGACCACCCCAACTGGGATGAGGATCTCACCTGTGGGGATGATTTCTGGGCAGCCCTGAAACACAAGGTATTAATTGAATGATGAGGTAGCTATAGCAGTTGTGAGACGTGTACTAATACTTGCTAGAGGAACACAGAATAGATTATTGAATTATTTATATCAAACAAAACCCACGACGGAGCTAGCCACTCTGCCAGGAACTGGGCGGGAAAAGGAAATCAAACCAAAGCTCAGGTTAATGGCTTAATCGCTCCAGTAGAAAGCACTATAAACTCTGCACACTTCAGGGGAGGCCGGCACCGAGCCATTAGAGGGGAGGCTGGCACAGAACCATTATAGGGGAGACCGGCATGGAATGTTACAGGGGAGGCCGGCACAGAGCCATTATAGGGGAGATCGGCATGGAATGTTACAGGGGAGGCCGGCACCGAGCCATTAGAAGGGAGGCTGGTACAGAACCATTATAGGGGAGACCGGCATGGAATGTTACAGGGGAGGCCGGCACGGAGCCATTAGAGGGGAGGCTGGCACAGAACCATTATAGGGGAGATCGGCATGGAATGTTACAGGGGAGGCCGGCACGGAGACATTATAGGGGAGATCGGCATGGAATGTTACAGGGGAGGCCGGCACCGAGCCATTATAGGGGAGATCGGCATGGAATGTTACAGGGGAGGCCGGCACAGAGCCATTATAGGGGAGATCGGCATGGAATGTTACAGGGGAGGCCGGCACAGAGCCATTATAGGGGAGATCGGCATGGAATGTTACAGGGGAGGCCGGCACGGAGCCATTATAGGGGAGATCGGCATGGAATGTTACAGGGGAGGCCGGCACGGAGACATTATAGGGGAGATCGGCATGGAATGTTACAGGGGAGGCCGGCACCGAGCCATTAGAGGGGAGGCTGGCACAGAACCATTATAGGGGAGATCGGCATGGAATGTTACAGGGGAGGCCGGCACAGAGCCATTATAGGGGAGATCGGCATGGAATGTTACAGGGGAGGCCGGCACCGAGCCATTAGAAGGGAGGCTGGTACAGAACCATTATAGGGGAGATCGGCATGGAATGTTACAGGGGAGGCCGGCACGGAGCCATTATAGGGGAGATCGGCATGGAATGTTACAGGGGAGGCCGGCACCGAGCCATTAGAAGGGAGGCTGGTACAGAACCATTATAGGGGAGACCGGCATGGAATGTTACAGGGGAGGCCGGCACGGAGACATTAGAGGGGAGGCTGGCACAGAACCATTATAGGGGAGACCGGCATGGAATGTTACAGGGGAGGCCGGCACGGAGCCATTATAGGGGAGATCGGCATGGAATGTTACAGGGGAGGCCGGCACCGAGCCATTAGAAGGGAGGCTGGTACAGAACCATTATAGGGGAGACCGGCATGGAATGTTACAGGGGAGGCCGGCACGGAGCCATTAGAAGGGAGGCTGGCACAGAACCATTATAGGGGAGACCGGCATGGAATGTTACAGGGGAGGCCGGCACGGAGCCATTAGAAGGGAGGCCGGCACGGAGCCATTATAGGGGAGATCGGCATGGAATGTTACAGGGGAGGCCGGCACCGAGCCATTAGAAGGGAGGCTGGTACAGAACCATTATAGGGGAGACCGGTATGGAATGTTACAGGGGAGGCCGGCACGGAGCCATTAGAAGGGAGGCCGGCACGGAGCCATTATAGGGGAGATCGGCATGGAATGTTACAGGGGAGGCCGGCACCGAGCCATTAGAAGGGAGGCTGGCACAGAACCATTATAGGGGAGATCGGCATGGAATGTTACAGGGGAGGCCGGCACCGAGCCATTATAGGGGAGACCGGCATGGAATGTTACAGGGGAGGCCGGCACCGAGCCATTAGAAGGGAGGCTGGCACAGAACCATTATAGGGGAGATCGGCATGGAATGTTACAGGGGAGGCCGGCACTATAGTAGCATGTTTAAGATAGCTGATACTGGGGTACAAAGCAGGAACGTCAGTTAGACTGGCTACAGCTCTTGCAGGAAGGGATCATGAAGGCTGCTTGGTTACCGAATATAGATTCTAATTGTGGGCTTTGGCTCATTAAGTACATCACACACCCCCACACAGTGTGACTTCTCACTTTCACAGTGCGCACCACAGCCATCAGTCCAACCTGCCAACAGGTACACTGGGGAGGGGGCTGGATGCACCTTAATGAAACATCAGAGGATTCACTATATACATTAAACCAACACAAAATACACAGACACATTATTATTTTATCAGGGAAATAAAATAAATGTAAAGGATATGGAAGTAACAGCTACAGGGTCAAACAGTCATGCTGTGTGGGGGAAGGGAGCATGGAGGCGTGCAAGGGTTTCAGCCCAGAGATCAAAATCCTAAACCTTCCCCACATGATACCCCCTTCCTGTGTGCAACACAAAAGGTGTGGGGATAAAGGTTCCAGTTTAGGAGGAGCGATGGGGAGAGCAATGTGTGTGAGGGTTCCAGTTTAGGAGGAGCGATGGGGAGAGGGAGGTGTGTGAGGGTTCCAGTTTAGGAGGAGCGATGGGGAGAGCAAGGTGTGTGAGGGATTCCAGTTTAGGAGGAGCGATTAGGAGAGTGAGGTGTGTGAGGGTTCCAGTTTAGGAGGAGCGATGGGGAGAGTGAGGTGTGTGAGGGATTCCAGTTTAGGAGGAGCGATGGGGAGAGGGAGGTGTGTGAGGGTTCCAGTTTAGGAGGAGCGATGGGGAGAGCAAGGTGTGTGAGGGATTCCAGTTTAGGAGGAGCGATTAGGAGAGTGAGGTGTGTGAGGGTTCCAGTTTAGGAGGAGCGATGGGGAGAGTGAGGTGTGTGAGGGTTCCAGTTTAGGAGGAGCGATGGGAGGAGCGAGGTGTGTGAGGGTTCCAGTTTAGGAGGAGCGATGGGAGGAGCGAGGTGTGTGAGGGTTCCAGTTTAGGAGGAGCGATGGGAGGAGCGAGGTGTGTGAGGGTTCCAGTTTAGGAGGAGCGATGGGGAGAGTGAGGTGTGTGAGGGTTCCAGTTTAGGAGGAGCGATGGGAGGAGCGAGGTGTGTGAGGGTTCCAGTTTAGGAGGAGCGATGGGAGGAGCGAGGTGTGTGAGGGTTCCAGTTTAGGAGGAGCGATTAGGAGAGTGAGGTGTGTGAGGGTTCCAGTTTAGGAGGAGCGATGGGGAGAGTGAGGTGTGTAAGGGGTTCCAGTTTAGGAGGAGCGATGGGGAGAGTGAGGTGTGTGAGGGTTCCAGTTTAGGAGGAGCGATGGGGAGAGTGAGGTGTGTGAGGGGTTCCAGTTTAGGAGGAGCGATGGGGAGAGGGAGGTGTGTGAGGGTTCCAGTTTAGGAGGAGCGATGGGGAGAGTGAGGTGTGTGAGGGTTCCAGTTTAGGAGGAGCGATGGGGAGAGGGAGGTGTGTGAGGGTTCCAGTTTAGGAGGAGCGATGGGGAGAGCAAGGTGTGTGAGGGATTCCAGTTTAGGAGGAGCGATGGGGAGAGAAAGGTGTGTGAGGGATTCCAGTTTAGGAGGAGCGATTAGGAGAGTGAGGTGTGTGAGGGGTTCCAGTTTAGGAGGAGCGATGGGGAGAGCAAGGTGTGTGAGGGGTTCCAGTTTAGGAGGAGCGATGGGGAGAGCAAGGTGTGTGAGGGGTTCCAGTTTAGGAGGAGCGATGGGGAGAGGGAGGTGTGTGAGGGTTCCAGTTTAGGAGGAGCGATGGGGAGAGTGAGGTGTGTGAGGGGTTCCAGTTTAGGAGGAGCGATGGGGAGAGGGAGGTGTGTGAGGGTTCCAGTTTAGGAGGAGCGATGGGGAGAGTGAGGTGTGTGAGGGTTCCAGTTTAGGAGGAGCGATGGGGAGAGGGAGGTGTGTGAGGGTTCCAGTTTAGGAGGAGCGATGGGGAGAGCAAGGTGTGTGAGGGATTCCAGTTTAGGAGGAGCGATGGGGAGAGAAAGGTGTGTGAGGGATTCCAGTTTAGGAGGAGCGATTAGGAGAGTGAGGTGTGTGAGGGGTTCCAGTTTAGGAGGAGCGATGGGGAGAGCAAGGTGTGTGAGGGGTTCCAGTTTAGGAGGAGCGATGGGGAGAGCAAGGTGTGTGAGGGGTTCCAGTTTAGGAGGAGCGATGGGGAGAGGGAGGTGTGTGAGGGTTCCAGTTTAGGAGGAGCGATGGGGAGAGTGAGGTGTGTGAGGGTTCCAGTTTAGGAGGAGCGATGGGTAGTGTGAGGTGTGTGAGGGTTCCAGTTTAGGAGGAGCGATGGGGAGAGGGAGGTGTGTGAGGGTTCCAGTTTAGGAGGAGCGATGGGGAGAGGGAGGTGTGTGAGGGTTCCAGTTTAGAAGGAGCGATGGGGAGAGTGAGGTGTGTAAGGGGTTCCAGTTTAGGAGAAGCGATGGGGAGAGTGAGGTGTGTGAGGGTTCCAGTTTAGGAGGAGCGATGGGGAGAGTGAGGTGTGTGAGGGTTCCAGTTTAGGAGGAGCGATGGGGAGAGTGAGGTGTGTGAGGGTTCCAGTTTAGGAGGAGCGATGGGGAGAGGGAGGTGTGTGAGGGTTCCAGTTCAGGAGGAGCGATGGGGAGAGGGAGGTGTGTGAGGGTTCCAGTTTAGGAGGAGCGATGGGGAGAGTGGTGTGTGTGAGGGTTCCAGTTTAGAAGGAGCGATGGGGAGAGTGAGGTGTGTAAGGGGTTCCAGTTTAGGAGAAGCGATGGGGAGAGTGAGGTGTGTAAGGGGTTCCAGTTTAGGAGAAGCGATGGGGAGAGTGAGGTGTGTGAGGGTTCCAGTTTAGGAGAAGCGATGGGGAGAGTGAGGTGTGTGATGAGTTCTAGCCCCAGGAAGTTGATTTTATTACATGACATATTTCCTAAAACCCTAAGCCAGAAAATGCATCTGGAAATGTAAACATGAAAACTAAAACCCCAAAGCTTGCAGAGGTGCATTTTTACCTCTGTGCTGTTGATGCGGCCCTCGATGAAGAAGCACTCCTCGGCATTGTGTGTGCATATGTGGCGGTATTTGCACCAGTGACAGGGATACAAGCTGCTCACACATGACAAACACCTGGAAAATGAGCAGCCACAGAAATCACAATCAGTGAGACATTATGTGACACCATTATTCCCTCACGATCAACACAAGCTCTCATTTTATCTGGATCCATCTTCCCCTCCCGGGTTAGTTTATCTGGCTCAATACCCATGTGCCCCTCTCACCTGACCCAGCACCGATGCGCCCCTCTCACCTGACCCAGCACCATGTGCCCCTCTCACCTGACCCAGCACCGATGCGCCCCTCTCACCTGACCCAGCACCGATGCGCCCCTCTCACCTGACCCAGCACCGATGCGCCCCTCTCACCTGACCCAGCACCGATGCGCCCCTCTCACCTGACCCAGCACCGATGCGCCCCTCTCACCTGACCCAGCACCGATGCGCCCCTCTCACCTGACCCAGCACCGATGCGCCCCTCTCACCTGACCCAGCACCGATGCGCCCCTCTCACCTGACCCAGCACCGATGCGCCCCTCTCACCTGACCCAGCACCGATGCGCCCCTCTCACCTGACCCAGCACCGATGCGCCCCTCTCACCTGACCCAGCACCATGTGCCCCTCTCACCTGACCCAGCACCATGTGCCCCTCTCACCAGACCCAGCACCATGTGCCCCTCTCACCAGACCCAGCACCATGTGCCCCTCTCACCAGACCCAGCACCATGTGCCCCTCTCACCAGACCCAGCACCATGTGCCCCTCTCACCAGACCCAGCACCATGTGCCCCTCTCACCAGACCCAGCACCATGTGTCGTTGTCCCCCCTCTCTCCCACCTGATCCAGCAACCATATGGCCATCTCTCTCTCTTGCCCCCATTATGGGCACTATCAACTATTACAAGTATTTAAGAAATACAACTTTTCATTCTAAAATGTGTACTTTTTGCAAACTGACAAATTGTTAGAAATGGAACATATTGATTTCCATACAATGTTTCTCTAATAAATGACCTCTTGTCCAAAATCAATGCATTAGATATTTAGATGCCATCTTGTCCTAAGCAAGTGTAACACCAAGTCAGGGCGTTATCTATGTTTAGACTAAAACATTACGTAGGTTAAGATGTTCCTATTTGGAATGACCAAGTTATGGCCTTGTATCTTTGCCAAGTTAAGGTAGGTCCTAAATTGACCCAGGTATAAATATGTGTGCTTATTAATGTTGGACACAGAGCCGATGTTCCATATTATCATGACAGAGAGGTTGACATGTTCAGGAGGGTATGTTATTCTGTTACTGATATTGCAAGCATATACTTTAATCGTATAAACTCTGCTATAAATTATTGTAATGGCTTATTAAGTTTTTATATGTCTATATTTATATTTATATTTAATAAAATATTTTAAAAGACAAAACAATCCCTGACAAAACAATATTTTGTATTCTAGCCCTGCTAAGTTCTATGCTTTAAGACATTATAGTGGTAAATACGGGAACCAGCAGCGGATACACATGACCCAGCACCCACGTACCCCGCTCTCTCGTTTCACCCAGCACCCACGTACCCCGCTCTCTCGTTTCACCCAGCACCCACGTACCCCGCTCTCTCGTTTCACCCAGCACCCACATGCCCCGCTCTCTCGTTTCACCCAGCAACCACGTGCCCCGCTCTCTCGTTTCACCCAGCAACCATGTACCCCGCTCTCTCGTTTCACCCAGCAACCACGTACCCCGCTCTCTCGTTTCACCCAGCAACCACGTAACCCGCTCTCTCGTTTCACCCAGCAACCACGTACCCCGCTCTCTCGTTTCACCCAGCACCCACGTACCTTGCTCTCTCGTTTCACCCAGGACCTACGTATCCCTCTCTCTCTCTCCTGACTTGGCAACCACGTGGCCCTTTCGGTCTAATCTGACCCAGCATGGATCTTGACCCACGTGCCACACACCACGTGGCCCAGCACCCGTGTTTGTTCATATCATGTGACGCAGAACTCATGCCTCCTTTTCACATTTGTTCTAGCACTCACGTTACTCTCTCATCTGAAACGTACCTCTCCCTCCTCCCTCACTGTATCACAGGCTCTCTATATAAGCTCACACAGACATTTCTAAATAAATTGTAGCAACACGTGCGAGGTGCAGAGACTTACGACTGGAGAATGCTGCAGTTGAAGAAAACAAAATCTGTACTGGCAAATCTCAGGCCTGTCTCCTTTGATTTGAGGTGGAGCTGGATGGTTTGCATGGAACCTGTAATATGGGCAGAAACCTACATCAACATTACACTGAATGAGAGGCAATAGCAGTGTTGGGTGCAGGAGGGGAGGCAATAGCAGTGTTGGGTGCAGGAGGGGAGGCAATAGCAGTGTTGGGTGCAGGAGGGGAGGCAGAGGGTGTTGGGTGCAGGAGGGGAGGCAGAGGGTGTTGGGTGCAGGAGGGGAGGCAGAGGGTGTTGGGTGCAGGAGGGGAGGCAGAGGGTGTTGGGTGCAGGAGGGGAGGCAGAGGGTGTTGGGTGCAGGAGGGGAGGCAGAGGGTGTTGGGTGCAGGAGGGGAGGCAGAGGGTGTTGGGTGCAGGAGGGGAGGCAGAGGGTGTTGGGTGCAGGAGGGGAGGCAGAGGGTGTTGGGTGCAGGAGGGGAGGCAGAGGGTGTTGGGTGCAGGAGGGGAGGCAGAGGGTGTTGGGTGCAGGAGGGGAGGCAGAGGGTGTTGGGTGCAGGAGGGGAGGCAGAGGGTGTTGGGTGCAGGAGGGGAGGCAGAGGGTGTTGGGTGCAGGAGGGGAGGCAGAGGGTGTTGGGTGCAGGAGGGGAGGCAGAGGGTGTTGGGTGCAGGAGGGGAGGCAGAGGGTGTTGGGTGCAGGAGGGGAGGCAGAGGGTGTTGGGTGCAGGAGGGGAGGCAGAGGGTGTTGGGTGCAGGAGGGGAGGCAGAGGGTGTTGGGTGCAGGAGGGGAGGCAGAGGGTGTTGGGTGCAGGAGGGGAGGCAGAGGGTGTTGGGTGCAGGAGGGGAGGCAGAGGGTGTTGGGTGCAGGAGGGGAGGCAGAGGGTGTTGGGTGCAGGAGGGGAGGCAGAGGGTGTTGGGTGCAGGAGGGGAGGCAGAGGGTGTTGGGTGCAGGAGGGGAGGCAGAGGGTGTTGGGTGCAGGAGGGGAGGCAGAGGGTGTTGGGTGCAGGAGGGGAGGCAGAGGGTGTTGGGTGCAGGAGGGGAGGCAGAGGGTGTTGGGTGCAGGAGGGGAGGCAGAGGGTGTTGGGTGCAGGAGGGGAGGCAGAGGGTGTTGGGTGCAGGAGGGGAGGCAGAGGGTGTTGGGTGCAGGAGGGGAGGCAGAGGGTGTTGGGTGCAGGAGGGGAGGCAGAGGGTGTTGGGTGCAGGAGGGGAGGCAGAGGGTGTTGGGTGCAGGAGGGGAGGCAGAGGGTGTTGGGTGCAGGAGGGGAGGCAGAGGGTGTTGGGTGCAGGAGGGGAGGCAGAGGGTGTTGGGTGCAGGAGGGGAGGCAGAGGGTGTTGGGTGCAGGAGGGGAGGCAGAGGGTGTTGGGTGCAGGAGGGGAGGCAGAGGGTGTTGGGTGCAGGAGGGGAGGCAGAGGGTGTTGGGTGCAGGAGGGGAGGCAGAGGGTGTTGGGTGCAGGAGGGGAGGCAGAGGGTGTTGGGTGCAGGAGGGGAGGCAGAGGGTGTTGGGTGCAGGAGGGGAGGCAGAGGGTGTTGGGTGCAGGAGGGGAGGCAGAGGGTGTTGGGTGCAGGAGGGGAGGCAGAGGGTGTTGGGTGCAGGAGGGGAGGCAGAGGGTGTTGGGTGCAGGAGGGGAGGCAGAGGGTGTTGGGTGCAGGAGGGGAGGCAGAGGGTGTTGGGTGCAGGAGGGGAGGCAGAGGGTGTTGGGTGCAGGAGGGGAGGCAGAGGGTGTTGGGTGCAGGAGGGGAGGCAGAGGGTGTTGGGTGCAGGAGGGGAGGCAGAGGGTGTTGGGTGCAGGAGGGGAGGCAGAGGGTGTTGGGTGCAGGAGGGGAGGCAGAGGGTGTTGGGTGCAGGAGGGGAGGCAGAGGGTGTTGGGTGCAGGAGGGGAGGCAGAGGGTGTTGGGTGCAGGAGGGGAGGCAGAGGGTGTTGGGTGCAGGAGGGGAGGCAGAGGGTGTTGGGTGCAGGAGGGGAGGCAGAGGGTGTTGGGTGCAGGAGGGGAGGCAGAGGGTGTTGGGTGCAGGAGGGGAGGCAGAGGGTGTTGGGTGCAGAAGGGGAGGCAGAGGGTGTTGGGTGCAGGAGGGGAGGCAGAGGGTGTTGGGTGCAGGAGGGGAGGCAGAGGGTGTTGGGTGCAGGAGGGGAGGCAGAGGGTGTTGGGTGCAGGAGGGGAGGCAGAGGGTGTTGGGTGCAGGAGGGGAGGCAGAGGGTGTTGGGTGCAGGAGGGGAGGCAGAGGGTGTTGGGTGCAGAAGGGGAGGCAGAGGGTGTTGGGTGCAGAAGGGGAGGCAGAGGGTGTTGGGTGCAGGAGGGGAGGCAGAGGGTGTTGGGTGCAGGAGGGGAGGCAGAGGGTGTTGGGTGCAGGAGGGGAGGCAGAGGGTGTTGGGTGCAGGAGGGGAGGCAGAGGGTGTTGGGTGCAGGAGGGGAGGCAGAGGGTGTTGGGTGCAGGAGGGGAGGCAGAGGGTGTTGGGTGCAGGAGGGGAGGCAGAGGGTGTTAGGTGGTGAATGAGAGATGAATTGAAGTAAATTGTTACCATGTCCATTTATTATGGTGGGAACATCACGTAGCGAGGGAGAGAAACAATGAATGCCCGACTCTCCCAGCTCGGCTTCAGTTTCAGCAATTTCCCCAAAAGAACAGATGACACCAGCGGAGAGATCAGGAACATTCAGCACAGAGAGGGTCAGCTGAGGAGAGAAGAGATCAGAAAAGAACAAATGTAATTACATAATTTTAGCAGAAACAGTGATTGTCTGAGTCAACGGACTCCATATCATCGCACTAATGTATACAGCGCCCTCCTTACAGTCACACTATATAATGTATACCGCGCCCTCCGTACTGTCACACTATATAATGTATACCGCGACCTCCTTACTGTCACACTATATAATGTATACCGCAACCTCCTTACTGTCACACTATATAATGTATACCACACCTGTCAAACTATATAATGTATAACCTATCTTCCTTACCATTAACTCTGGGACATTGACAGAAGCGTTGTTCGGTGTCACCTCCAGACGGACGCACTGATTCAAGTCACTAGTGAACCGATGAATTTCTTCCGAGCGCTCACATTCACTCTCACGGCAGCACCTTTGTAATATGATAGCAACATACCCAAAATAAACGAAATTTTCAACAAATACACAACAGAAGAGGGGAAACACGTTAGCTGCTCACAAAAAAAGATAAAAGCACAAACAGCAAAATAAATAAAAAAGAAAAAAAAGAAAAAGGCATGTATAGTGTGAAGAAACTACTCTTTGTGTTCAGTCATTTAGATTTTTCTTAGTTTGGTAGATAAAACTACCGAACACCAACCACCCCCCGAGCTCATTAACTACAAAGCAGACCGCAAATGAAGTGCTCTCTGTGTGGCCGCCGTTCGTATAACCGAACGCCACGTGGTCGTCGAGTTTCTGGAACTAAAATCGGACACTCTACTTCCTGAACGTCTGTCAACTTCACAAACACCAGCTTCCTTTCACAGACCAGCCAGGAGAGTGCTATTCAGTAGGTTTGTTGCCACGAACTAGGGGGAACACCTGTGGCGGAACCCGCCTCGCCACTGGGCATTGGAGAGGCCTGGCTGCCCGCCTCCTACCTGCTGACTATGGTCCCGGGTAAATTTGTACCTTTGAATGCAATATTCGGGCATGTGGTATTTTATATTGCTGCTACTGGCCCTTTTAGGGCCATCCGTGGACATATTATGACTTTTAGGAACAATGCCCCTTTAAGACTGTGTAGCAGATTGCATTCAGGCTGTCTTTAATATTATGTATGTTATTATGTGTTCGGTAAACTGTGTTATGTGTATGCAGCATTCGTCTGATTGTTCGGTAGAATCACTCCATTCATTATATTGAGTGAAACTACCGAACAACCAGACCACCCAGGATTAAAGTGTGCCTCCAATTACCGTTCGCAACAATGTTGCAAACGGGTAATTGGCAATGTGTGCAATGTGTGGTTTTGTCCTCTGGGTGGCCGCCATTCGGGAAACGAACACGTGGCGGCGGCCATCTTAAACTCCCGAACAGCAGTGTTTTGCCGTCGAGTGTCTGGAACTAAAATCGGACACTCGACTAGGCAAACACCGCTGAGACCTCCAGACTTCCATGAATTGGTGTATAAACTACCGAATGGCCCGCCGTTCGGTAGAAAGAACCCCACGAACAAGGGGATTTATTCGAATCCTCCCCAGGCTCCATAACCCATGCAATTCGTGTGTTTTCATTCCCTTTTCTGTGACCGACTGCAGGGCCAAAATACATGGAACTATTTTCGGATACTTTTGCCATGTGGTCGGTCAAAACTTTAACCCTCCATAATTCCCGAACCCCTGGTCCGATCTGGGTGATTTTGGGATATGTGTCTCACCCAGCTCAGGGCTACCAGGGGATGTAACATTTAAAGGGGTAACCCTATGTTTAGGGGCACATCCAGAAACCCAGGGAATTTGTGTCTGGAATAGTGGGATTATGTGTCACACTAAGAGGAGGAGATGTGTGGGAGGTAACTGGTACATTATTGGCTGTGGTACTAATTGTTGTGGATCCCTCTCTTGCACGGGAGAATGTCTTAAAAGGAGGTTGTGTGAATAAATCTGGAGTTCCTGCTTAACCCTCAAAGTGAAGTGTCGTCTCATTATTGGGGGAGGATTTATTGTATGCTGTTCCAGTTTGACTGCTAGGAGTGTAAACCTATTCGCATGTTTTTTCCTATTCTGCTGTATACAGTATTCATATGCTTGAGAGAATGTATATGTGTCTCCGGTTCGGTGATTGTGGTGTCTGCTGCAGTGCTTGGAGTCCTCAGGAAGTGCTAGGAGCATCCTTCAACGGAGGTACCCAGTCGGGGTGCCCGTCGATCCGTTACAACACCGCTACCTATGAGCCAGGTAAACCGCTTGGGGATTTATTTGTTTTTTAGACTTCCCGAAAGAGACTGACCGCATGGAATTATTTCTGGGCAGGAGCCTCGTGTTCGGTCTGCCAAGTTAAGACTTTTATAGAACTCCCGAAACCCTGAACTGATCTGGGTGATTTTTGAATATGTTGGTCCCCCAGATCAGGGCTATTAGGGGATATGACTTTTGTGGGGTTTCCATGGGGTTTGTGGTACTTTCTGTGTTTTGTGGATATGTGTGCTTTTTTTGGTTTGGAGATAATGTAGTTTAGTGCTTGACTCAATTATTTCCACAGTATAGGGGAAGTATTATATTATAGTATGTAGGAGTGTCCTGGACCTGTATTTTGTCATTGTCCCCGCTCAGGTCCAGTGGGGAATGCCCCTGGAATATGTCAAAGTAAACCCTGTACATTTGTAACTGCATATAAACCAGGCAGTTATCCTGAATAAATTCATTCCTGTTCTACCCTTCATCTAGTCTAGGCTGATGTTTGGGTATCCATTTGATTTGCTTGGTGAATATACTTGGATGCTGTATTTCATCTGAAGAACATTCTCATCAACACCCGAACTGAGAGCTACAATCACTCTAGCTGCCTCCAGCAGTTCGGGAGGAAACAGACGAACGGGTATCGGAAATACCAGTGTTCGTTAAATATAGGATCTAGCCCAGGGAGAGCGAGTGTAACATTCCATCTTTTCACTTTGTTTACATACTTCTCTCTCCCATTAATATAAAGCCCTTTCATAGCCAACCACCTACACCTGGCGAGACACACAGAGAATACCACCTACACCTGGGGTGACACGCAGAGAATACCACCTACACCTGGACTGACACGCAGAGAATACCATCTACACCTGGCGTGACACACAGAGAATACCACCTACACCTGGCGTGACACACAGAGAATACCACCTACACCTGGGGTGACACGCAGAGAATACCACCTACACCTGGACTGACACGCAGAGAATACCACCTACACCTGGACTGACACGCAGAGAATACCACCTACACCTGGACTGACACGCAGAGAATACCACTTACACCTGGCGTGACACGCAGAGAATACCACTTACACCTGGCGTGACACGCAGAGAATACCACCTACACCTGGCGTGACACGCAGAGAATACCACCTACACCTGGTGTGACACGCAGAGAATACCACCTACACCTGGGGTGACACACAGAGAATACCACCTACACCTGGACTGACACGCAGAGAATACCACCTACACCTGGCGAGACACACAGAGAATACCACCTACACCTGGACTGACACGCAGAGAATACCATCTACACCTGGCGTGACACACAGAGAATACCACCTACACCTGGGGTGACACGCAGAGAATACCACCTACACCTGGACTGACACGCAGAGAATACCATCTACACCTGGCGTGACACACAGAGAATACCACCTACACCTGGGGTGACACGCAGAGAATACCACCTACACCTGGACTGACACGCAGAGAATACCACCTACACCTGGACTGACACGCAGAGAATACCACTTACACCTGGCGTGACACGCAGAGAATACCACCTACACCTGGCGTGACACGCAGAGAATACCACCTACACCTGGTGTGACACGCAGAGAATACCACCTACACCTGGGGTGACACACAGAGAATACCACCTACACCTGGACTGACACGCAGAGAATACCATCTACACCTGGCGAGACACACAGAGAATACCACCTACACCTGGACTGACACGCAGAGAATACCATCTACACCTGGCGAGACACACAGAGAATACCACCTACACCTGGACTGACACGCAGAGAATACCATCTACACCTGGTGTGACACGCAGAGAATACCACCTACACCTGGCGTGACACGCAGAGAATACCACCTACACCTGGCGTGACACGCAGAGAATACCACCTACACCTGGCGTGACACGCAGAGAATACCACCTACACCTGGCGTGACACACAGAGAATACCATCTACACCTGGGGTGACACACAGAGAATACCATCTACACCTGGACTGACACGCAGAGGATACCACCTACACCTGGCGTGACACGCAGAGAATACCACCTACACCTGGCGTGACACACAGAGAATACCACCTACACCTGGCGAGACACACAGAGAATACCACCTACACCTGGCGTGACACGCAGAGAATACCATCTACACCTGGCGAGACACACAGAGAATACCACCTACACCTGGACTGACACGCAGAGAATACCATCTACACCTGGTGTGACACGCAGAGAATACCACCTACACCTGGCGTGACACGCAGAGAATACCACCTACACCTGGCGTGACACGCAGAGAATACCACCTACACCTGGCGTGACACACAGAGAATACCATCTACACCTGGGGTGACACGCAGAGAATACCACCTACACCTGGGGTGACACGCAGAGAATACCACCTACACCTGGCGTGACACACAGAGAATACCACCTACACCTGGGGTGACACGCAGAGAATACCACCTACACCTGGGGTGACACGCAGAGAATACCACCTACACCTGGGGTGACACGCCGAGAATACCACCTACACCTGGGGTGACACGCAGAGAATACCACCTACACCTGGGGTGACACGCAGAGAATACCACCTACACCTGGGGTGACACGCAGAGAATACCACCTACACCTGGCGTGACACGCAGAGAATACCACCTACACCTGGGGTGACACGCAGAGAATACCACCTACACCTGGGGTGACACGCAGAGAATACCACCTACACCTGGGGTGACACGCAGAGAATACCACCTACACCTGGGGTGACACGCAGAGAATACCACCTACACCTGGGGTGACACGCAGAGAATACCACCTACACCTGGGGTGACACGCAGAGAATACCACCTACACCTGGGGTGACACGCAGAGAATACCACCTACACCTGGACTGACACGCAGAGAATACCATCTACACCTGGTGTGACACGCAGAGAATACCACCTACACCTGGGGTGACACGCAGAGAATACCACCTACACCTGGGGTGACACGCAGAGAATACCACCTACACCTGGGGTGACACGCAGAGAATACCACCTACACCTGGCGTGACACGCAGAGAATACCACCTACACCTGGGGTGACACGCAGAGAATACCACCTACACCTGGACTGACACGCAGAGAATACCATCTACACCTGGGGTGACACGCAGAGAATACCACCTACACCTGGACTGACACGCAGAGAATACCATCTACACCTGGTGTGACACGCAGAGAATACCACCTACACCTGGCGTGACACGCAGAGAATACCACCTACACCTGGCGTGACACACAGAGAATACCACCTACACCTGGGGTGACACGCAGAGAATACCACCTACACCTGGGGTGACACGCAGAGAATACCACCTACACCTGGGGTGACACGCAGAGAATACCACCTACACCTGGGGTGACACGCAGAGAATACCACCTACACCTGGACTGACACGCAGAGAATACCATCTACACCTGGTGTGACACGCAGAGAATACCACCTACACCTGGCGTGACACGCAGAGAATACCACCTACACCTGGCGTGACACGCAGAGAATACCACCTACACCTGGCGTGACACACAGAGAATACCACCTACACCTGGGGTGACACGCAGAGAATACCACCTACACCTGGGGTGACACGCAGAGAATACCACCTACACCTGGACTGACACGCAGAGAATACCATCTACACCTGGGGTGACACGCAGAGAATACCACCTACACCTGGGGTGACACGCAGAGAATACCACCTACACCTGGGGTGACACGCAGAGAATACCACCAACACCTGGGGTGACACGCCGAGAATACCACCTACACCTGGGGTGACACGCAGAGAATACCACCTACACCTGGGGTGACACGCAGAGAATACCACCTACACCTGGGGTGACACGCAGAGAATACCACCTACACCTGGGGTGACACGCAGAGAATACCACCTACACCTGGTGTGACACATAGAGAATACCACCGACACCTGGCGAGACACGCAGAGAATACCACCTACACCTGGCGTGACACGCAGAGAATACCACCTACACCTGGCGTGACACGCAGAGAATACCACCTACACCTGGGGTGACACGCAGAGAATACCACCTACACCTGGGGTGACACGCAGAGAATACCACCTACACCTGGGGTGACACGCAGAGAATACCACCTACACCTGGGGTGACACGCAGAGAATACCATCTACACCTGGGGTGACACGCAGAGAATACCATCTACACCTGGGGTGACACGCAGAGAATACCACCTACACCTGGCGAGACAGAGAATACCACCTACACCTGGGGTGACACGCAGAGAATACCACCTACACCTGGCGTGACACGCAGAGAATACCACCTACACCTGGGGTGACACGCAGAGAATACCACCTACACCTGGGGTGACACGCAGAGAATACCATCTACACCTGGGGTGACACGCAGAGAATACCATCTACACCTGGGGTGACACGCAGAGAATACCACCTACACCTGGCGAGAGAGAATACCACCTACACCTGGGGTGACACGCAGAGAATACCACCTACACCTGGCGTGACACGCAGAGAATACCACCTACACCTGGGGTGACACGCAGAGAATACCACTTAAACATGGAGAAAGTCATTCACACTAAGCATTTTTGAGAGAATACTGATTGCACCCTTCTTGTGGCACAAAGTGTGACGAAAGTAACCTTGCCACGGGCTCTTGGAGGGGCCTGCTGGCCAGCCTCTTGTCAAAAGACTATGGGCCCTATAAAAACGTGTGTGATTTATGTACTTTTATCCTCCAGAAAGAAAGACAGACTGTTAGCCCTCATTCCCTGCAACGGTTTTGGGCACTGGACCATGTACAAGGTCGGTCAAAATTATGACATCCATGGAAACCCCGAACCCCTGAACCGATCTGGGTGATTTCTGGATATCCTGGTCCCCCAGATTGGGGCTATCAGAGATGTGACTTGTGGTTTCTATGTGTTTTGGGGGTTCTTTCTGGGTGTTGAAATGTATGTTTTCTGTGCCTTGAGATAATTGAGTTTAGTACAGTTCCTGTCTCATTTATCTCTCAAGCACCGAGGAGGAATTATCCTGTTTTGTGTGGGAGTGTCCTGTACCTGATAGCCAATGTAATTACAGTGTGTACTTTGTCACAGTCCCCTCTAACTTCCAGTGGGGAATGCCCCTGGAATATGTTATGGAAAACCCCTTGCATACAAGGCTGCATGTGGCTCCCATTACAATTTACAATCAACATAGAGCCTAGTCTCATGTGTGGATGGAACAGCTATATTCACTCTGGGGATTGCTATACTCCGTATACTCCATTGGATTACAACACTAGCTCTTGTAAGAGCAATCCTGCTTTACTAAGAGAGGTCTACCCACTGGAAGCTGGATCCTGGTCTTGGTCCAGGGTGGGTGGAGGACAGCAAGAAGCTGTAACGCTAGATGTGGGGTCTGCGGTGGTTATGGTGTCTGGTGGAGTGCTTAGGAGTATTCTGTGTTGCTAGAAAGCAGCAATAGGCAGAGGCACCCAGTCTGGGTGCCAGTCGGTCCGCCACACAAAGTAAATATAAAGTAGTAATTTATGGGGTGGGGTGAAAATTTTAAAGGTTCAGCACACACATACAACATAGCTTGCCTGACCTCCTTTTATGATTAGCAGTGTGTGCCCGGAGGGGCCACAAAGACCACTTTTAGAGATGCCTCTTATAAGGGACAGTCATCCACAAGGTTCCCCCTCACTCAGCTGTCTACTCAGACTGAAAAATTTCTTGGAAATCAGAAATAGACTTGTGCTCTTGTCAGAACAAATGCCAACACTGCTGACATTAGCACCTGCTCGGCACATGAGTGACAGTGGCTGAAAGGTGACAAAATGTCCACGGAATGCCGGGAAATCGTAGAAAAGCAAATAAACAGAGGGACAAACATAGCAGGCGCACAGGAAAAATCTTGAGAAAATTAGCCAGCATTGGTATAGTTAAACATGCAAAACGTAAAAAAAAGGATCCCAATTAATTATCATATCAATCATTAGAAAGATGGGACGTAATCAGCTAGCACTGCATGTTTGTCTATAGAGTGCTTTTAACATGTGTATATGAGCAAACCAGGCTGATATAGTTCACATCGGGATTGAAGATGCAGCCTGATGGCAGTTTGTAAATTACAACACCCATAATCCTTCAGCAGCCAGTGATGCCATAAGGACCTATATCTGGCCAAACATGCGAGCCTTAATATGGCCATTTCTTTAGGTTTCCTATACAGGAAACATATCTATGAATATAATGAATTGCCTTTACCTGTTGTGAAGGACGCACCAGCCGCAGTGTGGGTCTCCAGACCCCAGGCAAGAAGCACACGTCTCATATATGTGGCAATGCTCCACAGGGACACGACTCACCTGCAAGGAGCAGAGAAAATATTCCAACTGAATATAGAGACTAACTTATTTACTCAGTCACTGACTCTATCATACCCACCACCCATAGCCGTGAGACTGTCCATCGCAGTCACTGGCCCTATCATAACCATCACTCATAACCCGGAGATTGTCCATCTCAGTCACTGGCCCTATCATAACCATCACTCATAACCCAGAGACTGTCCATCTCAGTCACTAGACACCATTCTGCATGTTTCCACACTCACCTGTTTCTCGCTAAGGAGGTAAAGGGACTGCCAATCAGGACTGAACACCATGTCTCTCAGAATGGGTCTACCCCAAACCACTGGTATACTCTCATATAAAGCAGCTTCAGAGGGACTGTCGACACGGATCTGCAAAAGTAAGAAGACCGTATGAGACCAAAAGAAATGGGCACCAGAGAGGTAGGAGAATGGACAAACGAAAAGGCTGGTAACAATGTGTGTTGCTCATTGATGTCTAGACAAATCTTTAAAACCATGGTGGGCAGGATTCTATGAACTTTACTAAATATATACCTTTTTATGCTTTGTCTTTGTAGACAACAAACAGTGCAGTCAAAGTATCAAAGCCAAAAATGCATGGAAGGAAAAAGATAAAAATCGGACATTAATTTCAAGCATAGCCTCTCTTGTGTGTAGTAAGGTGTGGATGATGACAATCGAAACAGCTGTGACCAAAGTATACAATGATCTCATCACTGCTAAATCCAATGGCCACCACTCTATCCTAATTCTCCTTGACCTTTCTTCTGCTTTTGACACTGTTGATCACCAGCAGTGTCTTCTCATCCTCTGTAATCTCGGTCTATGTGATACCGCTCTTTCCTGGTGCTCCTCCTACCTCTCCCAGCGTTCATTCAGTGTTTCTTTCTCTGGCTCTGCCTCTTCTCCCCAATCCCTCTCTGTTGGTGTCTGTCCTTGGTCCCCTATTGTTCTCAATCTACACTGCCTCCCTTGGTAAACTCATCAGCTCCTTCGGCTAGGGATCGACCGATTATAGGTTTTACCAATAGAGATACCGATATTGCCGATAATACAGACCAGAACCACCGGGCTCATGACAAGTCCGGCGGTCCTGGGGGCCCGCAGCAAGCTGTTACTTACCTTCCCAGCAGCTCCCTTCAGCTCCCCAGTGTAAATCTTGCAAGTGTTACCATGGCAACGCTCGGTGCGGCACACAGGCCGCGAGATTTCCACTGGGAGGCTGAAGGGAAGGTAAGTAATAGCTTGCTGCGGGCCCCCCCACTGCACAGTACATGCCACTGGACCACCAGGGAATGCCATAGAACGGTGTTTCGTCCGGTTACTGGGGGATTCGGGATATTGCCTTCATTTCCAGCGCTTTACTTTGGATTACCTTCTATACCAGCGGAGATATTGGGATTTAACATTGCAGCTCTGCTACAGTAGCACTTTGCTTTTTGGTTATTCTCTACAATATATTTTAATGTTTTTCTAATAAAGTTTATTATTTGTATGTATTGATATTTTCTTAGCCTTGGATTTTGAGTTATTTACTCTATTTTTGTTGGGAGTTAGACTTCTGTTCTTCCTCCCAATAATATTGACTTCAGGGATTTCTTTGTCTATTTTCTTGGGTTATGCCCATTTCTGTTGCCCATTCAGTCCACCTTTGACTCCTGAGTTAGCGTAGTCATACTCTGCAGTCATTTTTCCTTTCTATATATACACACACTACACAAACACTCACTGCATTCGCTATACACACTACACAAACACTCACTGCATTCGCTATACACACTACACAAACACTCACTGCATTCACTATACACACTACACAAACACTGCATTCACTATACACACTACACAAACACTGCATTCACTATACACACACACACACACACTCACTGCATTCACTATACACACTGCATTCACTATACACACGACACAAACACACCCTGCATTCACTATACACACGATACAAACACACCCTGCATTCACTATACACACGATACAAACACACCCTGCATTCACTATACACACGACACAAACACACCCTGCATTCACTATACACACACACTACACAAACACACCCTGCATTCACTATACACACACACTACACAAACACACCCTGCATTCACTATACACACACACTACACAAACACACCCTGCATTCACTATACACACACACTACACAAACACACCCTGCATTCACTATACACACTACACAAACACACCCTGCATTCACTATACACACTACACAAACACACCCTGCATTCACTATACACACACACTACACAAACACACCCTGCATTCACTATACACACACACTACACAAACACACCCTGCATTCACTATACACACACACTACACAAACACACCCTGCATTCACTATACACACTACACAAACACACCCTGCATTCACTATACACACTACACAAACACACCCTGCATTCACTATACACACTACACAAACACACCCTGCATTCACTATACACACTACACAAACACACCCTGCATTCACTATACACACTACACAAACACACCCTGCATTCACTATACACACTACACAAACACGCCCTGCATTCACTATACACACTACACAAACACACCCTGCATTCACTATACACACTACGCAAACACACCCTGCATTCACTATACACACACACTACACAAACACACCCTGCATTCATTATACACACACACACTACACAAACACACCCTGCATTCATTATACACACACACACTACACAAACACATCCTGCATTCATTATATACACACACACACACACACACACACACACACACACACACACAGCTAGTCTGTCTAAACACACTACATGTGGCATGTATATTTTGTGCATTTACCTTTAGAAATAGGTTATTTTTTCAAAATGGTAAATGTACAGAATATCGGCAAGTTATCGGCTATCGGCCTGAAAGTTCACAGATTATTGGTATCGACTCTAATAAAACAAATATCGGTCGATCCCTACCTTCGGCTTCCAGTATCATTTCTATGTGGAGGACACACAAATGTATCTGTCCTCCCCCGATTTCTCACCACCACGCTTGACTTGTGTCTCTGACTGCCTCTCTGCTATTGCCAACTGGATGGCTGCTCATTTCCTTAAACTGAACCTGTCTAAAACAGAACTTCTGGTCTTCCCTCCCTCAAGTGTTGCTACTCCCTTGTCTGTGTCCCTGCAAATCAATGGCGCTACCAACCGCTCTACCTTTAAGGCGCCTTGGTGTTCTCTTTGACTCTGACCACTCCTTCACCCCTCACATCCAATCAATCGCCAAATTCTGCTGATTCCATCTCAAACATTGCGCACATCCGACCCTATTTAAAACCTGATATGGCAAAGATGCTTGTCCATGATATTGTCCTCTCTCGCCTTGACTACTGTAATCTGCTGCTCAGTGGTCTTATGTGCTCCCAACTTGCCCTGTTACAGTCTATAATGAATGCGGCAGCGAGTCTCATCTTTTTGTCTGCCCGCATCTCTCATGCCTACTACCCTCTTTGTCCATCCCTACATTGGCTTCCCGTAAGATATAGAGCTCAATTTAAGATCCTGACACTTGCTTTCAAATCTCTACACAATGCTGCTCCCACCTACTTATTCTCACTAATACACAAATATGTCCCGTCTAGGCCCCTACGCTCTGCCGGAGACCTACGTCTAACCTCTGCTCGTACTCCTACCTATGATGCTCACCTTAAAGACTTCTCTAGGGCTGCACCGTTCCTATGGAACGCCCTTCCCCTCTCTGTTCATAGACTTTCACCCAATCTCCATTCCTTCAAACATATCATCTAAACTGTAAACAGCTTTCCGTCCCGAGCAACCTGATTCCTCTCCTGAAACGGTCATCAAAACAAAACACTAAGCTCTCAATGAATACTATCCTAGCAACCTACTTTACTACCCTACCCTTACCTTTTGTGTCACATTACCCCACTACCTCTAGCATGTAAACTCACTGAGCAGGGCCATCAATCCCTCTGTTACTGTCACTATACCCCACTCCCTCTAGCATGTAAACTCACTGAGCAGGCCCTCAATCCCTCTGTTACTGTGTCACTATACCCCACTCCCTCTAGCATGTAAACTCACTGAGCAGGGCCCTCAATCCCTCTGTTACTGTGTCACTATACCCCACTACCTCTAACATGTAAACTCACTGAGCAGGACCCTCAATCCCTCTGTTACTGTGTCACTATACCCCACTCCGTCTAACATGTAAACTCACTGAGCAGGGCCTCAATCCCTCTGTTACTGTGTCACTATACCCCACTACCTCTAACATGTAAACTCACTGAGCAGGACCCTCAATCCCTCTGTTACTGTGTCACTATACCCCACTCCCTCTAACATGTAAGCTCACTGAGCAGGACCCTCAATCCCTCTGTTACTGTGTCACTATACCCCACTCCCTCTAACATGTAAACTCACTGAGCAGGGTTCTCAATCCCTCTGTTACTGTGTCACTATACCCCACTCCCTCTAACATGTAAACTCACTGAGCACGGCCCTCAATCCCTCTGTTACTGTGTCTCTATACCCCACTCCCTCTAACATGTAAACTCACTGAGCAGGGCCCTCAATCCCTCTGTTACTGTCACTATACCCCACTCCCTCTAACATGTAAGCTCACTGAGCAGGCCCTCAATCCCTCTGTTACTGTGTCCCTATACCCCACTCCCTCTAGCATGTAAACTCACTGAGCAGGGCCCTCAATCCCTCTGTTACGGTCACTATACCCCACTCCCTCTAACATGTAAACTCACTGAGCAGGCCCTCAATCCCTCTGTTACTGTGTCACTATACCCCACTCCATCTAACATGTAAACTCACTGAGCAGGACCCTCAATCCCTCTGTTACTGTGTCACTATACCCCACTCCATCTAACATGTAAACTCACTGAGCAGGGCCCTCAATCCCTCTGTTACTGTGTCACTACCCCACTCCCTCTAACATGTAAACTCACTGAGCAGAGCCCTCAATCCCTCTGTTACTGTGTCACTATACCCCACTCCCTCTAACATGTAAACTCACTGAGCAGGGCCCTCAATCCCTCTGTTACTGTGTCACTATACCCCACTCCCTCTAACATGTAAACTCACTGAGCAGGCCCTCAATCCCTCTGTTACTGTGTCACTATACCCCACTCCCTCTAACATGTAAACTCACTGAGCAGGGCCCTCAATCCCTCTGTTACTGTGTCACTATACCCCACTCCCTCTAACATGTAAGCTCACTGAGCAGGCCCTCAATCCCTCTGTTACTGTGTCACTATATCCCACTCCCTCTAACATGTAAACTCACTGAGCAGAGCCCTCAATCCCTCTGTTACTGTGTCACTATACCCACCTCCCTCTAACATGTAAACTCACTGTGCAGGGCCCTCAATCCCTCTGTTACTGTGTCATTATACCCCACTCCCTCTAACATGTAAACTCACTGAGCAGGTCCTCAATCCCTCTGTTACTGTCACTATACCCCACTCCCTCTAGCATGTAAACTCACTGAGCAGGCCCTCAATCCCTCTGTTACTGTCACTATACCCCACTCCCTCTAGCATGTAAACTCACTGAGCAGGGCCTCAATCCCTCTGTTACTGTGTCACTGTACCCCACTCCCTCTAACATGTAAGCTCACTGAGCAGGCCCTCAATCCCTCTGTTACTGTGTCACTATACCCCACTCCCTCTAACATGTAAACTCACTGAGCAGGCCCTCAATCCCTCTGTTACTGTCACTATACCCCACTCCCTCTAGCATGTAAACTCACTGAGCAGGCCCTCAATCCCTCTGTTACTGTCACTATACCCCACTCCCTCTAACATGTAAACTCACTGAGCAGAGCCCTCAATCCCTCTGTTACTGTGTCACTATACCCCACTCCCTCTAACATGTAAACTCACTGAGCAGGCCCTCAATCCCTCTGTTACTGTCACTATACCCCACTCCCTCTAGCATGTAAACTCACTGAGCAGGGCCCTCAATCCCTCTGTTACTGTGTCACTATACCCCACTCCCTCTAGCATGTAAACTCACTGAGCAGGGCCTCAATCCCTCTCTTACTGTGTCACTATACCCTACTCCCTCTAACATGTAAACTCACTGAGCAGGGCCCTCAATCCCTCTGTTACTGTGTCACTATACCCCACTCCCTCTAGCATGTAAACTCACTCAGCGGGGCCCTCAATCCCTCTGTTACTGTGTCACTATACCCCACTCCCTCTAGCATGTAACCTCACTGAGCAGGGCCCTCAATCCCTCTGTTACTGTGTCACTATACCCCACTCCCTCTAGCATGTAAACTCACTCAGCGGGGCCCTCAATCCCTCTGTTACTGTGTCACTATACCCCACTCCCTCTAACATGTAAACTCACTGAGCAGGGCCCTCAATCCCTCTGTTACTGTGTCACTATACCCCACTCCCTCTAACATGTAAACTCACTGAGCAGGGCCCTCAATCCCTCTGTTACTGTCACTATACCCCACTCCCACTAACATGTAAACTCACTGAGCAGGGCCTCAATCCCTCTGTTACTGTGTCACTATACCCCACTCCCTCTAACATGTAACCTCACTGAGCAGGCCCTCAATCCCTCTGTTACTGTGTCACTATACCCCACTCCCTCTAACATGTAACCTCACTGAGCAGGCCCTCAATCCCTCTGTTACTGTGTCACTATACCCCACTCCCTCTAACATGTAACCTCACTGAGCAGGGCCCTCAATCCCTCTGTTACTGTGTCACTATACCCCACTCCCTCTAACATGTAAACTCACTGAGCAGGGCCCTCAATCCCTCTGTTACTGTGTCACTATACCCCACTCCCTCTAACATGTAACCTCACTGAGCAGGGCCCTCAATCCCTCTGTTACTGCATGCTTTATGAAATGGCAGCCATTTTGTCTCCCGAATGCAGGCAGAGGTACTTGGTCGTTGAACGCCTGGAGCTAATTCCAGATAATTCCATCTCGCGAGCCCCAGTGAAATTGTACCGCCGCCTGCTCCTCTCACAGACAAGCCAGGAGAGAGCACTTTTCGGGGAAAATACGGGTTCATCTGAGGGGAGCAGCCACTGCCTCTTTCTTCCTGGAACTGTTTTGGGCTACAACCTCGTGGTCAGATAGTCAAAACTGTGCCTCAATGGCGATTCCCTTACACTGAATGGATCTGAGAGCTATTTGGACAAATTGGGTGCCCAGACCCGGGCTATTCGGGGATATAGGACATGTGGAGTGTAGTTTGAATGTGTTTATTTATTTTATGTATATTTCCCTGTAACAGAGATAATTGAATTACCAGTCTTTGACCCAATTATATCCCAGACACAGGGATGCCTGGGAGAGGTTTGTGTTCTTTTGTATGGTGACCCCATGCTGAGGTCTGTGAGTAAAAGGCAGAGTGTGTGGTACAATACAAACTCCCAGAACTCTGTCGTCCATTTACTGGGAGAGGAAAGGGCTATTCACTGCTCAACATAGTGTTCTAGCTTGTGCAGGATCCATTGGGGGAAGTCCTTGTAAGGACTATAGCTTCCAGGACTGTGTGTCGTCCAGTCTCTGGGAGGGAATAGAGCTGGTCTATCCTGGTCCAGGAAGGAGAAGCTCCAGGAGGACCCCAGTCAAGCCACATCAATTGGAGCACTGAGGTTTTCCCCTGTTCCAGATAGGAAGAGATTCTTACAGGGAGATCCGCTACAGTAAGTATTGGGAATTCATTTATTTATACTAAAACATTAATAAATAAAATAAAAAAAATTGCAACGGTCCAACCCATTTCTTCCAAAACATGGACTTCTTTATAAAATCAGTCAATAACCATGCAAAATCCCACAAACATGCAGCCCAATAGCGATTCTAAGTTTCTCCTTCCAATCCTTCTCAGATGACGGCACGCCTTCCCATCTTGTGAGGATCTGTGCACATGGTGATTGGAGTGGCTGTTTGCATTCCGTTTGCCCTCCCTTTGCTTTCCATTGCAAGCTTCCACTTTCCTGTCAATCACGTTTGTGTTCAAACTATGGTTCTTCATGCTTGCCACTTTTTGTATCATATGGTTATCGATTATAGAAATGACACAACAGCCAGTGGAAGAAAGTAAATAAATGAATAGATACAGTCCTACGCTGGAGTTGGTAGGGGTTGCAGGGTATAACGGGCATAACCCATAAGACATAATATAGAAAAGAGAAAGGCTGACAAAAGGGATTACAAACAGGTCCTCCCAATCATCGGTCTCAATACCCCTGGATGGATTTGTTCATAGTAGTGGCTAGGAATTGCCAGTATGGAACATACATACGAAAAATATGAAAAATAAAAAAAATTTATTAGTCCCTTCTAGGGAAGAAAAAACACGACAAAATATAAAGTTAAAACAAAAGCAAAAAACAGTGTATATACAGTATGTGTATATACAGACAGAGTAGGGATCCTCTGTCGAAAGCTGACCTCCCAATATACCTTGTTATCAAATAAATAAATAGATAAATTGCAACAAAGTTACAGACGCTAAGAGTAGCTATTTTAATGTATCTAGGGACAGACAGTAGTGTTGCCCTAATAGAGTTGCAATATATCAAAGTCGCTAGAGGGGGGAGGAAACAAAAGGCTCCCCTCACAAGGTATACTAAGGCGATAGAGTATTAAACAATGTATGGTTATATACGGCACTCTAAGGCTAGCCCCAGATACGGCATAGATTCCCCCTTAGTAAATGATAGAAAGTGGACCCCTGATATTGATAGCCCACTGACTATGCATAGAGGGTAGAGCTTCCTAATGTTGTATATGGAGGGTAGAGCTAAGCATCCCATGTGAGAGCCTGTAAAAAAATTTCGTTGGCTCCTAATATTATTATATCGCTTGGATGTATAGCTCAAAATGCAACAAACAGACCTAAGTCCTAATGTATAGTTCTAGTCTTGAAAGGTAAATAGAGCGATGGAAAACCCCCCCCCCATCAGATAGCCCAACAAGTAACTAAAAAAACTGGTAGATTCATGAGCTTAAACTGAAGGAAAGCTCCCTGCTTCCTCTAGGTATGAATTCCGGTAAACAGTCTGCGTAGGCAAAGTAAGGCAAGTGCTGGCTAAACATAAAATCCTAAAGTTTAGAGGCATAGACTTCCCTATTGTTACTGCTAACGTCTGTCTAGGTATGAACTCCGGTAAACAGTCTGCGTAAGCAAAATAAGGCAAGTGCTGGCTAAACATAAAATCCTAAAGTTTAGAAGCATAGACTTCCCTATTGTTACTGCTAACGTCTGTTAAACGAGCTCGGTGCTGGCTCGTACTAACTAAACACACATTCCTATCTTATTCGAGGAGAAAGCTTCCATAGTATTGAATACTTAGTAGACAGATCCCTAAATAAATCTCGGACCAAGTGGTCCCGGTACTGGCTCAACGCGCGTTTCGGCGCTTAGATTTGCGCCTTTGTCAAGAGCTTACCGGGATGAGTAAGCCCGCCGTATTTTTAAAGCACATAAGCCCGCCCCTCAAGCTACCGACGTCATCATCACGCTCGAGCGGCATTGGTCGGTGGGCGGGGACTAAATGTTTGAATGGCATAAGCAGCCGTCCGGCAAAGGGGTAACGAAAAAGTTAACCCTATGTTTGCCAGGATCCTGGATGCATGCCAGAAAAAATGTCCCAAGGGGGACAATGGTAGAAAGTATCATATTTTGAGATAAATTGAAGCCTATTACTGCAGGAAAAGTAACATAAATGCTATTAAGAGTTGGAGATGCAGAAACTCTAGATATTTAGAGGGATGAACAATTGAACAGATAAATTGAACAAATTAAAACAACTGAATAAAGTATATTCCAGAAAGTAAATAATGTATAGAGAAGATATAATTATATACTACAAATGTATATGCAAAAATTGTTAGAATGGCTTTAAAAATATAATGACAGTGAACTGTTCATATATATATGGGAGACATATCCCAAAGGGTGCCCAAAAAGGAGGGGGGGGCTGTGTCCCCAGGGGGCCAGTAATGCATGTATGTAGATATTGGATAAAGTTTTTGGACCTTTTTCGAGTTTCAGATGATGACCACATGAAGGGGTCATAAATTTGATGTAGTGGTAAAGTGAATATCATCACTCCGTTTGACTGTCCTACCCCGGATATTTGGGTATTCACAGATTTTCTGATAGTGGCCATAAGGAGGGATCACTTATAATGGGTCTATTTATTCTTAGGCCCTTCTTATCCTTTTTGTAGGGGATCCTTGTGAGATGCCGTGATGTATTTATATGAATGGTGCAAATGAGAACCCTTCATTTAAACCCCTAGGTTGTAGAGTCTTGAGCCTGTATATCCAAAAACTTTCACGTTGCCTGAGGAATCTATCGTAGTCACCCTTCCTCTTGTCCCGTTTCACCAGTTCAAGGCCACAGAAACGTAGACCATGTGATTTGCCTGAATGTTGTTCCCTTAGGTGACGAGCAATTGGCGTTTCAATAGTTAATTTGGGTGATCTAACGTGTTCCTTAATCCTTTCTTTAAAGGGGCGAAAGGTTTTGCCTACGTATTTACAGTTGCATTCGCAAGTGAGTAGATATACCAGACCTGAGGTGTTGCAGTTGAAAAAAGATGCAACATTAAAGGTCTGTTTGTTATCACTATCGGTCACTTTCTTAGAGTCTCGTTTAATATATTTGCAGGCGACACATCGCCCGCATTGGAAAGTGCCAGTGATGGGTCTATGGAGCCATGTTTTGATCCCCGAGCGTACTGGTTGGAAATGGCTGGGGACCAAGAGATCTCTTAGGTTCTTGCCTCTACGTGCCGTCATGTCTACTCTTGGACCCAAAATCTTTTTAAGATGCACATCCCCTGTTAGGAGTGGCCAGAATTTTTGTATTCCGGATTTCACTTTGTTCCAGCCAGCGTCATAGGTTGCGATCAAACGGGGGCTGGAGATGGCAGGTGGTGTAGGTTGACTCGCACTCAAGAGGGTCTCTCTCTCAGACTCCAAGGCTCGTCTATAGGCTCTCTTTAGGCACCGATTGGGGTAGCCTTTGTCCTTGAATTGTGATCTCAGGATGTCAGCCTGAGTCTTAAACTCCTGCAAAGAACTGCAATTTCTGCGTGCCCTAAGGTATTGGCCTATGGGGATGCCTTGTTTGAGGGGTTTAGGGTGAAAACTGTCCCAATATAGAAGACTGTTTGAGGCAGTTGGTTTTTTAAAAAGTGTAGTTTGAAGCAGTTGGTT
Organism: Pelobates fuscus; assembly: GCF_036172605.1. Taxonomy (NCBI): domain Eukaryota; kingdom Metazoa; phylum Chordata; class Amphibia; order Anura; family Pelobatidae; genus Pelobates; species Pelobates fuscus. The sequence goes on from NC_086325.1 coordinate 172,126,318, forward strand.
TTCAATCGAGACAGTCAGATCCAGGAAATTGAGGGTTTTTCCTCCAAACTCGGAAGTAAATCTCAGATTGTGGACATTCTCATTTAGGAGGGCTACAAACTGATTGAATTCATCAATTGTGCCTTTCCAAACTATTAAGATGTCATCTATATACCTAGCCCAAAGATGTATCAGGGGGGCAAAGGGTAAAAGTCTGGTTGATTTAATGACTACTTCCTCCCACCACCCCAGGTGCAGGTTTGCATATGATGGGGCACAAGCTGTCCCCATCGCAGTGCCCTGCACCTGGTGATAGAATTTGTCATTAAAAAGAAAGTAGTTGTGCGTCAAAACAAATCTAAGTAGTTCCAATGTGAACTCAGAATGAGTAGAGAGGTTAACGCCTCTTTTTTCCAAGTAGTATTGGACATGTTGTAAGCCCCCCTCATGGGGTATGGAGGAATAAAGAGCCTCTACATCCAAGCTACATAGGTTTACAGGTTCTGGTAGAGTGAGATTAGAGAGGAGAGCCAAAGTCTGTTTTGTGTCCTGAATGAAGGATGGCAGTGACTCGACAAAAGGGCGTAAAATCTGGTCCAAATAAATACTCCCGTTTTGTGTGAGACAATCATTGCCAGAGACAATTGGGCATCCTGGTGGGTCTAGTTTTTTTTTGTGGATTTTAGGTAGGCAGTAGAAAGTCGCTATCCTAGGGTTCTTATTAAGAATGAATTCGTATTCTTCCCTGGATAGCAGACCTCTACTGCGTCCCTTATCCAAAATCCGTTTATACTCCTCCAAAAAGGAGTTTGTAGGGTCCGTAGAGAGTATTCTATAGGTTTCCCTATCATCCAGGATTTTAAGGGCCATTTTGATGTAATTAGCTGACTTTTTGATGTAATTAGCTGACATTTTGATGTAATTAGCTGACTGCTGGTTTTATGATTGTCTCCCTATCCTCTCTAAGTGATTGTAAAGCCTTCCCCTCAAGTTTGGTCAAATTCATATTGGGCTGAAAGTCGAGATCACTGTTTTTAATGCTTTCGATTTCGAATTTGACTGCTTCCAAGAAAACCTCAATATTCCTGTAGCTGCCTATGTGTGGTGTGAAACGGCTTTTTGGTTTCAGATTTGTCAGGCTCTTGCTCTTGGTGACGGTGGGATCATTTTCATCTAATAAGGACACTAGAGCCATCAGGCCATTATAGTCATCCTCAGATATACCCAGGTCTTTAGTTTTTCTTTCAATCTGTAATTGATGGTATTTACAGAGAGCCAATTTTCTCACGAACAAATGTATATCTTTGACCCATGTAAATTTGTTGTATGCTGGGGTGGGTACAAAGGAGAGGCCCTTTTTAAGGACATTCATCTCGTGAGGGGTTAAGGTTATCGATTATAGCCCCAAAACCTCCTGCTAGGCACATAAAATCAAAGATACATGCGGGAAGCAATGCCTTATATTAAAGACCCCAAATCAATATTACAAGAATTAAGTAATATTGAGGGGAGGAAGAATTATAGTTGGGCTACATTGGATGTCACAGCTCTTTTTACCGTGATCCAAAGTGATTTGGGAGTAGAAGCACTAACTATATATATATATATAATATAATTGAAAGATATCAGTATCATTGAAATATATCATAACAGCTTGAGAGAGAGTTCATTCTAGCCTCCATCTATTTTATACTGGAACACAATTTCTTTGAAGATAAATGTTATTTACAGATTACCAGTGATGTTTATGGGCACCAAGTTTGCCCCCAGCTATTTTAACATCTTCATGAGACGATCAAAAAATGTAACCTTCTAGTCGAGACTTGACTGAGAGGCGAATTTGGTGCTGTGGTGGAGATTTATTGATAATATTGTTAGGAGTGATTTTGAAGGATATTTTAGGGATGTTGGTTACCTAAATAACATGAATTAGATTAAAAGAATGGAATAAAAATACCATCAATTTTCTGTTTGTTTACGCGACACTAGCCACAACTCTCTCCATATGGCTTGCACAGTCTTTCTAAACACTTCCTGTAAAGAGAGATCTAATGTTTATACTTCCTTTATAGCACACTGTTTAATCTAAAACATTTAATCAACCGCTTTGTTAAAAGCCTTCTAGACCCTGCAGAAACCTCCTGTGTGTGATCAATTTACACAGTAGGAGAATAAACTTCTAAAGCAAGTTAATATCTGATTGAAAATGAAAAGTATTTTTCATGTAAGCTATTACAGTCACACACAGGGGAGGTGTGGCTAGGTATAAACAGAAACAAAAACACAAAGTTATTTAAGTCCTAAATCACAGAAAATTCAACCATGAGACACCAGGGACATGACCCTAAAACCGTTTCATTAGGCAAATGTTGTTTTGATGCCTATAGTGTCCCTTTCTGTTATAGTGAATTGCAGTACCTTGTCCTGTGTTTAGTTTGAAAAATTTTAGTTTGATGGGTATTGGACACGCTGAAGCTCACTGGAAAGGGGAGGACCGGTATAAAAGATTAGTGTGGCGGACCACCAAGGTATCACCTCCACGGATGCCCTTTCCCCAATAAAGGAACGCCAATAACCCAGAGGTTAAAATATCGTCTGTAACGGAGCTCCGTGTACTCCAACCAAGTACCCTCCGTTGATGGATGCTCCTAGCGCTCTCAGAGGACTCCAAGCACTGCAGACGACACCACAACCACCGCAGACTCCACAACTGCCGTAGCTTAACTGGAGCCGCGCCGTCTTCCTTCCACCCTGGATCGGCTTCTGTCCTCCAGGACCGTGTGGGGGAAGACCTCTCCTCCAGGAGAGCGTATCCGGAACAAGCTCTTAAAAGAGCTAAGTGATTAAGCTCAGGGGAATATGCAGAGCATAGCAATCTCCAGTGTGATACAGCAATTCCCTCCAATAACGAGACAAGGCTACGTTTTGAAGGGTCAAGAAGAACTGAGGACTGGGACACCCAGCCTGCTTTTTATTACAAAAAGGTACACACAGGACACTCCCAGGGGGAGGTTGAAATTAACCAATCACATACATGGTACCACCCCCACGTCTCCTCCCCTCAGATAAACACATAACATAATTATAGCATACAATAAAATACAGTTTTCACACATACACTGTAACTTTAAAACTATACATTCAATCTCCATAAAAATTACATATTCAGACTCAGCATACATCAAACATACACCCTTCCAAAAATCCCAATCAGCCAAATCCCTCCAGTGGATCAAAAGTTAGCTGGAGGTCCCTTTAGGACCGACCGCAAGCACAATTTCCTGCCCAAAACAGTTCCATAGATTTGGGCTGTGCGGCCGGTCATTTCGAACGGGACTTAGTCTCTGGAGCTGAAAAACGAAGTGAAGGAGAAGGTAAGGGTCAGCGGTGTTCGGTAAAATGTGTAGCCGATTTCAGTTCCACAGAATCTTTAGCATACACCGCTGACCGCATTCGAATGAACAAAGATGGCCGCCGCCACGTGCAATTAACCTGCAGTAACCTCACAGCCTGGGAGGTAAATTGCCTGCACAGTTTAACTTCTGGGTGGTCCGCCTGTGTGGTACTTGGTTCAGTAAGCCCTATTTACTGAACCAAGTGGGGGAAAGCCAGGGGCAAGTTATTTTACAGGTCTGGGGACATAGTCTTAAAGGGGTATTGTTCATCAAAGTCACAATATGTCCCCAGACGGTTCTTAAAGGGCCATACACACCCAATAAAAGTTCATCAGTTTTCAGGGGCACAATCTTCCAGGGGCCATAGTCATGAGGAAGGAGGCTGGCAAACATGCTTCTCCACAATCCAGGGAAGCAGGGCAATTTCTCATTTAAAGGGCCAGTTACAAATAGCGATTTGTAACATCGTCCGTGTCGTATAACCCCCCACCCATGAGCCAAGGCTTAATGCTGGGAGAAGAACTGTTTTATTCAGGCCACACACAGCCTTTTATGCAAAAGCCCCAACATGGGGTTTCTCACACAGAAATGCAGGGAAATCCTTCCCATGAGCCTCTGTGCCTGAGAGATAATTATCTAAGTAAACATTTATAATTACATTATCTCTCAAGGACAGAAAAATCTAAATTCTTAACCACTCTAACAGTACCCCCAAAAAGCCCGGATCTGAGTGAACATAATATTGAAAAAAATCACTCTGATCTGTTCAGTAGTTTTGGATCGCCATCTCGGGGAAGTTTTGACCGGTCTGCCACAAGGTCGAAGCCCAAAATAGTGCCAGGGAAGTTGTGGCAACACCCGGTCTCCATTCGTGGGGTTTTGTACGAAAACCACATAAGTTATACAAAAATGGATTAGTGTAGAATGCTCCCCTCGTTTGGTAGTACATATCTCCCGAATGCCGTCTGTGTAGGTGAACTTGAACGGCCAGCAGGTGTTCGCGGGAGTGCCTGGTCAAAATCAGTTCCAGGCACTCGACAACCAAGTGTCGCTGCCTGCGTTCGGGAGACAAGATGGCCACCATCCATTGTCCCATTCACGTGCGTTTGCTTCTATTAATTCATTCCGTTGCGGTTTTCGTATGGGATACTTAACGTTCCAAGTTCTATTTGAGGCTCTGGGGTGGTCCTCGTTTGTGAACCGAACCAAATAAACAAACAAATAAAAAACAAATATATTTCTGTGAAATGTACCGAAAGAAGTGATGGGGCTATTCCTTCACAATTAGTACAGTGGGAAACCCACCGGATTGACAAATTAAACAATTAAAGGGACACATTATTTTATATAGCGCCATCAAATTCCGCAGCGCTTTACAATGGGTCTGATCTAATTCTAATCGAATCTGATTCCCTCTGTTTTTACTACAAACTGGGAGGACCAAGGAACCCACTGCAAATGTCTCATGAAAATGTGAGTGGTACTTATGAAGATTTAGATCTACTTTATTTATAGCTAGATTGTATTTCCCTATGCGAGCTTTTATTTCTTGCAGCACTACTGGGAAGTAGTTTTACATGGTATATGAATTTTAGATATTACCACATTACTCTCCATCCACCTGTGCATGCTTCACTAGTGCGCTAGCCACTTTTTTCTGTGTTTTTTTGTAGTTTTGTGTGAAATTGTGTGGTTGATTTCACAGTGGAATTTTAGCAGCACTGCCACTTGTGTATTTCTTAGTGCCTGGGTATACAACACACTGTTGAACAGTTACCTTCCAGAGAACTTCAACTATTCAAACAAATAGAAGCCCACGAACAAGAGACGCACTTTAACCATGACCATTCACCTTTCCGTTCGGTAATTTGACGGTTTTAAATAGACCGGCCGTACAGCCCAAGCTGCTGTGCAGTAGTGGAGTTGCTTTATCCCATCCGCTGGATCCAAGTAGAGAGCAATGCAGAGCTCTTAAAAGAGCTAGTGATTATGCCGAGTAGGTTCCCTTTCAATAACGAAGACAAGGCTATGTTTTAAAGGGTCAAGAAGAACTGAATTTTAATGGCAGGTATTCTCCTTTTATGTGATGCTCCCATGCAAGGGAAACACCCGCACAATTATTACAGTAACCAATAAAACACAAGGTACAACCCACACATCTCCGAATATCTGGTATCCACTGATAGCCCTAATCTGGGTGAGCAACATATTTAGAAATCCCCCAGATCGGGCCAGGGGTTCGGGAATTATGGGGGTTTAAAGTTTTGACCGACTGCACAGGCACAGTAGCCGAAAACAGTTCCATAAGTTTTTGCCTTGCGGTTGGTCTCTGTTCATGTAATAAAAAGTCCCGAACGGCTTGCCATCCATGAATATCCTGGCGTTCGTACGAATCCCCATGATTAACTTAGTCTTTCTACCGAACGGCGGGACGTTCGGTAGTTTCGGCATGAATTTATGGAAGTCTGGAGGTCTCAGCGGTGTTTCCCTAGTCGAGTGTCCGATTTTAGTTCCAGACACTCGACGGCAAAACACCGCTGTTCGGGAGTTTAAGATGGCCGGCGCCACGTGTAAACTCCCGAAATGACGGCCAATATGAATACATTAGCCGAACAGGGAGGTAAATTGAAGCATAACTAGGCATCAGGGTGGTCCGGTGTTCGGTAGTTAATTCGGGATTTTTGAACAGTTCACATAAAATACAGATCCCGCGAACGAGCACAGAGGGGATCTGTTACACTCTGGAACGGTTTTGGGCATGAAACCATGCGTGCGGTCGGTCAAAAGAGACTTCCAGGAATTTCCTGAACCCCTGCTCTGATATGGGTGACTTTTGGATATGTTCACCCAGATCAGGGCTATCAGAGGATGGGGATATGTTATGTTTTGGGGTGTTTTCTATACTTTGTGTAAAAATGTGTTTTTTCTGCCTGGGGATAATTAAGTTAGTACATTATCTACCTTAGTTATATTACAAGTAAGAGCTGTTCCTGCTACGCTCTCCTGGAGGAGAGGTCTTTCCCACACGGTCCAGGATGTCAGCGGTTGGTCCAGGTTGGGAGGAAGACGGCGAGATTCCAGTTTTGGAGTCTGCGGTACTTGTGGGGTCTGGTGCGGTGCTTATAGTCCTTGACGTCAGCTAGGAAGCACCCGTTGATGGAGGTGCCCAGTTAGGGTTCCAGGTGATCCGTTACAGGGGATTTTACACATTACATTACATTGGCATATTTATAAGACATAATTTGTTTTGTATAAAAAAACAAAAACGTATGTATGCTTTCACAATCACAATATATAATTTATCAATTTTTATATCGATATTGGATTTAATTTTACTACATGACAGGAGGCTTTATATTTTGAATTGAAATCTCTTTACTGAACTCCAAGAGCAAACATACCTTACATTAAAACAGCCAATCAGAACAAAGGTCAGCAGGGTATATAAAGGCCTAACACAAGCTCCTCCTCTTTTTTTGCTGCTTCGGCTGTATTTGGTTCTCTCTGGTATTGTCTATTGATTGCATTGATGGTTGTTTTCTTTATTTTGTACTGCATTTATTACACTTTTGCTGTGCCCCCATCTGTCTTATTCCCCCTAGTTTATATATTTGTGTACTTTTCTCTGATTTCCTTTCAGGACCTCCTGCTCGGTTTGCTTGCATTACTGTATATTATCGGCCTGGGGGACTGGGAGGATTATGGGTGGCTGGGGTACCCTTCCTCTCATTTCTATACTTGCTTGAAGGTCCACTGGAGAGGACTCACTGGCCCTTGCGTGCGCACAGTGGGCATCTTAAATCTCCAGAGATTCCCTGCAGCCATTTTATTTTTGGTTTAGATCAGGATTCACCGTCAACCTCTAGCAAACAAGATCTCTTGAATGCATGCCAGCTATACTATAGATATTTGATTCTACTTTTCCACTATATCTACAGAAAACATATGGAGTTATTGGGGAAGGTAACAACCTCATTTTAGGTCTGGCTGTTGTGATACTAGAAGTTGCCTTGACAAACCCACACAGCCCTATCACAGACTACTCCCATATAAATACTACCCTTTCCATGGGCAAGATGATTGGCAAGACATCTTTGAGGATACCGTTATGTTAAGCTTCCAAGAGGGTGACACCCACACGAACTCTAGCATTCCAAGGAAGATGTCTTTCTGGACACTCAAAGGGTAACTATTTGAACCATGTTCAATCCAAATGCCCCCAATCTCTACTCCCAGATAAGATGGCTAATATGCCAGAATTCAACGCCACTGTGGTGGTTTTTATGAATAGGCCCAACATTACCTCAATAGTTATGCAGCCCTATGTTCAAACAGCACATAGCCGTGCTCCTATGGATTGATACAAAACTGCTCAAGTTGGGTTCTAAGGAGCTGGGATCCATGGTCAAGGGTCTTCTCTTCGGGGAGCCTTTCATTGTTGAAGTAAAAAGCATGTCACTCTTCACTACGTTGAATAAGGCGAGGACCTCTATGAGGCTATGTTCAAAGCATCACCCGAGAGGGTAGTTTTTGGGAGGGTTTGGCGGTAGTAGGGCAGTGTTGCCAGCCGCTTTTGGACATCCAGCCCCAGGACCAACCTGCCTTCATCATCCTCCTATCCTGCCGTTTCCAATCGGATCACCTCCTTCCACAGAGGATCGGATGGAGCAAGAAATCAAGCTTGCCTTTCCCCAGGTAGGTCCTGTACAGATATCCCTTTTAACTGGGCTAACTGCGGGCAGGTTGTCCCAGTGTTACAGAATTGGACAGCAATTTCCATGGATGCCTGTGTCCTCTGTGGGAAAACAATGCTACGTCATAGAATTCCATTCACCACCCAGTCAGGCGCTGCCTCAGCCTGTGCCTCCCTTACATGTTTCCAGAGCCCACAGTATCCTCACCAAAGGCACAGTTCAATTTGTATCGGACAAAGGCGGCTGTAACGGAGCTTCGAGTACCCCGGTATGGTGCCTCGGCCAACTGATGCTCCTAGTGCTCACCGAGGACTCCAAGCACTCCACCAGACACCATCAGCACCGCAGTCCCCACGTCCAGCGTTACAGCTTGGCTGGGAACTTGCCGTCTCCTATCCACCCTGGACCTACGACAAGGCTCCAGGTTCCAGTGGGTGAACCTCTCTTCCTCCAGAGAGTAAAGCAGGAATAGCTGCTAAAAGAGTTTAGTGATTATAATCCCTGGGGAGTATAGTGATATAGCAATCCCCAGGGTAGATGCAGCCTTTTCCCCCCACACATGAGACGAGACTATGTTGAGGGTAAAACAGGAACTCTTTAATGCAAAGCAAGCACTTACAATTTATACACCCATTTAACCCCCCCCCCCACCCCACCCCACCTCATACAGCCTCATTTACATACAATAGGTTACATAGAGCACTATAGTACAAGGAAGGGTGGGTTCAGACATTAGCAAGGGCTGATGGGAGATTGAGGAGAGACAAAGCAGCTAGTTTAAACTGGTCTGGCAGTGTCCCTGGGACAACGCCCTGCTGGAGAAACAAAAGGACCGGAAAAAGGGGGAGGGGAAGAGGCACATTTTCACATGGAAGTCACTTTTTAACATTTATTTTTGCAGGGACCATAGTCCCAGGGCAGGAGGCTGGCAAACAGCCCCTCCAAAAACCAGTGGCGAGGTCATTTTCACCACAGCGGCTTTTTCAGTAAAGAAGCCTACTGACCCGTCAGAAATTATGCCATCTCAATGCGTTGGTTCTTATCGCTTCCGCAGCTTTCGGCTTAGCTCACACTTTTGTCTTGTTCAGTCAGGTCGAGGACGAGCGAGTGTGTGATATTGTCAGTTTCTTGTTTTCGCCGGAGGGAGTATCGATTTCGATATGGAAACAGATTATATCTCGTTTAGCTTTTTTACCGTTTTTCCAAACGGTGCCCCCTTTTTGCATGGTTAAATTGTTGCTTCGATGGAGATGACCAGACCTAGATGAGTGGTGAACGCCTCATGTCAAACTGCACAAGCCAGTTTCAATCACTATATTGGCGAGACAGATTTGATGGCTGTTGTCGCTTGCAGGTGTGGATTCGTGGTTTGGAGTCCACTTGGTCCGCAGGGCGTCGACAGGTTTCTTGGCAGGGGCATCTTTTGCCGATGAAAATATTTACCTCCTGTCATTACTAAAATTAAGATTATAGGTACACTACGTTAACATAATCTGCAATTTATATCAATGATACAAAGTGGATTTCATTATATGTGTGTGTGTGTGTGTGTGTATATAAATATATATCAAAAAACCAAAGCATACAATGAGGCTTAAGTTATACTAGTAGTAGCAAGTCGGTTGAGGTGTGCTGAAACAGACGAATGGGATAGGGCCTGAAAAATTTGGGAATATACATATAAATATGGGAGAGGTGGGAGAGTTTCCAAAACGTAGGCTCTTGCCGCGCATGCGCATTCAGCCGAGGAGGAGAGCTTCCTGCCCGGCGCTGGAGAAAGAGGTAAGTTTAACCCCTTCCTCCCCCTAGAGCCAAGCGGGAGGGGGCACCCTCAGGACACTATAGTGCCAGGAAAACTAGTATGTTTTCCTGGCACTATAGTGGTCCTTTAAGACCATTCCCACTGAAGCACCAATAGGACTGAGAGGTTAGCATTTGCAGAATTTTGGATGGTTGTTTTTATGTATTATTTGGTCCCTGAAGAAATTGGTTGGACCTTTGTATTTTATTTTTATTTCTAAAGTGTTTTAATAAAAACCACTTCTCCAGACCGCCCCCACACCCCCAGAAAAACAGAATTAATTCCCTTACAGTACAGGCGTCAAATGGAGTGGAGTGTAAACAATGTCTGCTACGACCAGAGGAAGGAAGAAGCAGTGAGACTACGCAGCACTATGTGCTGTCTGCGAATTGAATGCATAAAGCCAGGATTTACAGCATAGGAAGATATATTCTTTATCCTTTCCCCCAGCCAAGGTGAAGGGCAAACTATAAAAACCGTTAGTAATTGCGTGCCAAGACCTCTCTGGCACTCCCCCACGCAGGCACACATCTGTCTAGCTCAGCCTTCGAATCCCTTCACCGCTTCCACCCGTTACAATACATGCCTCCCGTGCAACCTACTACCAATGCATTCACCATCAGCAAACCCCTTCCAATACATCTTGCCTCTCACAGTACACCCCACATCCCCTTTCAATACATCCCCCCCTCTTCCCACCACCCTTTCAATACATCCCCCCTCTTCCCACCACCCTTTCAATACATCCCCCCTCTTCCCACCACCCTTTCAATACATCCCCCCTCTTCCCACCACCCTTTCAATACATCCCCCCCTCTTCCCACCACCCTTTCAATACATTCCCCCCCTCTTCCCACCACCCTTTCAATACATTCCCCCCTCTTCCCACCACCCTTTCAATACATTCCCCCCTCTTCCCACCACCCTTTCAATACATTCCCCCCCTCTTCCCAACACCCTTTCAATACATTCCCCCCCTCTTCCCACCACCCTTTCAATACATCCCCCCCCTCTTCCCAACACCCTTTCAATACATTCCCCCCCTCTCCAATACATTCCCCCACTTCCCACCACCTTTTTAATACACTTCCAGCCTCTACTCACTCAGTTATAATATACATACGAGTTTCCAATCTGTTTATCTCTGCCTTTTCTCGAACCTCTGCCTTTTCATCCATCTTACAAAACATTAAAAGACCACTGTAAGCACCCAGACCACTTCAGCTCAATGAAGTGGTCTGGGTGCCGGGTCCCTCTAGTTTTAACCCTGCAGCTGAAAACATAGCCGTTGCAGAGAAGCGGCTATGTTTCACTAAGTGTTAATCCAGCCTCTAGTGGATGTCTCACTGAGCCGCTAGAGGAGCTTCCGCGATTCTCACTGTGAAATTACAGCGAGAAGACGCTGGACGTCCATAGGAAAGCATTGAGTAATGCTTTCATTTGGGCTGTTTGAATGCGCGCGCAGCTCTTGCCGCTCATGCACATTTGGATCTGACGTCGGCAGAGCAAGGAGAGTTCCCCAGCAAAGAGGAAGCCTGGCGCTGGAGAAAGGTAAGTGGCTGAAGGAGTTTTAACCCCTTCAGCCCAGCAGGAGGGGGACCTAATGACCCTATAGTACCTATAGTTTCCTGACACTATAGTGCTCCTTTAATCCAAACACCTTTCAATTAGGCTCTCATAGTCAACCACCTTCAAATCTGCCCTCCTTTTAGTTCTTGCTTCTCCAATCTGTTCCCCCACTATCACTCCATTACAAAGCTTGCATAGAATTCACTGCCACGCTACAAGAGACATTTCACAAAGGGACTTACCTTCTTAAGAGTACCAGCACGAGTACCCACAAACACCACAGAGTGCCCCTTATAATTGTAAGCTGCCACACTGGCCATGCCATCCGTCTTCTCCTCAAACAAAGCCATCCCCTCAATCACCTGCAGACCGCCGATTGGTTGGTTCAGAGCCAGGCCACAAAACCCATCGTGAATAAGGATTGGCTGAAAAAAAAACAAAAACAAAGTGGCATCAACAAGAGGGAACAGAGACAGTACCAAGCAAAGAGACATCAACAATAGAGAACAGAGACAGTCCCGAGCAACAAGACATCAACAAGAGAGAACAGAGACAATACCGAGCAACAAGACATCAGCAAGAGAGAACAGAAACTGCACTGGGCAACGAGACATCAACAAAACACAACAGACAGTCCCGAGCAACAAGACATCAACAAGAGAGAACAGAGGCAATACCGAGCAACAAGACATCAACAAGAGAGAACAGAGACAATACCGAGCAACAAGACATCAACAAGAGAGAACAGAGACAATACCGAGCAACAAGACATCAATAAGAGAGAACGGAGACAATACCAAGCAACAAGACATCATCAACAAGAGAGAACGGAGACAGTACCGAGCAACAAGACATCAACAAGAGAGAACAGAAACAGACTGAGCAACGAGACAAGAAAAAAAAAAAGCAAAAAAAAAAAAAAGCGCAAATCGGGGGCACACCCGGAACATGCATTTTCAGCAATGGTACAGTCAGAGACAAATGTTTATATAAAATACAGATTAAGGAACAGCGCACACATAAAAATACAGTTTTCAATTTGTCAAGGCTATTTAAAATCACCAATCTCCGCAAACAAATATGTGGATTCAGTTCCACCATATGGCCATATTGTGTTAAGCCCACAACTATGTCACAATACCCCAATATTGATGGGTCCTACACCAACTCCAACGTTAGAGAAAAATTAAATAGTGCTTGTAACGGCACCCCCAGGCATAAAAAAGGGGTTAAAAGCCGTTTAGTAGATCTTCCCTTCCAGAGACACAGGCACAGCTACTGTTGACACCACTACACCGAACCGGAGAAGCATATGAATGCTCTCAAACATTCGAATGCTGTAAACAGCCGAATAGGAAAAAACATACGAATAGGTTTACACTCCTAGCAGTCAAACTGGAACAGCATTCAATAAATCCCCCCAAGAACGAGACAAGGCTCCGTGTTGAGGGTCAAGCAGTGGTCAGACAGAGCTGTGGGTTTATTGTTCTTATATACACGTTAGTACCACCCACAGGGTTTTGGAAAACAACCAATAAACACGTACAATACACTCAGACACTCCCACACAAAATCCTCCCCTCTGCCTGTGATACAATTACCTTACACAATGGGTAATGTAATTATCACAGGCAGAGAAATACAGTTTTTCCACATTATTCATAACTTTAAAAGTATGCATCACATTCACATTTTACTTATCAGTTTATTATTATCCTTTGTCACCTTATGGATTTTATCAATTAGTCATCACTTGTATTGTATTATTAAATATCTTTTATTACTTGATAGACATCTCCTTATTTTTAGGCGCGCTCACACTATAGTTTTAATAAGAAAGAACAGACGGCACTGAGCAATGTAACAGAAGAAAACAAACAGCAGGAAACGGAGACATCAACAAGACTTTAAAAAGAGTGAACGTATTCAACACTGAGCAAACAGACAGCAGAGAAAGGCAGTGTTTACATTGCTGCCTACCAAGACCTCTAGTGACAGTCACTCAGATGGCCACTAGAGGGTCCTGTGTCCGTACTCTGCATGGAGGCGCTGAATGTTACCCATAGAGAACATACGTAATATCCTCCCACTGCTTTCCTATAGGAAAGCATTGGCTTAGCTGAGATCATTACGATCTCCGCTATGGAGGCAGAACAAGCAACAGTAAGGTTCATCTATGGCAGGGGTTCCCAACCCGTGGTACGTGTACCCCCAGGGGTACAATTCAGTGCCCCAGGGGGTACGCAAAATGATTTAGGTAATTGCGGCCACACGGGTTGGAAACCCGGCATTCGGGCAAATGCCCAGTTTGCTGTGATGGCACAGGATCTCCCCTGCAAACCCTAGCTGGGCCAGCGCTATCCGAGCACCGGTCCTGCTGTGTGTCTTCATGGGCCCCACCGGCCCACAGGCACTGACAGGCAGCCTGGAGAATGAGGGAGGAGCCGGGAGGCAGAAGGTTCCTCCTGCGAGTTTGGCAAATATAGCACCCCTGACACACACACACACACGCGCGCGCAGCACCCTTCACACGCAGCACCCCACACACACACACGCAGCACCACACACACACACACACACACGCAGCATCCCTCACACACACACGCAGCATCCCTCACACACACACACGCAGCATCCCTCACACACACACACGCAGCATTCCTCACACACACACACGCAGCATTCCTCACACACACACACGCAGCATTCCTCACACACACACACGCAGCATTCCTCACACACACACGCAGCATCCCTCACACATGTGTGTCAGGGTATGTATCCTTAAGTTTGTCAGAGTATGTATATATGTGTCTGTGTATCTGCATGTGTGGCAGTGTATGTATCGCTGTGCATCTACATGTGTGTCAGTGTGTGTATCTGTATGTATCTCTGTGCATCTGCACGTTTGTCTGTGTATCTGCATGGGTGTCAGGGTGTGAATCTGCGTGGCAGGGTTTGTATCTTTAAGTGTGTCAGTGTGTATCCAAGTGTGTGTATCTGCTTGTGTGTGTGTGTATCTGCATGGGTGTCAGTGTGTCAGGGTATGTGTGTCAGTGTATGTATATATGTGTGTGTATCTGCATGTGTGTCAAGGTATGTATCTGTGTCTGACACACAGATACATACCCTGACACACATACAAATACACACCCTGACACACATGCAGATGCACAGACACATAGATACATGCACTGACAAACTTAAAGATATAGACACTGAACACACAGATACACACTTTGACACACATACAGATACACAGACACACACGGGCACACATGCATATACGTAGATACATATATACAATCACTGACATACAGCCTGGGGCAGAGGGGAGAGCACGGAGAGCCGGGGGCAGAAGGGTGAGCAGGGAGAGCCGGGGGCAGAAGGGTGAGCAGGGAGAGCCGGGGGCAGAAGGGTGAGCAGGGAGAGCCGGGGGCAGAAGGGTGAGCAGGGAGAGCCGGGGGCAGAAGGGTGAGCAGGGAGAGCCGGGGGCAGAAGGGTGAGCAGGGAGAGCCGGGGGCAGAAGGGTGAGCAGGGAGAGCCGGGGGCAGAAGGGTGAGCAGGGAGAGCCGGGGGCAGAAGGGTGAGCAGGGAGAGCCGGGGGCAGAAGGGTGAGCAGGGAGAGCCGGGGGCAGAAGGGTGAGCAGGGAGAGCCGGGGGCAGAAGGGTGAGCAGGGAGAGCCGGGGGCAGAAGGGTGAGCAGGGAGAGCCGGGGGCAGAAGGGTGAGCAGGGAGAGCCGGGGGAAGAAGGGTGAGCAGGGAGAGCCGGGGGCAGAAGGGTGAGCAGGGAGAGCCGGGGGCAGAAGGGTGAGCAGGGAGAGCCGGGGGCAGAAGGGTGAGCAGGGAGAGCCGGGGGCAGAAGGGTGCCAGGGTCAGGGCCAGTATAAAGATTCCTCTAGGGGATAATCTCCGCCAGGGTCGGGGACAGTAAAGATTTAACTAGGGGGATAATCTCCGCCAGGGTCGGGGACAGTAAAGATTTAACTAGGGGGATAACCGTTGCGAAGGTTAAGGTCAGT
This sequence comes from Pelobates fuscus, assembly GCF_036172605.1. Taxonomy (NCBI): domain Eukaryota; kingdom Metazoa; phylum Chordata; class Amphibia; order Anura; family Pelobatidae; genus Pelobates; species Pelobates fuscus. The sequence goes on from NC_086325.1 coordinate 172,141,778, forward strand.
TTGGGATTCTTCGTGTGGTTAATCTTTGTGAGATCTTTAAACAGAGACGGGAGTGCTTGGCTCCATGGTGGTCTGTTACACTTTGAAGATATATATCAGGACTGGGATCAGGGGTCGCATGTTACTACAGTAATATTCGGCTGCCAAGGAAACCAAAGTGCAGATAGGAAGGGGACGGGGGAGGGGAATTCATTCACAAAGGGTTTTACAGGAACAATATATGGCCACTTCGCTTGTTTTAAAGTGCATCTGGGACCCACCAACAACACAACATGTTTCCTTGAATTATAAAGGAAACGAAGAATAAAACATTGATACAGGGGGTGGACATAAGATGTAATCACAGATCTGGTCAGATTTCAGTCTGGTGGACATTATTCACAGATAGCGCACGGCAGTTTAAACCAACTTCATAAACTAATCGAGCAAATTAATAATTGCACGGGAATAGGTAGTTACAGGAGTGTGAGGAGCTGCAGTGTGTGTTACAGGAGGTGTGAGGAGCTGCAGTGAGTGTTACAGGAGGTGTGAGGAGCTGCAGTGAGTGTTACAGGAGTGTGAGGGGCTGCAGTGTGTGTTACAGGAGTGTGAGGAGCTGCAGTGTGTGTTACAGGAGTGTGAGGAGCTGCAGTGTGTGTTACAGGAGGTGTGAGGGGCTGCAGTGTGTGTTACAGGAGGTGTGAGGGGCTGCAGTGTGTGTTACAGGAGGTGTGAGGAGCTGCAGTGTGTGTTACAGGAGGTGTGAGGAGCTGCAGTGTGTGTTACAGGAGGTGTGAGGAGCTGCAGTGTGTGTTACAGGAGGTGTGAGGGGCTGCAGTGTGTGTTACAGGAGGTGTGAGGGGCTGCAGTGTGTGTTACAGGAGGTGTGAGGAGCTGCAGTGTGTGTTACAGGAGGTGTGAGGAGCTGCAGTGTGTGTTACAGGAGGTGTGAGGAGCTGCAGTGAGTGTTACAGGAGGTGTGAGGAGCTGCAGTGTGTGTTACAGGAGGTGTGAGGGGCTGCAGTGTGTGTTACAGGAGGTGTGAGGGGCTGCAGTGTGTGTTACAGGAGGTGTGAGGGGCTGCAGTGTGTGTTACAGGAGGTGTGAGGGGCTGCAGTGTGTGTTACAGGAGGTGTGAGGAGCTGCAGTGTGTGTTACAGGAGTGTGAGGGGCTGCAGTGAGTGTTACAGGAGGTGTGAGGAGCTGCAGTGTGTGTTACAGGAGGTGTGAGGGGCTGCAGTGTGTGTTACAGGAGGTGTGAGGAGCTGCAGTGAGTGTTACAGGAGGTGTGGGGAGCTGCAGTGAGTGTTACAGGAGGTGTGGGGAGCTGCAGTGAGTGTTACAGGAGTGTGAGGGGCTGCAGTGAGTGTTACAGGAGTGTGAGGAGCTGCAGTGTGTGTTACAGGAGGTGTGAGGAGCTGCAGTGTGTGTTACAGGAGTGTGAGGGGCTGCAGTGAGTGTTACAGGAGTGTGAGGGGCTGCAGTGAGTGTTACAGGAGTGTGAGGAGCTGCAGTGAGTGTTACAGGAGTGTGAGGAGCTGCAGTTTGTGTTACAGGAGGTGTGAGGAGCTGCAGTGTGTGTTACAGGAGTGTGAGGGGCTGCAGTGAGTGTTACAGGAGGTGTGAGGGGCTGCAGTGTGTGTTACAGGAGGTGTGAGGAGCTGCAGTGAGTGTTACAGGAGGTGTGAGGGGCTGCAGTGAGTGTTACAGGAGTGTGAGGGGCTGCAGTGAGTGTTACAGGAGTGTGAGGGGCTGCAGTGAGTGTTACAGGAGTGTGAGGAGCTGCAGTGTGTGTTACAGGAGGTGTGAGGAGCTGCAGTGTGTGTTACAGGAGGTGTGAGGGGCTGCAGTGTGTGTTACAGGAGGTGTGAGGAGCTGCAGTGAGTGTTACAGGAGGTGTGAGGAGCTGCAGTGAGTGTTACAGGAGGTGTGGGGAGCTGCAGTGAGTGTTACAGGAGTGTGAGGGGCTGCAGTGAGTGTTACAGGAGTGTGAGGGGCTGCAGTGAGTGTTACAGGAGTGTGAGGAGCTGCAGTGAGTGTTACAGGAGTGTGAGGAGCTGCAGTGTGTGTTACAGGAGGTGTGAGGAGCTGCAGTGTGTGTTACAGGAGTGTGAGGGGCTGCAGTGAGTGTTACAGGAGGTGTGAGGGGCTGCAGTGTGTGTTACAGGAGGTGTGAGGAGCTGCAGTGAGTGTTACAGGAGGTGTGAGGGGCTGCAGTGAGTGTTACAGGAGTGTGAGGGGCTGCAGTGAGTGTTACAGGAGTGTGAGGGGCTGCAGTGAGTGTTACAGGAGTGTGAGGAGCTGCAGTGTGTGTTACAGGAGGTGTGAGGAGCTGCAGTGTGTGTTACAGGAGGTGTGAGGAGCTGCAGTGTGTGTTACAGGAGGTGTGAGGAGCTGCAGTGTGTGTGTTACAGGAGGTGTGAGGAGCTGCAGTGAGTGTTACAGGAGGTGTGAGGGGCTGCAGTGTGTGTTACAGGAGGTGTGAGGAGCTGCAGTGTGTGTTACAGGAGGTGTGAGGAGCTGCAGTGAGTGTTACAGGAGGTGTGAGGAGCTGCAGTGTGTGTGTTACAGGAGGTGTGAGGAGCTGCAGTGAGTGTTACAGGAGGTGTGAGGAGCTGCAGTGAGTGTTACAGGAGGTGTGAGGAGCTGCAGTGTGTGTTACAGGAGGTGTGAGGAGCTGCAGTGAGTGTTACAGGAGGTGTGAGGAGCTGCAGTGAGTGTTACAGGAGGTGTGAGGAGCTGCAGTGTGTGTTACAGGAGGTGTGAGGAGCTGCAGTGTGTGTTACAGGAGGTGTGAGGGGCTGCAGTGTGTGTTACAGGAGGTGTGAGGAGCTGCAGTGAGTGTTACAGGAGGTGTGAGGAGCTGCAGTGAGTGTTACAGGAGGTGTGGGGAGCTGCAGTGAGTGTTACAGGAGTGTGAGGGGCTGCAGTGAGTGTTACAGGAGTGTGAGGGGCTGCAGTGAGTGTTACAGGAGTGTGAGGAGCTGCAGTGAGTGTTACAGGAGTGTGAGGAGCTGCAGTGTGTGTTACAGGAGGTGTGAGGAGCTGCAGTGTGTGTTACAGGAGTGTGAGGGGCTGCAGTGAGTGTTACAGGAGGTGTGAGGGGCTGCAGTGTGTGTTACAGGAGGTGTGAGGAGCTGCAGTGAGTGTTACAGGAGGTGTGAGGGGCTGCAGTGAGTGTTACAGGAGTGTGAGGGGCTGCAGTGAGTGTTACAGGAGTGTGAGGGGCTGCAGTGAGTGTTACAGGAGTGTGAGGAGCTGCAGTGTGTGTTACAGGAGGTGTGAGGAGCTGCAGTGTGTGTTACAGGAGGTGTGAGGAGCTGCAGTGTGTGTGTTACAGGAGGTGTGAGGAGCTGCAGTGTGTGTGTTACAGGAGGTGTGAGGAGCTGCAGTGAGTGTTACAGGAGGTGTGAGGGGCTGCAGTGTGTGTTACAGGAGGTGTGAGGAGCTGCAGTGTGTGTTACAGGAGGTGTGAGGAGCTGCAGTGAGTGTTACAGGAGGTGTGAGGAGCTGCAGTGTGTGTGTTACAGGAGGTGTGAGGAGCTGCAGTGAGTGTTACAGGAGGTGTGAGGAGCTGCAGTGAGTGTTACAGGAGGTGTGAGGAGCTGCAGTGTGTGTTACAGGAGGTGTGAGGAGCTGCAGTGAGTGTTACAGGAGGTGTGAGGAGCTGCAGTGAGTGTTACAGGAGGTGTGAGGAGCTGCAGTGAGTGTTACAGGAGGTGTGAGGAGCTGCAGTGAGTGTTACAGGAGGTGTGAGGAGCTGCAGTGAGTGTTACAGGAGGTGTGGGGAGCTGCAGTGAGTGTTACAGGAGGTGTGAGGAGCTGCAGTGAGTGTTACAGGAGGTGTGGCAAGCTGCAGTGAGTGTTACAGGAGGTGTGGCAAGCTGCAGTGAGTGTTACAGGAGGTGTGGCAAGCTGCAGTGAGTGTTACAGGAGGTGTGGCAAGCTGCAGTGAGTGTTACAGGAGGTGTGGCAAGCTGCAGTGAGTGCTACCGGAGGTGTGGGGAGCTGCAGTGAGTGCTACCGGAGGTGTGGGGAGCTGCAGTGAGTGCTACCGGGGGTGTGGGGAGCTGCAGTGAGTGCTACCGGAGGTGTGGGGAGCTGCAGTGAGTGCTACCGGAGGTGTGGGGAGCTGCAGTGAGTGTTACCGGAGGTGTGGGGACCTGCAGTGAGTGTTACCGGAGGTGTGGGGACCTGCAGTGAGTGTTACCGGAGGTGTGGGGACCTGCAGTGAGTGTTACCGGAGGTGTGGGGAGCTGCAGTGTGTGTTAACGGAGGTGTGGGGAGCTGCAGTGTGTGTTACCGGAGGTGTGAGGAGCTGCAGTGAGTGTTACAGGAGGTGTGAGGAGCTGCAGTGAGTGTTACAGGAGGTGTGAGGGGCTGCAGTGTGTGTTACAGGAGGTGTGAGGGGCTGCAGTGTGTGTTACAGGAGGTGTGAGGGGCTGCAGTGTGTGTTACAGGAGGTGTGAGGAGCTGCAGTGTGTGTTACAGGAGGTGTGAGGAGCTGCAGTGAGTGTTACAGGAGGTGTGAGGGGCTGCAGTGAGTGTTACAGGAGGTGTGAGGGGCTGCAGTGAGTGTTACAGAAGGTGTGAGGGGCTGCAGTGAGTGTTACAGGAGGTGTGAGGGGCTGCAGTGAGTGTTACAGGAGGTGCGAGGAGCTGCAGTGTGTGTTACAGGAGGTGTGGGGAGCTGCAGTGAGTGTTACAGGAGGTGTGAGGAGCTGCAGTGAGTGTTACAGGAGGTGTGGGGAGCTGCAGTGAGTGTTACAGGAGGTGTGAGGAGCTGCAGTGAGTGTTACAGGAGGTGTGGCAAGCTGCAGTGAGTGTTACAGGAGGTGTGGCAAGCTGCAGTGAGTGTTACAGGAGGTGTGGCAAGCTGCAGTGAGTGCTACCGGAGGTGTGGGGAGCTGCAGTGAGTGCTACCGGAGGTGTGGGGAGCTGCAGTGAGTGCTACCGGAGGTGTGGGGAGCTGCAGTGAGTGCTACCGGAGGTGTGGGGAGCTGCAGTGAGTGTTACCGGAGGTGTGGAGACCTGCAGTGAGTGTTACCGGAGGTGTGGGGAGCTGCAGTGTGTGTTAACGGAGGTGTGGGGAGCTGCAGTGTGTGTTACCGGAGGTGTGAGGAGCTGCAGTGTGTGTTACAGGAGGTGTGGGGAGCTGCAGTGAGTGTTACAGGAGGTGTGGCGAGCTGCAGTGAGTGTTACAGGAGGTGTGGCGAGCTGCAGTGAGTGTTACAGGAGGTGTGGCGAGCTGCAGTGAGTGTTACAGGAGGTGTGGCGAGCTGCAGTGAGTGTTACAGGAGGTGTGGCGAGCTGCAGTGAGTGTTACAGGAGGTGTGGCGAGCTGCAGTGAGTGTTACAGGAGGTGTGGCGAGCTGCAGTGAGTGTTACAGGAGGTGTGGCGAGCTGCAGTGAGTGTTACAGGAGGTGTGGCGAGCTGCAGTGAGTGTTACAGGAGGTGTGGCGAGCTGCAGTGAGTGTTACAGGAGGTGTGGCGAGCTGCAGTGAGTGTTACAGGAGGTGTGGCGAGCTGCAGTGAGTGTTACAGGAGGTGTGGCGAGCTGCAGTGAGTGTTACAGGAGGTGTGGCGAGCTGCAGTGAGTGTTACAGGAGGTGTGGCGAGCTGCAGTGAGTGTTACAGGAGGTGTGGCGAGCTGCAGTGAGTGTTACAGGAGGTGTGGCGAGCTGCAGTGAGTGTTACAGGAGGTGTGGCGAGCTGCAGTGAGTGTTACAGGAGGTGTGGCGAGCTGCAGTGAGTGTTACAGGAGGTGTGGCGAGCTGCAGTGAGTGTTACAGGAGGTGTGGCGAGCTGCAGTGAGTGTTACAGGAGGTGTGGCGAGCTGCAGTGAGTGTTACAGGAGGTGTGGCGAGCTGCAGTGAGTGTTACAGGAGGTGTGGCGAGCTGCAGTGAGTGTGCTGCTCAGGTAGTGTGGGTTATAGGACGTGTGGGGAGCTGCAGTGAGTGTGCTGCACAGGTAGTGTGTTATAGGAGGTGTGGGGGGCTGCAGTGAGGGTGCTGCTCAGGTACTGTTGGTTATAGGAGGTGCTGGGAGGTGCAGTGAGTGTGCTGCTCAGGTAGTGTGTTATAGGATGTGTGGGGGGCTGCAGTGAGTGTGCTACTCTGGTAGTGTGTGTTATAGGTGGTGTGGGGAGCTGCAGTGATCGTGCTGCTCAAGAAGTGTGTGTTACAGGAGATGTGGCGAGCTGCAGTGAGTGTGCTGCACAGGTAGTGTATGTTATAGGAGGTGTGGGAAGCTGCAGTGAAAGGGCTGCTCAGTTAGTGTGTGTTATAGGAGGGATGGGGAGCTGCAGTGAATGTGCTGCTCAGGAAGGGAGTGGGTTATAGGAGGTGTGGGGAGCTGCAGTGTGTGTTACAGGAGGTGTGGGGAGCTGCAGTGTGTGTAACAGGAGGTGTGGGGAGCTGCAGTGTGTGTTACAGGAGGTGTGGGGAGCTGCAGTGAGAGTTATAGAAGGTGTGGCGAGCTGCAGTGAGTTACAGGAGGTTTGGGGAGCTGCAGTGAGTGTGCTGGTCAGGTAGTGTGTGTTATAGGAGGGATGGGGAGCTGCAGTGAGTGTGCTGCTCAGGAAGGGAGTGTGTTATAGAAGGGATGGGGAGCTGCAGTGAATGTGCTGCTCAGGAAGGGAGTGGGTTATAGGAGGGATGGGGAGCTGCAGTGTGTGTTACAGGAGGTGTGGGGAGCTGCAGTGTGTGTGCTGCTCAGGAAGGGAGTGGGTTATAGGAGGGATGGGGAGCTGCAGTGTGTGTGCTGCTCAGGTAGTGTGTGTTACAGGAGGTGTGGGGAGCTGCAGTGAGTGTGCTGCTCAGGAAGGGAGTGGGTTATAGGAGGGATGGGGAGCTGCAGTGTGTGTTACAGGAGGTGTGGGGAGCTGCAGTGTGTGTGCTGCTCAGGAAGGGAGTGGGTTATAGGAGGGATGGGGAGCTGCAGTGTGTGTGCTGCTCAGGTAGTGTGTGTTACAGGAGGTGTGGGGAGCTGCAGTGAGTGTGCTGCTCAGGAAGGGAGTGGGTTATAGGAGGGATGGGGAGCTGCAGTGTGTGTTACAGGAGGTGTGGGGAGCTGCAGTGTGTGTGCTGCTCAGGAAGGGAGTGGGTTATAGGAGGGATGGGGAGCTGCAGTGAGTGTGCTGCTCAGGTAGTGTGTGTTATAGGAGGGATGGGGAGCTGCAGTGAGTGTGCTGCTCAGGAAGGGAGTGTGTTATAGGAGGGATGGGGAGCTGCAGTGTGTGTTACAGGAGGTGTGGGGAGCTGCAGTGTGTGTGCTGCTCAGGAAGGGAGTGGGTTATAGGAGGGATGGGGAGCTGCAGTGTGTGTGCTGCTCAGGTAGTGTGTGTTACAGGAGGTGTGGGGAGCTGCAGTGAGTGTGCTGCTCAGGAAGGGAGTGGGTTATAGGAGGGATGGGGAGCTGCAGTGTGTGTTACAGGAGGTGTGGGGAGCTGCAGTGTGTGTGCTGCTCAGGAAGGGAGTGGGTTATAGGAGGGATGGGGAGCTGCAGTGAATGTGCTGCTCAGGAAGGGAGTGGGTTATAGGAGGGATGGGGAGCTGCAGTGTGTGTGCTGCTCAGGTAGTGTGTGTTACAGGAGGTGTGGGGAGCTGCAGTGAGTGTGCTGCTCAGGAAGGGAGTGGGTTATAGGAGGGATGGGGAGCTGCAGTGAATGTGCTGCTCAGGAAGGGAGTGGGTTATAGGAGGGATGGGGAGCTGCAGTGTGTGTTACAGGAGGTGTGGGGAGCTGCAGTGTGTGTGCTGCTCAGGAAGGGAGTGGGTTATAGGAGGGATGGGGAGCTGCAGTGTGTGCTGCTCAGGTAGTGTGTGTTATAGGAGGGATGGGGAGCTGCAGTGTGTGTGCTGCTCAGGTAGTGTGTGTTACAGGAGGTGTGGGGAGCTGCAGTGAGTGTGCTGCTCAGGAAGGGAGTGGGTTATAGGAGGGATGGGGAGCTGCAGTGAATGTGCTGCTCAGGAAGGGAGTGGGTTATAGGAGGGATGGGGAGCTGCAGTGAGTGTGCTGCTCAGGTAGTGTGTGTTACAGGAGGTGTGGGGAACTGCAGTGTGCGTTACAGGAGGTGTGGGGAGCTGCATTGAGTGTGCTACTCTGGTAGTGTGGGTTATAGGAGGTTGGGGGGCCTGTAGTGAGTGTGCTACTTAGGTGGTGTGGGGAGCTGAAATGACTGTGTGGCTCAGATAGTGTTCTATATATAGTTACATAGCTGAAAAGAGACTTGCATCAATCCAGTTCAGCCTTCCTCACATATGTTGTTGCTGTTGATCCAAAAGAAGGCAAAAAACCCAGTCTGAAGCGCTTCCAATTTTGCAACAAACTAGGAAAAAATTCCTTCTTGACCCCAAAATAGCAGTCAGATGTCTCATTGGATCAAGCAGCTATTACCCCACTAATTAGAAATTATATCCTTGCATGGTATGTTTTTGCAAGTATTTATCCAATTGCAGTTTAAATATATGTATGGACTCTGATAAAACCACCTCTTCAGGCAGAGAATTCCATATCCTTATTGCTCTTGCTGTAAAAAAAAACAACCTTTTCTTTACCTTAGATGAAATCTCCTTTTTTCCAGCCTAAATGTGTGACCTCGTGTCCTATGTATAGCCCTGTTTATGAATAGATTTCCAGATAATGGTTTGTACTGGCCCCGAATATATTTGTATAATGTTATCATATCCCCTCTGAGGTTGGTCGCAGGGCAATTCCCAGTGGGTCGCGCTGACCCACACATCCAGGGCCGCCGGGGAGTCAGGTAGGCAGACTGATCAGGAGGGGGCCCGGCGGCTTGCCCTGTATGCCGCTGGGCTCCCTTTAATCAGTCTGCCCAGCAGCTCCGGTCTGCAGCTCCGCCGGGTGCAGAGCTGTAGACCGTGTCATTAAAGTCTAACGAGCACCCAGAGCGTTACAATGGCAACATTCTGGAAGCTCGCAAGACTTCTATCACACAGTCTGCACCCGCCGGAGTTGCAGAACGGAGTGTTAACCCACTGGACCACCAGGGAATTAAATAAAGGTAGGAAACAGCCCCCAGACCCTGCCCCCCTTCCCTTCTCTCCCTGTCCCCCTCCCACACTGTAACCCCTTCTCTCCCTGCCCCCCTCCCACACTGTAGCCCCTTCTCTCCCTGCCCCCCCTCCCACACTGTAATCCCTTCTCTCCCTGCCCCCCCATCCCACACTGTAACCCCTTCTCTCCCTGCCCCCCCATCCCGCACTGTAACCTCTTCTCTCCCTGCCCCCCCTCCCACACTGTAACCCCTTCTCTCCCTGCCCCCCCCCACACTGTAACCCCTTCTCTCCCTGCCCCCCCCTCCACACTGTAACCCCTTCTCTCCCTGCCCCCCCCTCCACACTGTAACCCCTTCTCTCCCTGCCCCCCCTCCCACACTGTAACCCCTTCTCTCCCTGCCCCCCCCCCCCACACTGTAACCCCTTCTCTCCCTGCCCCCTCTCCACACTGTAACCCCTTCTCCACACACACTGTAACCCCTTCTCTCCCTGCCCCCCCTCCCACACTGTAGCCCTTTCTCTCCCTGGCCCCCACACTGTAGCCCTTGCTCTCCCTGCCCCCCACACTGTAGCCCTTTCTCTCCCTGCCCCCCACACTGTAGCCCTTTCTCTCCCTGCCCCCCACACTGTAGCCCTTTCTCTCCCCTGCCCCCTACAATGTAGCCTCCCCCCCCGCCATTGTTACCCTTTCACCCCCTACCCACCCACTGTAACCCTCTCCCCCTGCCCTCACACTGCCCCCCACCCTCCCCACTGTTACCGGCACACACACTCCCTCCCACACTCACCCTCACCTGTCCCACACACTGTCACCCTCACCTCCTGTCTCTGCGTGCATGTGTATCTGTGACCTTTTGTGTCCATGTGTGTCAGCGTGTATCTGTGTACATGAGTGTCTGAATCTGTGTGTGGGAGACCAAGTGTCATTGTGTGTCTTGGTATGTGTGTGTATACACTGCACACATACTCCATACACAAAAACATGCTTAAACAGCATCCACTACACACGCACTGCAATCAAACATTACATAAAAACACACGCCTGCATTAAAACACTAAAATTATATACAAACACCCCTTCATTCAAACACTAACACTACACACAAAAAGCACACCTGCATTTAAAGTCCTACACTACATACAAACACCTCTGAATTCAGACGCAAACATTACAAACAAGTACACCACTACATTCCAATGGCAACAGTACATACAAATACACCCACACATGCACACATATACTTAATACAAAAACATGCTTACATTCAAACGCTCAAACACTGCTCACAAATATAACCCTGCAACGATGCGCAAATGGCAGATCCCCAGCTGGCATAGCATTGGTGAAGTTCTCCGACAAATGGAGATATACCTTTTGGCCACACTTGCAGTGGGGGGGGGGGGGGGGGGGGCAGAAAACATACTTGCACCAGGGCCCTCTCTACATTAGTTTCACCCCTGGGATAATCAACGTGAGGTGCCTGGATGAAAGAGCAGGACACAGCGCTTCTGATTCGGAGTCTGTGAGTAAGCAGATGTATGCAGATGTATGCCTCTAAAACTGATTGCCATGATGTGCCAAGTTTCTGCCTCTAAAACTGCCATGACAGTATCTAAAGCAGATTGCCATGGTGTGCCAATTGTATGCTTTTAAAACGGATTGCCATGGTGTGCAAGTTGTATGCCTCTGAAGCTGATTGCCAAGATGTGCCAAGTTTATGCATCTAAAAATTATTGCCATTATATGCCCAGTTTATGCCTCTAAAACGGATTGCCATGATGTACCAGTTTTATGCATCTAAAGCTGCCATAATGTTCCAATTGAATGCCTGTAAAGCCGATTGCCGTGGTGTGCCAATTGTATGCCTCTAAAACTGATTGCCGTGGTGTGCCAATTGTATGCACCTAAAGTGGATTGCCATGGTGTGCCAACTGTATGCCTCTAAAACTGATTGCCATGGTGTGCCAATTGTGTGCATCTAAAGCAGATTGCTATGGTGTGCCAATTGTATGCCTCTAAAGATGTGTGACAAACTACACTTCGCCACTGGCTTTTGGAGGGGCCTGATTGCCAGCCAGGACCATGGCCCATGTCTAAAACGTTGTCCCCAGACTGTGTAAAGGCTTGTTCGTGCCTTTTCCCCTATGTGGTTCGGTAAATGGGATTTACCTAACAAACTGTCGAACAGCCAGACCACCCGCAAGTGGAGTGTGCTGCTTGTTTACCCCCCAGAAGCTGTGGTTAACCGCAGCTAATTGACGAACGGCTGAGTGGTCGCCGTTCATATAGTCGAACACGTGGCGGCAGCCATCTTGTTTAGTCGAACGCATTCAGCGGTGTTTGGTCGTCGAGTTCCCTCGCCGCCTCGGATTAGAAATCTGCCGCCCGTCGAAGTGAAGCCCCACTGGACCCCAGGGACAGATCCACAACAGCTCTCCAGTTAGGGAGGCTGGGTGGACATTTAATAATAATTTGTGTCTGTAAGTATATGTGTGAGTGTGGGTCTGTTTGTCTGTGAGCAGAGTACTTGTAGAATAGGAGAAAGAAGGAGCAGAGTACTTGTAGAATAGGAGAAAGAAGGAGCAGAGTACTTGTAGAATAGGAGAAAGAAGGAGCAGAGTACTTGTAGAATAGGAGAAAGAAGGAGCAGAGTACTTGTAGAATAGGAGAAAGAAGGAGCAGAGTACTTGTAGAATAGGAGAAAGAAGGAGCAGAGTACTTGTAGAATAGGAGAAAGAAGGAGCAGAGTACTTGTAGAATAGGAGAAAGAAGGAGCAGAGTACTTGTAGAATAGGAGAAAGAAGGAGCAGAGTACTTGTAGAATAGGAGAAAGAAGGAGCAGAGTACTTGTAGAATAGGAGAAAGAAGGAGCAGAGTACTTGTAGAATAGGAGAAAGAAGGAGCAGAGTACTTGTAGAATAGGAGAAAGAAGGAGCAGAGTACTTGTAGAATAGGAGAAAGAAGGAGCAGAGTACTTGTAGAATAGGAGAAAGAAGGAGCAGAGTACTTGTAGAATAGGAGAAAGAAGGAGCAGAGTACTTGTAGAATAGGAGAAAGAAGGAGCAGAGTACTTGTAGAATAGGAGAAAGAAGGAGCAGAGTACTTGTAGAATAGGAGAAAGAAGGAGCAGAGTACTTGTAGAATAGGAGAAAGAAGGAGCAGAGTACTTGTAGAATAGGAGAAAGAAGGAGCAGAGTACTTGTAGAATAGGAGAAAGAAGGAGCAGAGTACTTGTAGAATAGGAGAAAGAAGGAGCAGAGTACTTGTAGAATAGGAGAAAGAAGGAGCAGAGTACTTGTAGAATAGGAGAAAGAAGGAGCAGAGTACTTGTAGAATAGGAGAAAGAAGGAGCAGAGTACTTGTAGAATAGGAGAAAGAAGGAGCAGAGTACTTGTAGAATAGGAGAAAGAAGGAGCAGAGTACTTGTAGAATAGGAGAAAGAAGGAGCAGAGTACTTGTAGAATAGGAGAAAGAAGGAGCAGAGTACTTGTAGAATAGGAGAAAGAAGGAGCAGAGTACTTGTAGAATAGGAGAAAGAAGGAGCAGAGTACTTGTAGAATAGGAGAAAGAAGGAGCAGAGTACTTGTAGAATAGGAGAAAGAAGGAGCAGAGTACTTGTAGAATAGGAGAAAGAAGGAGCAGAGTACTTGTAGAATAGGAGAAAGAAGGAGCAGAGTACTTGTAGAATAGGAGAAAGAAGGAGCAGAGTACTTGTAGAATAGGAGAAAGAAGGAGCAGAGTACTTGTAGAATAGGAGAAAGAAGGAGCAGAGTACTTGTAGAATAGGAGAAAGAAGGAGCAGAGTACTTGTAGAATAGGAGAAAGAAGGAGCAGAGTACTTGTAGAATAGGAGAAAGAAGGAGCAGAGTACTTGTAGAATAGGAGAAAGAAGGAGCAGAGTACTTGTAGAATAGGAGAAAGAAGGAGCAGAGTACTTGTAGAATAGGAGAAAGAAGGAGCAGAGTACTTGTAGAATAGGAGAAAGAAGGAGCAGAGTACTTGTAGAATAGGAGAAAGAAGGAGCAGAGTACTTGTAGAATAGGAGAAAGAAGGAGCAGAGTACTTGTAGAATAGGAGAAAGAAGGAGCAGAGTACTTGTAGAATAGGAGAAAGAAGGAGCAGAGTACTTGTAGAATAGGAGAAAGAAGGAGCAGAGTACTTGTAGAATAGGAGAAAGAAGGAGCAGAGTACTTGTAGAATAGGAGAAAGAAGGAGCAGAGTACTTGTAGAATAGGAGAAAGAAGGAGCAGAGTACTTGTAGAATAGGAGAAAGAAGGAGCAGAGTACTTGTAGAATAGGAGAAAGAAGGAGCAGAGTACTTGTAGAATAGGAGAAAGAAGGAGCAGAGTACTTGTAGAATAGGAGAAAGAAGGAGCAGAGTACTTGTAGAATAGGAGAAAGAAGGAGCAGAGTACTTGTAGAATAGGAGAAAGAAGGAGCAGAGTACTTGTAGAATAGGAGAAAGAAGGAGCAGAGTACTTGTAGAATAGGAGAAAGAAGGAGCAGAGTACTTGTAGAATAGGAGAAAGAAGGAGCAGAGTACTTGTAGAATAGGAGAAAGAAGGAGCAGAGTACTTGTAGAATAGGAGAAAGAAGGAGCAGAGTACTTGTAGAATAGGAGAAAGAAGGAGCAGAGTACTTGTAGAATAGGAGAAAGAAGGAGCAGAGTACTTGTAGAATAGGAGAAAGAAGGAGCAGAGTACTTGTAGAATAGGAGAAAGAAGGAGCAGAGTACTTGTAGAATAGGAGAAAGAAGGAGCAGAGTACTTGTAGAATAGGAGAAAGAAGGAGCAGAGTACTTGTAGAATAGGAGTGTGGCAGAACCAGCCCCGCCACTTGTGCCTGGAGAGGACTGCTTGCCAGCCTCTTGCCCTACGACTATGGCCCTGGGATGTATTGCCCTTCTAGGAACTGATTTGGGCATGTTGTATTGTATTATGCTGCTACTGGCCCATTAAGAACCAGCTGGGGACATACTGTGGAGTTACTGGGTGGCCACCATTTCATGTATCAGAGGCACATGGTGAGAACAATGGATGGTGGCCATTTTAACTCACAGACATTTTTGTGACTTTTCTACACGGTGCCATCTCGCCGGTATTTGGTACACAAAGACATCGTGCAGTAGTTTTAAACTATACAACAGGGGACACATTATACAGTAATTATTTTTCATATAGCCTGTATATGTTCTGCGGTATCTGCTTTAAACTGTATCTTCCAAACTACCGAACGGATCTCGGTGAATTTTGGATATGTGGTTCACCCAGATCCCCCGGTTCTGATGATATACTGAGATATACCCCATTTATATGGGGTTATTGCATGTTTTGGGGTCCCTGTGATATGTTTTATAAAACTGTATTTCTCTGCCTGTGATAATGAGATTACCCATTGTGTTCAGTAATCATATCACAGGCAGAGGGAAGGATTTTTTGTGGGAGTGTCTTTGTGTATTGTACAGATTGATCGGTTGTATTTAAAAATCCTGTGGGCAGTACTATGTTTGTGGATTGTGAATAAAAGAGGCTGTATGTGCCAGTACAGTCAGTTCTGCTTGACCTCAAAACGAAGTGTCGTCTCATTATTGGGGGAATTGGATTGTATGCTGATTGCCAGGAATGTAAGCTGATTGTATGCTTTTCCTGTTCAGCGGTTTAGAGCATTCATATGCTTGAGAGCATTCGTATGCTTCTCCAGTTCGGTGGTTGTGGTGTCTGCTGCAGTGCTTGGAGTCCTCAGGAAGCGCTAGTAGCATCCTTCAACGGAGCTACCCAGTCGGGGTGCCCGTCGATCCGTTACAAGGAGAAAGAAGGAAAAGGAGAGAATTGTTGTTGGCTAAGAATAGTAAGTGGGCTACCTAGCTCAGCCTTCCGACTGGGCATTGCTATAAGGAAGGTTAAAAAATAGAAAAAAAGGGAGAAGAGGAAAAAAAAAAAGTGGGGAGGGGAATTGAGGAGGGAGAGGAGGGGAGCTGATGCACAGATGAGAAATCATATTATGAGCAAACAGAGAAGTCGTCTGAATATCACCGAAAGAGGAGACCTTCGTTTGTGCCTTACGAAAATCGAACCAGATATCAAATATTTAGTCTCGCAGCATCAACCTCAAGGATCTCATTAATAACTAGTAAAGGTAATTTCAATTTACTTTATTGTTTTCTCATTAAACTTTATAAAGTTAAAAACATTATAAAAAATATATACAGGTAAGGGCTGCGCTTAGATAAAACCTTAAATAGTACAGAGAGTCCAAATAAAATCAGTACATAAAAGGAGAGAGAGTCTTATCTGACAATGTCCTTTGAAATCGTGTAGTAAGACGGTGCTTGGTCTGAAGCAGTAGTATTTCTTGTTATCTTCTCTATAGGACGTCTCATATATAAGAGATAAAAACAAATACAAAGCCACAATAGTGTAGTATGTTCGAAAGTAGAGGAATTGGAAGAATAAAACTTGATTGCCAACTCACATTTAAAAGAGCTAGAACCAGCTCGAGTATAACAGGCGTGCAGCGATATAGATCCCCGCTTCTAGGATATAAGGTGACTTTCCTTCACGTCCTTCCTCCTTCCGTGGTACGAGAGGCACTCAAATGAAAAAGAACAACCAATAGTGTTCTCTGTATGGAACTTGAAATAAAATATGTAATAAAAGTGGATACTCACAAGACAGGAGCAGATCAACTGCTCCTGATAGTTCGCGTTGGTGGTTTAATCCCCACCTAGGATACCTTGGAGTCCAACGAATAAAAGGGAATAATGCCAGGTAGCAACAATAAATATATGTGTATAAAAAGATAAATGGTACAATAAAAGTTACCAAATATACTTTAATATAAAATAACACAATATAAAAACCATAAACGCGTTTCGCCAATCGGCGTTATCAATATGGGTATCATTTCAAAGGACATTGTCAGATAAGACTCTCTCTCCTTTTATGTACTGATTTTATTTGGACTCTCTGTACTATTTAAAGTTTTATCTAAGCGCAGCCCTTTCCTGTATATATTTTTTGTGTTCTCATCCTGAGGGTTTTTGGGGGATTCCCTTATAGGGTTGCTGCTAATCTGTGTTATCTAGCGCTTACTCATTGTTCTGTTTTTAAAACATTATAAACATGCATTAAGTAGAAATAAAAAGATAAATGTACGTTCATTCATTTTTTTTTTTAAACACCCTCATTTCTAAAAAATATTCCGCACTTGCGCGAAAACTGGTGGGCGGTAAGGACATTTTTCCATCAAGAAAGATGCATTAGTGGGCGGTAGGTAGAAAAAGGTGGACTACCCCTGGTGTACAGTAACTGGGAGCGTTCAAATGTAAAACTCTGTTTTTATTGGATTGTGCATTTCAGGCCCACCTGGGCGGTAACCTTGTGGGGAAATACTGTATAAAAGAAGCAGCTGTCCCATTAAACCTTCCGTTCTACTTGAGCCTCAACTCGCAGCCTCGTCTCGTGTTTGGAGGGGACAGCTATAATCACTTCCGGGGGTTGCTAGACTCTGTATACTCCCTTAGCTTCACTGAGCTCTTGTAAGAGCTGTTCCTGCTTCGCTCTCTGAAGGAAGAGACGTTCACCCACTGGAGCCTTGTCGTAGGTCCAGGGTGGGTAGGAGACAGCGAGACCCCAACCACGCTGCGGCGGTTCGTGTGGTCTGCAGTGCTTATGGTGTCTAGGTGCGGTGCTGATGGTCCTTGGGAAGCACTAGGAGCATCAGTCGACTGAAACCCTCAGCTAGCCTGGGGCAACCATAACAAGCTGTGTTACAGAGACCCCCTCTGTCTGCTACAAGATCGCTACTTTTGTCACTACAATGGATACTTTTATAATATTGCTTATTTTGTTACCACCTGGATACTTTTCTATCCCTGTTTATACGAACGAGCCTTGTTACCCATTTGTATATATGAACAGCCGACCACCTGGCCCTTGTCGTGTGCCGCCAATTAACCCCGTCACCTCTTAAACAACCGAAAGAATTGGCAAACAGCTGACCACCCTACGTGAGGAGTGTGCCGACCATCAACCTCCCGGGAGCTGCGTTTTTTGGCTAACCGCACCCTTATTGACTGGCATCAAGGTGGTCACCGTTCGGATACAATCCCCCCCCAAACCTACGAAAGAACTGCCAAACGACGACCACCTATAGTCTGGCGTGTCTCCAATTAACTTGCGGTTTCTGTGGTTAACTGCAGTATAAATCACTTATCCCAAGGTGGTCGCCGTTCGAATGAAGAACACGAGGCGGCGCCCATCTTTTTGTCGTTGAATGCTCAGCGGGACTTGATCGTAAAACCCCTGGAACTATAATCGGCTACGGGGTTGCATGAATACCGCTAAGGTGCTGGTTGTCCCATCCGTTCGTGCAAAAACATACGAAAGACATACAAACTTTAATTTCATGACTTCCATACACCATTTGTGAGATCTGAGCGCAATTAGTATATTTTGTGCGCTCAGATCCGAGTTGTCTGCCTGGAGAAGGGTCGAATGGGATGTGTTAGTATTAAAATATAAAATGTATTTTTATGCTGTTTTCATGTGTGTAATAAAACGTGGGTATTTCATGGGCCTTGAGATAATTAGGTTAGTGTAACCGTTGGGACCAATTATCTCCAGGGCAGGGGGAAGTGTTTCCATAAAATGCACTTTACTTCTATTGCTTGGGACATTGCATTGTCCACTGTACCCTCAGGTCCAGGGGCGTTGTCCTCTGGCCTAAAAACTTGTATAAATTACTGTGCCAGAGTACCCATTAAACCAGTTAGTTTTACCCTCAACTCCCAGCCTCGACTCGTGTTGTAGGGAAAGGTGTATCCTAGTTTGCTACAGCTAGTGGGATGTTCTACATTTCCAGGAATTAATACTGTATGCTGATCGGAGCGGCGTTCTCACTCTCCAAGTTCGGAACCAGGATATCCAAGCGCTCCAACTTACAGCCAGCTTGGAGACAATTGTAACAAGCTGCTTGCCATGGTGTACACATTTTACAATATGCATTAAAAGCAAGTGGGTCTCGAAAAATTCCCGTTTTGAAAAGTGGGTCTCGGCCCATAAAAGTTTGGGAAGCCCTGATCTAGACCAATTTCTTTTAGTTTGAAGATTAACCTATTGTGAGGAACCGTATCAAATGCCTTGGCAAAATCCAAACAGATCACATCCACTGCAACACCCAGATCTATACTTCTACTTACTTCTTCGTAGAATGCAATTAGGTTAGTTTGACATGACCTATGTTTCATAAAACCATGCTAATTATTGCTAATAAAGTTCTTCCCAATAAATTCCTGAATGTTATCCCTTAATAACCCTTCAAATATTTTCCCAGTCACAGAAGTTAAGCTCACAGGTCTATAATTTCCAAACAAGGATTTTGAACCCTTTTTAAATATAGGAATGACATCTACCTTCCTTCACTCCTTCGGTACAATACCTGAAACAAAAAAAAAGCGGGTTATAGGGGGTGTGGGGAGCTGCAGTGAGTGTGCTGCTCAGGTAGTGTGGGATTTAGGAGGTTGGGGGGCTGGAGTGAGTGTGGCTTAGAGATTGGTATGGAGACGCAACATGGGACCCAGAGTGGCGCTGGGTTCTGTGGGAACCAACTAAGAAAAGCTGGTGTAACATGTTCAGACAATAGGAATAAAACAATAGCTATTTCCTTATGATCGACAGGTTTAAATGTCCAGTAGGTGTGCACCCCCCCCCCCCCCCCCCATCAGTGTACAATGGGGTTGCAGAGAAGTAAATCAGACTCGGTTTCTCTCCTACTGCACAAGTAATGCAAAATCAGAGAATGAGGTCATGGAAGCAGCTTGAATTCTCAGACGGATCCATCACGCCAGTGGTTTCTGGCAAAGAGTCCCATAGATGCCCCGTCAAACTTTACAAAGAGCACAGCAGAACACAAACCACTTACACTTCTTGCATGGTTTAAACAAGGCTCAGCCACCTTTTTACACATCAGGGCCAGATGCCATATCTGTGTATGTACGGGGATGCATACATCCATATAACTAAAATGCTATATAGTAATGTTAAGAATAGTGGTAATAAAACACAAAATAGCCCATTTCAGAATTCTAAACTTTCAACAGTTGATGGCCTCTACTAATGAGTCAAAGATCAAAAGTAAGAAAGACCCTTTTCTACTCCCCAAGTCTCTTCCCATCTTCATATCACCTTCCCCGTGTCCCCTGTCCTCTCCCGATCCAAGTCACCTTCCCCATGTCCCCTCCCGATCCATGTCACCTTTCCCCATGTCCCCTCCCGATCCATGTCACCTTTCCCCATGTCCCCTCCCGATCCATGTCACCTTTCCCCATGTCCCCCATCCTCTCCCGATCCATGTCACCTTTCCCCATGTCCCCTGTCCTCTCCCCATCCATGTCACCTTTCCCAGTGTACCCTGTCCTCTCCCCATCCATGTCACCTTTCCCTATGCCCCGTCCTCTCCCCATCCAAGTCACTTTTCTGTGCGTCTCCTGTCCTCTCCCGATCCATGTCACCTTTCCACATGTCCCTTCCTCTTTCCATCAGTGTCCCCTTCCCCCATTTCCCTTCCCATCCATGTCACTTCCTCTCCCGATCTAGGTCAGCTTTCTCCATGTCCCCTGTCCTCTCCCCATCCATGTTACCTTTCCTCATGTCTCCTGTCCTCTCCTGATCCATGTCACCGTTCCCAGTGTTCCCTGTCCTCTCCCCATTCATCTCCCCTTCCCCAGTGTCTCCTCTGTCCTCTCCCCATCCATGTCCCCTTTACCCATGCCCCCGTCCTCTCCCGATCCATGTCACCTTTCCCCATGTCCTCTCCCGATCCATGTCACCTTTCCCCATGTCCTCTCCCGATCCATGTCACCTTTCCCCATGTCCTCTCCCGATCCATGTCACCTTTCCCCATGTCCTCTCCCGATCCATGTCACCTTTCCCCATGTCCTCTCCCGATCCAGGTCACCTTTCCCCATGTCCTCTCCCGATCCAGGTCACCTTTCCCCATGTCCTCTCCCAATCCATGTCACCTTTCCCCATGTCAGCTCCCAATCCATGTCACCTTTCCCCATGTCCTCTCCCGATCCATGTCACCTTTCCCCATGTCCTCTCCCGATCCATGTCACCTTTCCCCATGTCCTCTCCCGATCCATGTCACCTTTCCCCATGTCCTCTCCCGATCCATGTCACCTTTCCCCATGTCCTCTCCCAATCCACGTCACCTTTTCCCATGTCCTCTCCCAATCCACGTCACCTTTCCCCATGTCCCGTTTCTCCAAGTCCCCTGTCCTCTCCTCATCCATGCCACCTTTCTCCAAGTCCCCTGTCCTCTCCTCATCTATGTCACCTTTCCTCATATCCACTGTCCTCTCCCATCCATTTTACCTTTCCTTATGTCCCCTGTCCTCTCCTGATCCATGTCACCTTTCCCATGTCCCTTCCTCTTCCCATCAGTGTCCCCTTTTCCCCATTTCCGTTCCCATCCATGTCACCTTTCCCTATATCCCCTGTCCTCTCCCAATCCATGTCACCTTTTCCCATTTCTCTTCCCATCCATGTCACCTTTCATCCATGTCCCTTCTGTGACAAATGCACCTTCCCACGTACGTTTGTCAGGGACTCCTGGAGGAGTGTAGAAGCCGGCCTCCTGCCTACAGACTATGGTCCAGGTCTGGGACACCATCGGGAAGTTACCCCGCCCAGCTGCCATTAACAGTTTTCCCTGGGTGCCCCTGGTTCGGCACTTTCCCTTCATGCGAATGGAACCGAACGCTGGCACTCTGGTGTCCGTTCGCATGAACCAAACCCACAATAGTCCCAGCGGTACGTAGCCGCGACCACTATGGAACTAGATTTGACAAAGACTTTGTGGGTTCCCAGTCACCTCAGCGGGACTTAGCCGCGAATGTTATGGGACGGTTTTCGGCATTAGGTGACAATGCGGTTCCCGGGCAACTTGGTTCACAGTTTTGAACCACTTTGAAACCAGCCAGCAGATCGCTTTTTGGAAAGAAGGTGCCTGAGACTAAGGGGAGCAAACGCTACCTAAGAACAAGGCGGAGCACTCCATATTGCGGCAGCAGGAACTCCAGAAAGTTAACCGGCAAAAGCACCAAGTGTGCAGCCGTTCCGAACTTTAACACGATGACGTTTCCCCTACATTGCATAGATCTTAGTGCTATTTGGATAACTTGGGCGCTCAGATCAGGGCTATTTAACAATGTATTATTTGTGTGGTTATTTTAAGTTTTTATTATGTTTTTGGGTACTTATGTTTTTATATTATTGTGTTTGCCCTTTAATGCATGTGGTGGACCGCCTGGCACCCCGACTGGGTGCTTTAGACGATCGGTGCTTCATAGTGTTCACCGAGTACTCCAAGCACTCCACAAGACATCATAACCACTGTTAACCCCACAGTCAGCGTTACAGCTTGGTTGAGGTCTCGCTGTCCTCCACCCAGCCTGAACCCAAGACCAGGATACAGCTTCCAATGGGTAGATCTTTCCCAATCCAGAGAGTAAAGCAGGATAGCTCTTACAAGAGCTAGTGATTATAATCCAAGGGAGTATAATGAGTATAGCAATCCCCAGAGTGAATATAGATGTTCCCTCCATACACGAGTCGATGCGCTCTATTGAAGGTGAAGAGGAACTGATGTCTTGGCAGCTACAACTGGCCTTATTTGCAGGTCCCCATGCAAGGTGTTTAAAATAACATATTCCAGGGGCATTCCCCACTGGACCTGCGAGGGGTCAATGACAAAGCACACCACTTAATGACATTAACTCTCAGGTCCAGGACATCCACATCAATAACACCCCATAATATACATTTAGCAACAATGTACCCTCAAGTCCAATATCCCCGAATAGCGTGGATCGGAGTGCCCAACATATCTCAAAAGTACTCAGATCCCAATAACATAGCCGCAACGCCACCAGGGTATAATTTAGACCAACCGCGTCTGCCCAGAATCGTTCCATAGAATTAGGCTGTGCGGCCGGTCTCCTTCGGGGGTATAAAACACACAAAATATACAAATGAAACAGTTCGTACATGTTCTCAATCTGTGTCCCTCGTTCGGGAGCTTGATCCCACCAAACTCCACTCTTCTCATACGAATCCAGCCGAACGGACGTAGAGATGGAAGTCCCAGCAGTGTTCGCGCCATTCGCACTCGACGACCAAAACACTGCTGTACGTGTTCGCGGATAAAGATGGCCACCGCCACGTGTTCGTCCATACGAACAACGGCCACCCAGCCGACCGTTCAGAACGTTGGGTTAATTGCGGTTACTGAGGTGACAACAAGGGTGAACGAGCAGCACACGACTCCCCTGGGTGTATACGAACAGTATAAGTCTAATCCTTTCCCATACACTGAACCAGCCAAGGAAAAAGGCACGAACAGAGCCTTTTTAAAGTACATTGGCAAAGGTGCATCACAAGGGCCATAGTCCTAAGGCAAGAGACTGGCCAGCAGGCCCCTCCAAGAGCCTTTGGCGAGGTTCTGTTCACCACATCGCAAGTATCTCCCAGGCCCAAGATTCCTGGGTGGGGCTTGTGGTGAAGACAATGGAGACCCCCTGCTGGGGTCTGTGTATAAAAAGGCTGTGTTTGGATGCATTAAACCAGTTGTACTTCCAGAGCTATGTGTCGTCTAGTTACTGGGAGGGGAAGGACTATAATCACTGCTTAACACCTTGTTCCAGCTTGTGTAGGATTCGGCAGGGCAAGTCCTTGTAAGGACTAGAGCTCCCACGACTGTGCCCCCTATCCTATAGAGCTAGTCCCCTATCCTGTTCAAAGACAGAGAGGCTCCAGGAGAACCCCAGACAAGCCACAGCGATTAGGGCAGAAACGCTGAGGTTTTTCCCTGTTCCAGCTAGGAAGCGGTCCTTGACGGAGATACCCAGCCAGGGTACAGGGAGCTCCTCTACACCTTCCTCTCCCCATCATCTTTCCCCATCCGTGTCACCTTCCCTTATGTCCCTTGTCCTCTCCATATCGATGTAATTGCCTTTTTTCCCCCCTATGAAACAGATTTCTCCAACAGTTACTTTTGAAAACACTTACATATCCTCCATTGAGTCATACAGACACATACACAGTGTTTTATAACTACAGCTTGACGGTGATTGTGTAAGGAGGCCCCCTGTCTCCCTGCCCACAGTGTTTTATACCTACAGCTATAAGGTTATGGTGTAAGGAGGCCCCCTGTCTCCCCGCAAACAGTGTATTATAACTGCAGCTATAAGGTTATGGTGTAAGGAGGTCCTCTGTCTCCCCGCACACAGTGTATTATAACTGCAGCTATAAGGTTATGGTGTAAGGAGGTCCCCTGTCTCCCCGCACACAGTGTATTATAACTGCAGCTATAAGGTTATGGAGTAAGGAGGTCCACTGAGTAGATTATATATTATAACTGTAACCATAAGGTTATGGTGTGAATGGAACGTTGAGAATGGAATTGTGAATCTATTGAGCCAGGGGTCAAGAAAATTATTTAGCTCTCTCCTCCCTGGACTACTCAAGGATTAGTGAAACAATTGTATGGTGGTGACAGTGGCATGTAGGAGGGTAGTATTGAATGAAGGACAGTGGCATGTAGGTGGGTAGTATGGAATGAAGGACAGTGGCATGTAGGTGGGCGGTACGGAATGGAGGACAGTGGCATGTAGGTGGGCGGTACGGAATAAAGGACAGTGGCATGTAGGTGGACGGTACGGAATGGAGGACAGTGTCATGTAGGTGGGCAGAACAGAATGAAGGACAGTGGCATGAAGGTGGATGGTACGGAATGGAGGACAGTGGCATGAAGGTGGGCGGTACAGAATGGAGGACAGTGGCATGAAGGTGGGTGTAGCGGAAACCCCGCTAAACTGTGTACAGACCAGATTACCCGGTAATGTGTGTGCTGTCCCAACATCCCTTTCGTGTTGTTCCCTATCCCCACCCTGTTTCATTCATTGCACTTATAAGTGATTTGTAAGTGATCTGCTCCCCGTTCGGGAGAGCTCATACGAATGGGTTCCATTCATCTCCTGAACGGGGACCACCCCAAGACCCCATTTAGAATGTTTCATTAGAACGTTCACACCTCGCTAACAAGGTGTGAAAACCACAAACCACCAGTGAAGCCTCGGCGCGTGCCGACCACTGTGTTAGATGCCCTCGGGAATGAAGGACAGTGGCATGTAGGTGGGCGGTACAAAATGAAGGACAGTGGCATGTAAGTGGGCGGTACGGAATGAAGGACAGTGGCATGTAAGTGGGCAGTACCGGAATTAAGAACAGTGGCATGTAGGTGGGCGGTATGGAATGAAGGACAATGGATGGGAATGAAATCCTGACTGCTCTTTCCTGTGGACCAATTTACAAAGTGGTTGGACATCTGATGGTTTATTCTGTTAGAACTGGATAAGCCAGTGAATATATCGCCCATATATTGAGCAGTGTGTGCACAGAACACTCTTGCAATCGCATGGGGCCTCAGAGCCATTAATATCTCTCCAGTTCTCAACACAGGGTCTGTAACAAACTACAATCATACAAGGGAATTGAATTAGCTGCTACGCATCTCGCAGAGCAAAGCTCACTCTGGATGAAGGAAAAAATTAATTTTTAATAATGTTGAACATTAAGCATGTGCCAGAGACACATAAGGGCGACCATTTTTGTAAGTTGGGCATTCAGCCACAATAACCCCTTCAGTCAATTGGGTTGAATATAAATGATCAAATTAGGGGACCATGTGCTCTCTTAACCCCTTAAGGACCAAACTTCTGGAATAAAAGGGAATCATGACATGTCACACATGTCGTGTGTCCTTAAGGGGTTAAGCATATACAAGCCCAAAGCCCTTTCTTACCGTATTGATACAGTGAAGCTCTTTGTTTAGTAGCCAAGGCAGGGACAGACGCCCCTCTCCACGGTAGCAGGATTGGATACGCTCCTTGATGCGCTTGTTAATCTGGCTGAGGGTGAAAAGGCAAAGCACAGACTCCCGGGGAGGATTTGACCGGTTTTTCTGCCCCTGTGAGAACACTGTGTACAGCACTTCCTCATCCTCCGCTATCTCCAGTTCCAGGGCCAGCTTTCGCCCCGGTCGGCTGAGGTACGCACTCTGGATGAGTCTATATTCCACCCCATCCTTCATGCAGCCAATAGGGAACTCTACATACGAGTAAAACTCCGGGTCTCCCGAACACATGCGCACAATCTTTGACGTGAAGAACTTCTCACCAGTTGCATCCAGTAATGTCTGCTGAGTGTCCAGCTGAAGCGTCAGGAAGTAGACAAATCCACCACTAACAAAGCCATACACATAATAAATATCAAAAGAGGGGTGAAGGGAAAGTGTGTCAGAGGGGACTTTGATCTGGGAGGAAACAAATTCATCTTGGTACACTAAACGAAACATCTCTGAGTTCTCCACATCTCTTACAAGCTTGCGACTAGATAAAGTGGGGAAATACTCAGACTTGCCATCAATGGATGTGCCAATGAAAAGTTTACTCTGCTCGTGATCTTGCTCGACAATAACGCCAGCCATGGAGTCAGGCTCACGGGCTCCTGACAGGTAGTGCTCCTTGCGATGATGAGGCTCACCCAATTTGAAGAGATCATCGAGTCGAAGGAACTGGCAAATTCCTTGCCATACACTTCCACAAGCAACCACACGTTGCCCTGTGTAGTCAATAAGAAGAAGTCTGTTTACATTGTCAGACAAAGAAAGCTTGTGGGCACAGGCACGAACACTTGGTGGGGGGTAGCAGCGGGTGTTATCTTCAATAGGGCCAGTCAAATGTGAACGGAGTTCTGTCAAATTGTCTGAAAGCCGGTATACTCTATTTACTGCCCCAACGTAGACATCTCCAGTGTCCCTGTGCACGGCTAGGTGAGTAAGAGATGTATCTGACACAATGAAACTGGGAAAGGAGGAGCTTGACCCCTCTCCGAATGAGCAGCACAAGAGGAAAATGAATGACGGGAATAAACTCCGAACAGGTCCCATTGCTTGTCCGATGACAACAGTCAACTTGTGGCACCAAGGGGTGAAAAATATAAAGAGATCCAAAGCTGATTCTCGTCTCCCCACATCTAGCAGTATGTTCAATGGACCTGGAAAAAGAGAGAATTTTGTTACATACAGATAGATTATTGAGTAGTTTGTCTCAGGGAGAGGCAGATGATATTCTGTGGGCTTAAGTAACAATTCCCCGTAATTCATACATTCAGGGTCATTTACCAAGGAAACAAAAGGCAAAGCTCTAAAATGGGAAAAGCCCAGAGTCCAGAGTTTGAGTAAATTTACAGGATTATAAATGTTCCCCATGGTGTACCAAAGATTCCTCAATCCAGCTTACAGAGAATTTCTTAACAAACACTACAAACCGTGCACTTAGCCAACCAGTCACATAGTACCAACCTGTATTGAATTAAATTAACCCCCTATATTACCAACAAGTAGTGCTGGTTAACCAATCCGGGAGAACCTACCTGTCACATATAGAAACATAGAATGTGACGTAAGATAAGAACCATTCGGCCCATCTAGTCTGCCCAATTTTCTAAATACTTTCATTAGTCCCTGGCCTTATGCCTATCCCACGCATGCTTAAACTCCTTTCCTGTGTTAACCTCTACCACTTCAGTTGGAAGGCTATTCCATGCATCCACTACCCTCTCAGTAAAGTAATACTTCCTGATATTTTTAAACCTTTGCCCCTCTAATTTAAGACCATGTCCTCTTGTTGTGGTTGTTTTTCTTCTTTTAAATATAGTCTCCTCCTTTACTGTGTTGATTCCCTTTTTGTATTTAAATATTTCTATCATATCCTCCCTGTCTCGTCTTTCCTCCAAGCTATACATGTTAAGATCCTTTAACCTTTCCTGGTAAGTTTTATCCTGCAATCCATGAACCAGTTTAGTAGCCCTTCTTTGAACTCTCTCTAAGGTATCAATATCCTTCTGGAGATACGGTCTCCAGTACTGCGTACAATACTCCAAGTGAGGTCTCACCAGTGTTCTGTACAATGGCATGAGCACTTGAGGTTAGGACTCTATCAAATATTCTGTACTCTGCCCTTGGGTTTTTACATCCAAGATGCATTATCTTGCACTTATCCACATTAAATGTCAGTTGCCACAACTCTGACCATTTTTCTAGTTTACGTAAATCATTTGCCATTTGGCTTACCCCTCCTGGAACATCAACCCTGTTACATATCTTAGTATCATCAGCAAAAAGACATACCTTACCAGCAAGACCTTCTGCAATATCACTAATAAAAATATTAAAGAGAATGGGTCCAAGTACAGATCCCTGAGGTACCCCACTGGTGACAAGCCCAAGCTTCGAATATACTCCATTGACTACAACCCTCTGTTGCCTGTCACTCAGCCACTGCCTTACCCATTCAACAATATTGGAATCCAAACTCAAAGATTGCAGTTTATTGATAAGCCTTCTATGTGCAACAGTGTCAAAAGCCTTACTGAAATCTAGGTAAGCAATGTCTACTGCACCACCCTGATGTATAATTTTAGTTACCCAATCAAAAAAATCAATAAGATTAGTTTGGCATGATCTCCCTGAAGTAAACCCATGTTGTCTCTGATCTTGAAATCCATGTGTTTTTAGATGTTCAACAATCCTATCCTTTAACATGGTTTCCATCACTTTCCCCACTACTGAAGTAAGGCTTACTGGCCTATAGTTGCCCGACTCCTCCCTATTACCTTTCTTGTGAATGGGCACAACATTCGCTAACTTCCAATCTTCTGGGACTACTCCTGTTAACAATGATTGGTTTAATAAATCTGTTAATGGTTTTGCTAGTACATGTTTTGTGCTGAAAACCCCCCACTCGTCTTATACTCGAGTCAATGTCTGTATTATGGCAACTTACATTGCCATAATACAGACCAGGACCGCCAGGCTCATTACAAGCCCGGCGGTCCTGTTGGGGGCTGGCAGCGAGCTGTAACTTACCTTTTCTGCAGCTCCTGTCAGCTCCATACTCATGCGTGCCGGTCAGCTCCCCTGTCAGCTCCACTGTAAGTCTCGCGAGAGCCGCGGGGTAAGAGCATTGCCACAGGTTACCGTGGCAACGCTCCGCGCGGCAGTCACACCGCGAGACTTACAGTGGAGCTGACAGGGGAGCTTACCAGAACGCAGGAGTAGGGAGCTGACAGGAGCTGCAGAAAAGGTAAGTTACAGCTCGCTGCCAGCCCCCCTCCTACACAGCCCATGCCACTGGACCACCAGGTAATGAGAGCCCCCCTCCCTGACCATGTATCAAGCAGGGAGGGGGGACGAAAATAAATAAATACAAATTTAAATAATAATATAATAAAAATATATATATATATATATATATATATATATATATAAAATTAATATTAAAATAATAATTTAAAAAAAAATAATAAAAATGCCCACCCCCCACCAAGGTTATACACTGCATACACACACACACACACTGCATTCATTATATACACAAAATAAATATTCAATTAATGTAATTTTTGGGGGATCTAATTTTATTTAGAAATTTACCAGTAGCTGCTGCATTTCCCACCCTAGTCTTATACTCGAGTCAATACGTTTTCCCAGTTTTTTGGGGTCAAATAGGGATCGCGACTTACGTTATAGTTGACTTATACTCGAGTATATACGGTAATCCTTGTTTTACTTTCCTTTTCTCATTTATGTATCTAAAAAATATTTTGTCCCCTTTTTTTACTGACTGTGCTATTTTCTCTTCTGTGTGTGCTTTGGAAGCTCTTATAACTTGCTTAGCCTCTTTCTGCCTAATATTATAGATCATTCTGTCTTCCTCACTCTGGTTTTTTTTTTTTTTATAATTACTAAATGCTAACTTATAATTTTTTACTATTTTGGCCACATCTGCGGAGTACCACAGTTGTTTCATCAACTTTTTGCTTTTACTGACAAGCCTAATGCAGTTTTCTGTTGCCTTCAGCAGTGCAACTTTTAAAGGACCACTATAGGCACCCAGACCACTTCAGCTCAATGAAGTAGTCTGGGTGCCAGGTCCATCTAGGGTTAACCCTACAGCTGTAAACATAGCAGTTTCTGAGAAACTGCTATGTTTACAGTAGGGTTAATCCAGACTAGTGGCTGTCTCATTGACAGCCGCTAGAGGCGCTTCCGTACTTCTCACTGTGAAAATCACAGCGAGAAGACGCTGACGTCGATAGGAAAGCATTGAGAAATGCTTTCCTATGGACTGATTGAATGCGCGCGGGGTTCTTGCCGTGCATGCGCATTCAGCACTGATGTCGGAAGAGGGAGGAGAGTTCCCCAGCGCCGAGGGAGCCCGGCGCTGGAGAAAGGTAAGAGTTTAACTCCTTCCTCCCCCTTCAGCATGGCGAGAGTGGAACCCTGAGGGTGGGGGGGACCTACAGACCCTATAGTGCCAGGAAAACAAGTTTGTTCTCCTGGCACTATAGTGGTCCTTTAAATAATCCAATTTCTCTTAGACTCCATTTAAATTGCTCCAGTCTGCTAATGACTCCTTTACACATATTCTAATTTTAGAAAAGTCTGTTTTCTTTAAAGTCTAAAACTTTTGTTTTTGTGTCGTGTGACTCAGTCACTGTTCTTATATTAAACCACACTGACTGATGATCACTGGATCCTAAACTTTCACCTACAGTAATATCGGATACCAAATCTCCATTTGTTAACACTAAATCTAGTATGGCCGCCTTACGAGTTGGCTCCTCAACGACTTGTTTTAGAGACAATCCCAGTAGGGAGTTTAGAATATGTGTTTTCCAATTCACATCAGGAAGATTAAAGTCACCCATGATTATAACTCTGTCACTAGGTCTGTGTTTGTGTCTGTCACTAGGTCTGTGTGTGTGTGTGTGTGTGTGTCTGTCACTAGGTCTGTGTTTGTGTCTGGCAATAGGTCTGTGTGTGTGTGTGTGTGTGTGTCAGTAGGTATGTGTGTGTGTCAGTCTGTCTGTCACTAGGTCTGTGTTTGTGTCTGGCAATAGGTCTGTGTGTGTGTGTGTGTGTGTCAGTAGGTATGTGTGTGTGTCAGTTTGTCTGTGTGCCTGTCAGTAGATCTGTGTGTGTGTCTGTCAGTAGGTCTGTCTGTGTGTGTGCCAGTATGTATGCCTGGGTATCAGTATGTCTGTGTGTGTGTGCCACTATGTCTGTCTGTGTGTGTGTCAGTATGTGTCTGTGTGTGCCAGTATGTCTGTGTGTGCCAGTATGTCTGTGTGTGCCAGTATGTCTGTGTGTGCCAGTATGTCTGTGTGTGCCTGTGAATGTATGTCAGTATGTCTCGGTATGTGTCTGTGTGTGTGTCAGCATATGTGTCTGTCAGTGTACGTGTCAGTGTCCATATGTCAGTATGTGTGTGTCAATTTGTCTGTCTATATGTGTCTGTATATCTGTGTGTCTGTATGTGTATCAGTGCGTATCTGTATGGTGTCTTTGTGTGTTTCGGTGTATCTGCATGTGTGTATATGTGTCTGTATATCTACATGTGTGCCAGTGTGTATATCTCTGTGTCTGCATGTGTTTCAGTGTGTGTGTGTGTATATATATATATATATATATCTATCTCTGTGTGTGTATATATGTGCATAAATCTCAGCATTCACACACTAACACTACATATAAATACACCCCTGCATTCAAACTCCAACACTACGTACAAACACACGTCTGTGTTACACACCAAAATTATATGTAAACACACCCCTGCATTCAAAAACCAACACTACACATAAATACATGCATGCAAGTACGCCAACACCACATACAAACATATTCCATACAAAAACCTGTTTACATTCAAACACATAAAAACAGCTTAGTGCTAAATACAAACCTTCAAACACGGGTAAATGGTAGAGCCCCAGCTGTCAATGCATTGCTGGAGTTGCACGACAGATGAGGAACTACCTTTCAATCACCCGTGCAATAGGGAGGCTCAAAAAAAATTCTTGCACCTCTCTACTTTAGGTCTGCCACTGCGTTGGGGTGGAGGACGTGACTGCACACCTAGGGAGAGGCCACAAAGAGCTTGACCACAAAGAGCCCAGAGACAGCCTCAGGGATCCTTGTGGCGGAACCAACCTCGCCACTGTGCACTGGAGAAGCCTGGTTGCTAGCCTCATGCCCTGCGACTATGGCCCTGGGGTGTATTAACCCTTTAAGAACTGTATTTGGGCACAGTGGCTTTGTATAATGCTGTTCCTGGCCCTTTAATTACTTTGGAGCCATGTTACAACTTTTAAACTGGCACTTCGGATGCAGTCGAAGTGCCGAGAGGCCGCCATAAGGGAGATGAACCCCTCTCCCCAGCTGCAGCCTAGCCCACCAAGGGGAGATGATAAGCCCCACACCCGTGCAGATGGGACCGTGGTCTCTGCACATGCCTCACAGGGGCTAGGGACGGTCGGTCCTGTCCCCCGGCAGCTGGGAGGTTCATCCAAAGGGGAGACAGCCTGTCGTGCCCTCCAGCAGCAGTACCAGGTCCAGAGTGAGGAGCCTACTACGACATTTCCTCGTGTGTTCCAACCGGGCTACTCTCTGCCCACACAGCAACCCACCGATCCTGAGCGCCAGTAACCCCCAGAGCCGAGGTGGAGTTCCTGGACATGGACAAGCTACCCACTACCCCAGGTGTAGGAGGTCAGATACCCTGTTAGTCTGGATAGTAAAGGGGAGAAATGTGGCAGAACCAACTTCGCCACTGTGCACTGGAGAAGCCTGGTTGCTAGCCTCCTGCCCTGCGACTATGGCCCTGGTGTATATTAACCCTTTAAGAACTGTATTTGGGCACAATGGATTTGTATAATGCTGTTCCTGGCCCTTTAATTACTTTGGAGCAGTGTTACAACTTTTAAACTGGCACTTCGGATGCAGTCGAAGTGCTGAAGTCGAAGTGGCCGCCATTCGACAAACCAACACATGGCGGCGGCCATTTTAACTTATTCGAATGCGGTCAGCGGTGTGTGCAGCCAAATCTATGGAACTGTTTGCGGCTACCCAATTGCTAGAACACCGCTGACCCGTACCTTCTTCAACACCGCGGCTGGAGACTAAGTCCCGTTCAGAGATACAAACACTCGTTCGAATGGGACTTAGTCGTTTTCTCGGTGTAAAATAGACCGACCGCACAGCCCAAATCCATGGAACTGTTTTGGGCATGAAAATGTGCTTGCGGTCGGTCAAAAGTGATTTATACCTATCTCCCGAACGGCTGAACGGATTCGAATGATTTTTGGGTATGTTTGTATTTGGAATGTGCTGATTAATAATATGTAACTGTTATTAATATTGGATGTATGGTTTTAGAGTTATGAAAGTTGGGTAAAAAGTATGTTTTAACTGTACGTATAATTGGGTTACCTCTCAGGCTAAGGGGAGGGAATCTGTGGGTTGTAACCATTGTGTGATTGGGTAATGCATAATTGTATGTGGGCGGCTCCATTGCAGGGGAGAATTGCATAAAAGCAGAGTGTGTGTCATTAAACCTGAATTCTACTTCACCCTCAATTTGGAGTGCCGTCTCTTATTGAGGGAATCTGCTACAAGGGATTGCTATGCTTGTCATACTCCCTTGCTAAATCACTGCTAAGCTCTTGTAAGAGCTTGTTCCTGTTTTGCTCTCTGGAGGAGTCTACAGTGGTTATGGTGTCTGCTGCAGTGCTTGGAGTCCTCAGAAAGCGCTAGGAGCATCCTTTAACGGAGGTACTAAGTCGGGGTGCCCGTCGATCCGTTACAGTCCTCTCCTGTATTGACCTCCCAGAGCCAGCTTCATGGATCCTCCCCTGTACTGACCACACAGAGCCCATTGACAGCTTCAGGGATCCTCCCCTGTACTGACCACACAGAGCCCAGATACAGCTTCAGGGATCCTCCCCTGTACGAACCTCACGGAGCCCAGAGACAGCCTCAGGGATCCTCTCCTGTACTGACTACACAGAGCCCAGAGACAGCTTTAGTGATCCTCTCCTGTACTGACCACACAGAGCCCAGATACAGCTTCAGGGATCCTCCAGGGATCCTCTCCTGTACTAACCACACAGAGCCCAGAGACAGCTTCAGGGATCCTCTCCTGTACTGACCACACAGAGCCCAGAGACAGCTTTAGGGATCCTCTCCTGTACTGACCACACAGAGCCCAGATACAGCTTCAGGGATCCTCCAGGGATCCTCTCCTGTACTAACCACACCGAGCCCAGATACAGCTTCAGGGATCCTCCAGGGATCCTCTCCTGTACTAACCACACAGAGCCCAGAGACAGCTTCAGGGATCCTCTCCTGTACTGACCACACAGAGCCCAGAGACAGCTTTAGGGATCCTCCCCTGTACGAACCTCACGGAGCCCAGAGACAGTCTCAGGGATCCTCCCCTGTACTGACCACACAGAGCCCAGAGACAGCTTTAGTGATCCTCCCCTGTACGAACCTCACGGAGCCCAGAGACAGCCTCAGGGATCCTCTCCTGTACTGACCACACAGAGCCCAGAGACAGCTTCAGGGATCCTCTCCTGGGGGTAGAAAGACATAAATCTCTCCAGGCTGCAGTGATAGGGGTAGAAAGGTGTTACGGCTAGCTGAGGGTTGGACCGCTTTGATGTCCTTTTCCCTGATCCTGGAGAGCAGTAGAGAGTTCCAATTCCATATCTAGCGATATGCCTGTAAAGTATCCATATAGTTCTTGGAGTCAGCGATCAGCATTTCCCTACAACACGAGTCGAGGCTGCGAGTTGAGGGTAAGAAGTCTGGTTTATTGAATGGCAAGGCACTGCTTAAAATACACATTTTCAGGACAGAGGAACACCCCTCTGGACCTGATGGTACACAGGGTGACAAGTGACAACAACCAATGGTGACAAAGTGCATCTTTTTCAAACCCTCTCCTCTATACTGGAGATAATGAGTTTTTCAACTGTTACAATAACCTAATTATCTCCAGGTACAGACAATATTCTATTTTTACAGATACATGAAAACTATATAAAAATCCGTAACTCATACATCATATTCTTTAATTGGTGCATTCAACATATCCCCAGACAGCTTGGATCTGAGCGCACAAAATATCCAAAAGGCGCTCAGATCTCACGAATGCAGTGGAAACACCATGGGGATAAACATTGTCTCTAGAGCTGTTTGGCAACCATCAGCCCAGACATACTCTTCCATAGTGTCCTGTATGGGGTCGGTATAACTTGCATAGTCCCAAAGTACCGAACGGTAAGGTGTTCAGTGCATTATGCACGAACGGACATGGCACGGGGCATCCCAGCGGGGTTCGTATGAACTAGTGTCCGAAAATAGTACCACGTGATCGTCGACCAGATCCCGCTGGGTGTTCGGCAGTTAAAGATAGCCGCTGCCACGTGTTCGTGCATCCGAACGACGACCACCCTGTCGATGGCCAGTTAGGCTGCGGCTAACCACAAAACCGCCACTCCTGGGTGGTTAATAAAGGGCACACTCCTCAGGTAGGGTGGTCGGTCGTTCGATACTTTGTTCGGTATTGTAGAGGTGAATAAGGTTAAATAGCGGCACACGTCAAGGCCAGGTGGTCGGTCATTCGTACATACGAATGACCTGGGAAGGTTTTTCGTGGGTTTTAACAACAAATTAGTAAAAAAAATAGCATACAGAGGGGCTTTGTAACAAAAGGCATTAAGCTCTCCAGGCTGCCGTGTGGGTGGGCACCAAGGAAGTGCCAATGTTTGTGGTGAGGGGCATATTACGGTAATAAAGATGTACAGGTGATTTACGGTGACTGTATGTACTGCTGAAAGTGTGCTTGGTTCTTGATGACTGTTTAGAGCTCCTGTCTCCAATTCAGGATACGAGGTACATGGAGATACCATCACATCCTCTATGGAGCTCTCCTGAGGAAGGTCTGCAGATACGACCCAGAGTCCCTGCTCCATTCATCATGTGGTCAAAGAACATTCCCAGTAAAACATTTAGAGGAATTCTGGCAGTGGCCGAGGAAATGCTTAAACCCTGCGCAGTGCACAAGAACAGTGACTAACTACATAATAGGAAACATGTGTCCGACTCATGCAGCACACAGAACGCAAGGTGACCCAGTCCTGCCTCTCACAGGGCTAACCCCCCCAACCCCCCGTCACTCAATGGACACACACACACACACACACACTACTAGCTGCCAGAACTAATGTAATAAATTCATTCTTTAAAAAACAAATCTGTGATTTAACAATATAAATAGTACCTGCTGCCCTACTTAACAACCTAGACATTTAATACTAAATATTGCATGAGATGTTATTTGAAAGATATCAAGGAACATTTACTGTTCAAGGCCCAGCAAAGCTGTATATCCAGACACTAAACTCCATTATTGTACACATGCTGCAAACTGGAAAACCAGATTATTTACACGTTCTTGGTTAGCAAAGGGAACCACTCAAAACAATATCATGCCTCCCAATGGTCCCTTATTTAGGCAGACAGTCCCTATTTTGGTCCTCAACAGCAATAATACTCCCAGTAATGTGTCTGAGTGTATAACAGACCTCCACAGTAATAATACTCCCAGTAATGTGTCTGGGTGTATAACAGACCTCCACAGTAATAATACTCCCAGTAATGTGTCTGAGGGTATCACAGACCTCCACAGCAATAATACTCCCAGTAATGTGTCTGAGTGTATAACAGAGCTCCACAGCAATAATACTCCCAGTAATGTGTCAGAGTGTATAACAGACCTCCACAGCAATAATACTCCCAGTAATGTGTCTGAGCGTATAACAGAGCTCCACAGCAATAATACTCCCAGTAATGTGTCTGAGTGTATAACAGAGCTCCACAGCAATAATACTCCCAGTAATGTGTCTGAGTGTATAACAGACCTCCACAGCAATAATACTCCCAGTAATGTGTCTGAGTGTATAACAGAGCTCCACAGCAATAATACTCCCAGTAATGTGTCTGAGTGTATAACAGAGCTCCACAGCAATAATACTCCCAGTAATGTGTCTGAGTGTATAACAGAGCCCCACAGCAATAATACTCCCAGTAAGTGTCTGTGTGTATAACAGAGCCCCACAGTAATAATACTCCCAGTAATGTGTCTGGGTGTATAACAGACCTCCACAGCAATAATACTCCCAGTAATGTGTCTGAGTGTATCACAGAGCTCCACAGCAATAATACTCCCAGTAATGTGTCAGAGTGTATAACAGAGCTCCACAGCAATAATACTCCCAGTAATGTGTCAGAGTGTATAACAGAGCTCCACAGCAATAATACCCCCAGTAATGTGTCTGAGTGTATAACAGAGCTCCACAGCAATAATACTCCCAGTAATGTGTGAGTGTATAACAGAGCTCCACAGCAATAATACTCCCAGTAATGTGTCTGAGCGTATAACAGAGCTCCACAGCAATAATACTCCCAGTAATGTGTGAGTGTATAACAGAGCGCCACAGCAATAATACTCCCAGTAATGTGTGAGTGTATAACAGACCTCCACAGCAATAATACTCCCAGTAATGTGTCTGAGTGTATAACAGAGCGCCACAGCAATAATACTCCCAATAATGTGTGAGTGTATAACAGAGCTCCACAGCAATAATACTCCCAGTAATGTGTGAGTGTATAACAGAGCGCCACAGCAATAATACTCCCAGTAATGTCTGAGTGTATAACAGAGCTCCACAGCAATAATACTCCCAGTAATGTGTCTGAGTGTATAACAGAGCTCCACAGCAATAATACTCCCAGTAATGTGTGTGTGTATAACAGAGCTCCACAGCCCCACAGAACAGTCCCACCCCCTGGCCACAGCCCCACAGTACAGAATCACTACAGCTTATTGTAGTAGTTCTCGTGTCTTTAATCTGTCCCTGCACACTTAAATGAAAACCCTGCCTTTTCAGAGAAAAGGCAGTATTTACATTGCTCCCTTGTAACACTTCTAGTGACAGCCACTATAGGAAAGCATTGGATTGGCTGAGATCATCAATATAGATGATCGCAGTCATGGAGGCAGGGCCAGCACAGCATGGGGGAAAAAGGTGAGTAGAATCCCCTTTCCCTTGTGATTGGAGGGGGAATGGTCACCTACACTCACTCACTGACACGCGCGCGCGCGCACACATTAAGGTGACCACCCAGCCTCCCTACCTTTGGGTGAGATGGAGTAGTTTGTCTTTCCCTGTGGTCCAGTGGGGCTTCAGCCAACTCTCTGCACTGCTCTATAGAGAGCGGTTTAGTGATGTCGGGGCCGGAATGACGTCATATTCCAGCTCCCGGCATCACTGGAGGCCGAGGGAGGGAGCAGAGCAGGGAGGTTACAGCCTCCTCATGCGCCTGCCTTAAACCTCCAGGAGCCTCCCGCCCATGCAGGGTTTACATTATAGCCTAGGGATACCTCCACTGGCCCCTACTCAGATGGCTACTAGAGGTGCTGACATTCAGTATCTCCTCCCTCTGTATGCAGACACTGAACTTTCCTCATAGAGATTCATTGATTCAATGTATCTCTATGAGGAGATGCTGATTGGCCAGGGCTGTGTTTTAATCATAATGGCTCTGCCCCTGATCTGCCTTCTTGACAGTCTCAGCCAATCCTATGTTTTCCTATGTAAAAGCATTGTGATTGGCTCAGAACACCACTTCTGATGATGTCAGCCAAGGAGGCAGATCAGGGGCAGAGCCAGCAGCTGACTTTAATAAAAGCAAGATTTTATTATATTTATGGGGGGGAAGGGTGGGGCTACATGGTGGTTTTAACACTATCGGGTCAAGAATACATGTTTATGTTAGATTTAATATAGGTTTGTGTTCCTAGCCCTATAGTGTTCCTTTAATTATTAGATCAAAACAGACATAGGTCATTAAAAAACCATCAGGACAAAGAATTGAAAGTAAAAATGTAAAGCGAAATCAGGGCAGGTAGCAGAATGGAGATCACAGAGTTTAGTCAAAGCAGGTAGCAGGATGAAGGTCACAGTGTGAGGTCAGGGCAAGTAGCAGGATGGAGGTCACAGTGTGAAATCAGAGCAGGTAGCAGAATGGAGTTCACAGTGTGAGATCAGGGCAGGTAGCAGAATGGAGGTCACAGTGTGAGATCAGGGCAGGTAGCAGAATGGAGGTCTCAATGTGAGGTTAGGGCAGGTAGCATGATGCAGGTCAGTGTGAGGTCAGGGCAGGTAGCAAAATGAAGGTCACGGTGTGGTCAAGGCAGGTGGCAGGATGGAAGTCACAGAGCAAAGTAGGGAAAGTAGGAGGAAGAAGGTCACAGTATGAGGTCAGGTAGCAGGATGGAGGTGAGAGCGGGATCAGGCAAGGTAGCAGGGTGGAGGTGAGAGCAGGGTCAGGCAAGGCAGCAGGATGGAGGAGAGAGCAGGGACAGGCAAGGCAGCATGATGGAGGTGAGAGCAGGGACAGGCAAGGCAGCAGGATGGAGGTGAGAGCAGGGATCAGGCAAAGTAGCAGGATGGAGGTGAGAGCAGGGATCAGGCAAGGCAGCAGGATGGAGGTGAGAGCAGGGACAGGCAAGGCAGCAGGATGGAGGTGAGAGCAGGGACAGGCTAGGCAGCAGGATGGAGGTGAGAGCAGGGACAGGCAAGGCAGCAGGATGGAGGTGAAAGCAGGGACAGGCAAGGCAGCAGGATGGAGGTGAAAGCAGGGACAGGCAAGATAGCAGGATGGAGGTGAGAGCAGGGACAGGCAAGATAGCAGGATGGAGGTGAGAGCAGGGACAGGCAAGGCAGCAGGATGGAGGTGAGAGCAGGGACAGGCAAGGCAGCAGGATGGAGGTGAGAGCAGGGACAGGCAAGGCACAGGATGGAGGTGAGAGAAGGGACAGGCAAGGCAGCAGGATGGAGGTGAGAGCAGGGACAGGCAAGGCAGCAGGATGGAGGTGAGAGCAGGGACAGGCAAGGCAGCAGGATGGAGGTGAGAGCAGGGACAGGCAAGGCAGCAGGATGGAGGTGAGAGCAGGGACAGGCAAGGCAGCAGGATGGAGGTGAGAGCAGGGACAGGCAAGGCAGCAGGATGGAGGTGAGAGCAGGGACAGGCAAGGTAGCAGGATGGAGGTGAGAGCAGGGACAGGCAAGGCAGCAGGATGGAGGTGAGAGCAGGGACAGGCAAGGCACAGGATGGAGGTGAGAGAAGGGACAGGCAAGGCAGCAGGATGGAGGTGAGAGCAGGGACAGGCAAGGCAGCAGGATGGAGGTGAGAGCAGGGACAGGCAAGGCAGCAGGATGGAGGTGAGAGCAGGGACAGGCAAGGTAGCAGGATGGAGGTGAGAGCAGGGATCAGGCAAGGTAGCAGGATGGAGGTGAGAGCAGGGACAGGCAAGGCAGAAGGATGGAGGTGATAGAGCTAGGTAGGTAAAAGTAACAGGGTGAGAACAGGAGAGGGAGCAAGCTAAGGGATAAAGCAGAACAAAGGAACAATATCAAGATTTGGCGGAGGGAAGTTCTCCATAGGTAGCATGATTCAACGAAGAGCAAGGGCAGGTAAGGCAGCAGGATGAAGAAAAACAAGGAGAGGTAAGGTAACAGAATCTAGGGGAGAATGAGATCAGAGAAGGTAGCAGAATCTAGGGGAGAATGAGGTCAGAGAAGGTAGCAGAATCTAGGGGAGAATGAGATCAGAGAAGGTAGCAGAATCTAGGGGAGAATGAGATCAGAGAAGGTAGCAGAATCTAGGGGAGAATGAGATCAGAGAAGGTAGCAGAATCTAGGGGAGAATGAGATCAGAGAAGGTAGCAGAATCTAGGGGAGAATGAGATCAGAGAAGGTACCAGAATCTAGGGGAGAATGAGATCAGAGAAGGTAGCAGAATCTAGGGGAGAATGAGATCAGAGAAGGTAGCAGAATCTAGGGGAGAATGAGATCAGAGAAGGTAGTAGAATCTAGGGGAGAATGAGATCAGAGAAGGTAGCAGAATATAGGGGAGAATGAGATCAGAGAAGGTAACAGGATATAGGGGAGAATGAGATCAGAGAAGGTAGCAGAATCTAGGGGAGAATGAGATCAGAGAAGGTAGCAGAATCTAGGGGAGAATGAGATCAGAGAAGGTACCAGAATCTAGGGGAGAATGAGATCAGAGAAGGTAGTAGAATATAGGGGAGAATGAGGTCAGAGAAGGTAGCAGGATCTAGGGGAGAATAAGGTCAGAGAAGGTAGCAGAATACAGGGGAGAATGAGATCAGAGAAGGTAGCAGGATCTAGGGGAGAATAAGGTCAGAGAAGGTAGCAGAATACAGGGGAGAATGAGATCAGAGAAGGTAGCAGAATACAGGGGAGAATGAGATCAGAGAAGGTAGCAGAATACAGGGGAGAATGAGATCAGAGAAGGTAGCAGAATACAGGGGAGAATGAGATCAGAGAAGGTAGCAGAATCTAGGGGAGAATGAGATCAGAGAAGGTAGCAGAATCTAGGGGAGAATGAGATCAGAGAAGGTAGCAGAATCTAGGGGAGAATGAGATCAGAGAAGGTACCAGAATCTAGGGGAGAATGAGATCAGAGAAGGTAGCAGAATCTAGGGGAGAATGAGATCAGAGAAGGTAGCAGAATCTAGGGGAGAATGAGGTCAGAGAAGGTAGCAGAATCTAGGGGAGAATGAGATCAGAGAAGGTACCAGAATCTAGGGGAGAATGAGATCAGAGAAGGTAGCAGAATCTAGGGGAGAATGAGATCAGAGAAGGTAGCAGAATCTAGGGGAGAATGAGGTCAGAGAAGGTAGCAGAATCTAGGGAAGAATGAGATCAGAGAAGGTAGTAGAATATAGGGAAGAATGAGGTCAGAGAATGTAGCAGAATTTAGGGAAGAATGAGATCAGAGAAGGTAGCAGAATCTAGGGGAGAATGAGGTCAGAGAATGTAGCAGAATTTAGGGAAGAATGAGATCAGAGAAGGTAGCAGAATCTAGGGGAGAATGAGGTCAGAGAAGGTAGCAGAATCTAGGGGAGAATGAGATCAGAGAAGGTAGCAGAATCTAGGGGAGAATGAGATCAGAGAAGGTAGCAGAATCTAGGGGAGAATGAGATCAGAGAAGGTAGCAGAATCTAGGGGAGAATGAGATCAGAGAAGGTAGCAGAATCTAGGGGAGAATGAGATCAGAGAAGGTAGCAGAATCTAGGGGAGAATGAGATCAGAGAAGGTAGCAGAATCTAGGGGAGAATGAGATCAGAGAAGGTAGCAGAATCTAGGGAAGAATGAGATCAGAGAAGGTAGTAGAATATAGGGGAGAATGAGGTCAGAGAATGTAGCAGAATCTAGGGGAGAATGAGATCAGAGAAGGTAGCAGAATCTAGGGGAGAATGAGATCAGAGAAGGTAGTAGAATATAGGGGAGAATGAGGTCAGAGAATGTAGCAGAATTTAGGGAAGAATGAGATCAGAGAAGGTAGCAGAATCTAGGGGAGAATGAGGTCAGAGAAGGTAGCAGAATCTAGGGGAGAATGAGATCAGAGAAGGTAGCAGAATCTAGGGGAGAATGAGATCAGAGAAGGTAGCAGAATCTAGGGAAGAATGAGATCAGAGAAGGTAGTAGAATATAGGGGAGAATGAGGTCAGAGAATGTAGCAGAATTTAGGGAAGAATGAGATCAGAGAAGGTAGCAGAATCTAGGGGAGAATGAGGTCAGAGAAGGTAGCAGAATCTAGGGGAGAATGAGATCAGAGAAGGTACCAGAATCTAGGGGAGAATGAGATCAGAGAAGGTAGCAGAATCTAGGGGAGAATGAGATCAGAGAAGGTAGCAGAATCTAGGGGAGAATGAGATCAGAGAAGGTAGCAGAATCTAGGGGAGAATGAGATCAGAGAAGGTAGCAGAATCTAGGGGAGAATGAGATCAGAGAAGGTAGCAGAATCTAGGGGAGAATGAGATCAGAGAAGGTAGCAGAATCTAGGGAAGAATGAGATCAGAGAAGGTAGTAGAATATAGGGAAGAATGAGGTCAGAGAATGTAGCAGAATTTAGGGAAGAATGAGATCAGAGAAGGTAGCAGAATCTAGGGGAGAATGAGGTCAGAGAAGGTAGCAGAATCTAGGGGAGAATGAGATCAGAGAAGGTACCAGAATATAGGGGAGAATGAGATCAGAGAAGGTAGCAGAATCTAGGGGAGAATGGAGGTCAGAGAAGGTAGCAGAATATAGGGGAGAATGAGGTCAGAGAAGGTAACAGGATCTAAGGGAGAATGAGGTCAGAGAAGGTAGCAGAATATAGGGAAGAATGAGATCAGAGAAGGTAGCAGGATCTAGGGGAGAATAAGGTCAGAGAAGGTAGCAGAATACAGGGGAGAATGAGATCAGAGAAGGTAGCAGAATCTAGGGGAGAATGAGATCAGAGAAGGTAGCAGAATCTAGGGGAGAATGAGATCAGAGAAGGTAGCAGAATCTAGGGGAGAATGAGATCAGAGAAGGTAGCAGAATATAGGGGAGAATGAGATCAGAGAAGGTAGCAGAATATAGGGGAGAATGAGATCAGAGAAGGTAGCAGAATATAGGTGTGGCGAAAGTACGGTAACCTCGCCACTTGTATTTGGAGGGGCCTGCTTGCCAGCCTCCTATCCACAGACTATGGGCCCTGCAGGGAAACCTATAAAAAACTACCGAACTTGACCGACTGTTAGCACTGATTTCCCTGGAATTGTTTTGGGCATAGGACCATGTGCATGGTCGGTCAAAACTATGACTTACAGGAAATCCCTGAACCCCTGAACTGATCTGGGTGATGTTTGAATATGTTGTTCACCCAGATAGGGGCTATCAGGGGATGTAACTTGATTTATGGGGTTTTATGTGTTTTTAAGGTACTTTTGGGGGTTTCATAAAATCGTATGTTTTTCTGGGCTTGGAGATAATTGGGTTAGATTAGTACAGTTCCTGATTCCATTATCTCCCAAGCACATAGGAGGGATTCTATTGTTTGTGTATGGGAGTGTCTCACTGTATGACTGTTTTTATTGGTTTATTTACTTTGTGTCCCTGTGCCCAACAAGGTCCACCTGGGTGTCACCCTTGTTGGGAAACTTGCATAAAAGGCCAGTGTGCCTCCATTAAAATTCTG
Organism: Pelobates fuscus; assembly: GCF_036172605.1. Taxonomy (NCBI): domain Eukaryota; kingdom Metazoa; phylum Chordata; class Amphibia; order Anura; family Pelobatidae; genus Pelobates; species Pelobates fuscus. The sequence goes on from NC_086325.1 coordinate 172,184,846, forward strand.
TTCCTGCTTACCCTCAACATAGAGTCTCATCTCATGTGTGGGGGAAACAGCTGTATCTATCCTGGAGATTGCTATATCACTATACTCCCCGGGAATTATAATCACTAGCTCTTATAAGAGCTGTTCCTGCTACGCTCTCTGGAGTAGGAGAGGTCTGCCCACTGGAAGCTGGATCCTGGTCTCGGGTCCAGGGTGGGTGAAGGACGGCGTGACCCCGGCGCAGCTGGATTGCTGGAAGTGGGGTCTGCAGTGCTTATGGTGTCTGGTGGAGTGCTGGGATTCCTCGGTGAGCACTAGGATCATCGATTGGCGGAGGCACTCGGTCGGAGTGCAAGGAGTTCCTTCACAATAGGGGAGAATGAGGTCAGAGAAGGTAGCAGAATATAGGGGAGAATGAGGTCAGAGAAGGTAGCAGAATATAGGGGAGAATGAGGTCAGAGAAGGTAGCAGAATATAGGGGAGAATGAGGTCAGAGAAGGTAGCAGAATATAGGGGAGAATGAGGTCAGAGAATGTAGCAGAATATAGGGGAGAATGAGGTCAGAGAAGAGGTCATGATGCATAGGATATGGCCAATGATGGTATAATGGCAGAGGCTCTATAATAATGTCAAAATTATTAACTACTAATATTTTCAAAACCAAAAAAGAACACACAGACTGATCTAATAAAACATTCCGGTTATGTGACCAAACACGAACATCCTTTAAAAGGTTACAAACATTTAATAAATTCGTAACAAATGTATCTGTATCTTCCACCTGAGCTGCCACGGCCCCCGGGGACCTTCCTGGAGGCTCTTGGTTAGGTTTCCAGGTGTTCTGATCTTATTTAACGAGCTCATTAATAAAGCCAACCATACAGGGTTTTGTGCACATGTTACGACTGTCAGGAATGTAAAGGCCAAAAGTAGCTAAACCACTAGCAGAGCAGATTCATGTACACGTCGACATCACAATACAGCGAGAACAGCCATTAACGCCCACAATGCATCACACTGCCCTCACCATACAGCAAGAACAGCCATTAACACCCACAATGCATCTCACACCGACCTCACCATACAGCGAGGACAGCCATTAACGCCCACAATGCATCACACTGCCCTCACCATACAGCGAGGACAGCCATTAACGCCCACAATGCATCTCACACCGACCTCACCATACAGCAAGAACAGCCATTAACGCCCACAATGCATCACACTGCCCTCACCATACAGCGAGGACAGCCATTAACGCCCACAATGCATCTCACACCGATCTCCCCATACAGCAAGAACAGCCATTAACGCCCACAATGCATCTCACACCGACCTCACCATACAGCGAGGACAGCCATTAACGCCCACAATGCATCTCACACCGATCTCCCCATACAGCAAGAACAGCCATTAACGCCCACAATGCATCTCACACCGACCTCACCATACAGCGAGGACAGCCATTAACGCCCACAATGCATCTCCCACCGATCTCACCATACAGCAAGAACAGCCATTAACACCCACAATGCATCACACTGCCCTCACCATACAGCGAGAACAGCCATTAACGCCCACAATGCATCTCACACCGACCTCACCATACAGCAAGAACAGCCATTAACACCCACAATCCATCTCACACCGACCTCACCATACAGCAAGAACTGCCATTAACACCCACAATGCATCTCACACCGACCTCACCATACAGCAAGAACAGCCATTAACGCCCACAATGCATCTCACACTGCCCTCACCATACAGCAAGAACAGCCATTAACGCCCACAATGCATCACACTGCCCTCACCATACAGCGAGGACAGCCATTAACGCCCACAATGCATCTCACACCGACCTCACCATACAGCAAGAACAGCCATTAACGCCCACAATGCATCTCACACCGACCTCACCATACAGCAAGAACAGCCATTAACGCCCACAATGCATCTCACACCGACCTCACCATACAGCGAGGACAGCCATTAACGCCCACAATGCATCTCCCACCGATCTCACCATACAGCAAGAACAGCCATTAACGCCCACAATCCATCTCACACCGACCTCACCATACAGCGAGGACAGCCATTAACACCACAATGCATCTCACACCGATCTCACCATACAGTGAGGACAGCCATTAATGCCCACAATGTATCACACTGTCTTCCCCATACAGCGTCGACAGTCATTAATTGTCCATCCCATTTCATCATGGCCTCCATCATACCGCCACACTCTCCCTTTAATCATGGCCTCCATCATACCGCCACACTCTCCCTTTAATCATGGCCTCCATCATACCGCCACACTCTCCCTTTAATCATGGCCTCCATCATACCGCCACACTCTCCCTTTAATCATGGCCTCCATCATACCGCCACACTCTCCCTTTAATCATGGCCTCCATCATACCGCCACACTCTCCCTTTAATCATGGCCTCCATCATACCGCCACATCTTCCCTTTAATCATGGCCTCCATCATACTGCCACACTCTCCCTTTAATCATGGCCTCCATCATACCGCCACATCTTCCCTTTAATCATGGCCTCCATCATACCGCCACACTCTCCCTTTAATCATGGCCTCCATCATACCGCCACACTCTCCCTTTAATCATGGCCTCCATTATACCGCCACACTATCCCTTTAATCATGGCCTCCATCATACCGCCACACTCTCCCTTTAATCATGGCCTCCATCATACCGCCACACTCTCCCTTTAATCATGGCCTCCATCATACCGCCACACTCTCCCTTTAATCATGGCCTCCATCATACCGCCACACTATCCCTTTAATCATGGCCTCCATCATACCGCCACACTATCCCTTTAATCATGGCCTCCATCATACTGCCACACTCTCCCTTCAATCATGGCCTCCATCATACCGCCACACTATCCCTTTAATCATGGCCTCCATCATACCGCCACACTCTCCCTTTAATCATGGCCTCCATCATACCGCCACACCTTCCCTTTCATCATGGCCTCCTCCTTGTAATTTCACATTCATCACCCCTTTGACATACCCGCTAGCAAGCCTCACTGCTGATGGCTAGCATAATGCATAAAGAGCCATTACTGCACACAACCCAAGAAACACCAGAACCACGACAGATTATTAATATTATTATTATTGTTATTTATATAGCGCAAACTAGTTAAAGTGAAAGGTAAATTCCTACTTTAGTGACATCACATGCTAAGAGTTTAAATGGGAAAGCTAAAATAGAAACTGGGTGCTAATAGAAAAGGGACCGAGCTAATATGCAGAACAAGTTCGCACCCTTTACATTGGTTCACATGGCTACCATCTGCCTCGGTTGGTTTTCCTCCTGGCGTTCACCCACACACTGAATATTCTGTATAGATTTTCATTTATTTTTACTTATTCTCACATTTACTTGAACTCCATTTATATTTTTGTTGAATCACATAACGTTCACCAATAACTACACACTTTGTGTGGCCAGAGGCCATGGAACACAGTCACCCCGATGGGGAGCCCTGTACTAACCCAGCAGCAGCCACAATGACCCCGGCTCACAGGGTACACGTGGCAAATAAACAATGAAATAGAGGTTCTTCTTACACCAAACAACTTGTTCTGCTGTTTTTGAGCGGTTAAACCTATCAATGTCCGAAATGAAAGCTCTAATTAATGCAAAAAATAAAATTAATAATTAATGGCCAATAAAGGATGTAATTAAAGTATTGCTTTCACACTGACGAGGGCACTTAAACATAATCCAAAGTGTGTTCTGCCTCCACATTCAAAGCACCGCATCAGCAGATTTCTACAGAAAGTACTTCAGATTTAATAATATCCAGTTTTTGGTTTTAAATACCTTTCCCCTCTTTGCCCCCTGTCCTTTCCACTTTCAGAAACTACTGATTGATGGAGTCACAAAACAATTTCTGTGTCACGGGCATTGGGAAACCACCTCAAAAAGAACAAAATGAGGCTTAATAAAATGGAAAAAACACACTCTGACCGCTAGATCACACAGCACTTCACCCACACTCTTCATTAAGGTTTTAATTACCAGCCTTTATGAAAACCAGGGGGGGGGGGGTGAACCAGGTATCCCAGGACTGTGCGCAAACAGAGGGGGTTGTAAAACGAGTATCCCACTACTGTGCGCAAACAGAGGGGGACTGTAAACCACGTATCCCAGGACTGTGCGCAAACAGAGGGGGACTGTAAAACGAGTATCCCACTACTGTGCGCAAACAGAGGGGGGACTGTAAAACGGGTATCCCACTACTGTGCGCAAACAGAGGGGGGCTGTAAAACGGGTATCCCACTACTGTGCGCAAACAGAGGGGGACTGTAAACCACGTATCCCAGGACTGTGCGCAAACAGAGGGGGACTGTAAAACGGGTATCCCACTACTGTGCGCAAACAGAGGGGGGACTGTAAAACGGGTATCCCACTACTGTGCGCAAACAGAGGGGGACTGTAAACCACGTATCCCAGGTCTGTGCGCAAACAGAGGGGGACTGTAAAACGAGTATCCCACTACTGTGCGCAAACAGAGGGGGGACTGTAAAACGGGTATCCCACTACTGTGCGCAAACAGAGGGGGGCTGTAAAACGGGTATCCCACTACTGTGCGCAAACAGAGGGGGACTGTAAACCACGTATCCCAGGACTGTGCGCAAACAGAGGGGGACTGTAAAACGGGTATCCCACTACTGTGCGCAAACAGAGGGGGACTGTAAACCACGTATCCCAGGACTGTGCGCAAACAGAGGGGGACTGTAAAACGGGTATCCCACTACTGTGCGCAAACAGAGGGGGATGGTAAACCGGGTGTCCTAGGACTGTGCGCAAACAGAGGGGGACTGTAAAACGGGTATCCCACTACTGTGCGCAAACAGAGGGGGACTGTAAACCACGTATCCCAGGACTGTGCTTAAACAGGGGGGATGGTAAACCGGGTATCCCAGGGCTGTGCGTAAACAGGGGGGATGGTAAACCGGGTATCCCAGGACTGTGCGCAAACAGGGGGGATGGTAAACCGGGTATCCCCGGACTGTGCGCAAACAGAGGGGGGCTGTAAAATGGCTATCCCACTACTGTGCGCAAACAGAGGGGGACTGTAAACCACGTATCCCAGGACTGTGCGTAAACAGGGGGGATGGTAAACCGGGTATCCGAGGACTGTGCGTAAACAGGGGGCATGGTAAACCGGGTATCCCAGGACTGTGCGTAAACAGGGGGGATGGTAAACCGGGTATCCCAGGACTGTGCGTAAACAGGGGGGATGGTAAGCCGGGTATCCCAGGACTGTGCGTAAACAGGGGGGATGGTAAACCGGGTATCCCACTACTGTGCGCAAACAGAGGGGGACTGTAAAACGGGTATCCCAGGACTGTGCGCAAACAGAGGGGGGCTGTAAAACGGGTATCCCACTACTGTGCGCAAACAGAGGGGGACTGTAAAACGGGTATCCCACTACTGTGCGCAAACAGAGGGGGACTGTAAAACGGGTATCCCACTACTGTGCGCAAACAGAGGGGGACTGTAAACCACGTATCCCAGGACTGTGCGTAAACAGGGGGCATGGTAAACCGGGTATCCCAGGACTGTGAGTAAACAGAGGGGATGGTAAACCGGGTATCCCAGGACTGTGAGTAAACAGAGGGGATGGTAAACCGGGTATCCCAGGACTGTGAGTAAACAGAGGGGATGGTAAACCGGGTATCCCAGGACTGTGAGTAAACAGAGGGGATGGTAAACCGGGTATCCCAGGACAGTGCATAAACAGGGGGGGGGGGGGGGGACTGTAAACCGGGTATCCCAGGACTGTGAGTAAACAGAGGGGATGGTAAACCGGGTATCCCAGGACTGTGAGTAAACAAAGGGGATGGTAAACCGGGTATCCCAGGACTGTGAGTAAACAAAGGGGATGGTAAACCGGGTATCCCAGGACTGTGCATAAACAGGGGGGGGGGGGACTGTAAACCGGGTATCCGAGGACTGTGCGTAAACAAGGGGGACTGTAAACTGGGTATTCTAGGGCTGTACATAAACACGGTATCCCAGGACTGTGTGTAAACAGGGGGGGACCCGAGGGATCAGGGTGGTAGATTTAAAGGGACCCGAGTGGTAGATTTAAAGGGACCAGAGTGGTAGATTTAAAGGGACCAGAGTGGTAGACCTGGGGGAGCGGGTTGGTAGACTTGAAGGGACCTGGGGGAGCGGGTTGGTAGACTTGAAGGGACCTGGGGGAGCTGGGTGGTAGATTTGAAGGGACCTGGGGGAGCTGGGTGGTAGATTTGAAGGGAACTGGGGGAGCTGGGTGGAACTGGGGGAGCTGGGTGGTAGATTTGAAGGGACCTAGGGGAGATGGGTGGTAGATTTGAAGGGACCTAGGGGAACTGGGTGGTAGATTTGAAGGGAACTGGGGGAGCTGGGTGGTAGATTTGAAGGGAACTGGAGGAGCTGGGTGGAACTGGGGGAGATGGGTGGTAGGTTTGAAGGGACCTAAGGGAGATGGGTGGTAGGTTTGAAGGGACCTAGGGGAACTGGGTGGTAGATTTGAAGGGACCTATGGGAACTGGGTGGTAGATTTGAAGGGACCTGGGGGAGCAGAGCGGTAGATTTGAAGGGACCTGGGGGAGCAGAGCGGTAGATTTGAAGGGACCTGGGGGAGCAGAGCGGTAGATTTGGGGCGACCCGTGGGGTGCACAGTGAAAGATTTGAGGCAACCCAAGGGGTGCACATAGGTAAATTTGAGGCGACCTGAGGGAGCAGGGTGGAACATTTGAGGCGACCTGAGGGAGCAGGGTGGAACATTTGAGGCGACCTGAGGGAGCAGGGTGGAACATTTGAGGCGACCTGAGGGAGCAGGGTGGAACATTTGAGGCGACCTGAGGGAGCAGGGTGGAACATTTGAGGCGACCTGAGGGAGCAGGGTGGAACATTTGAGGCGACCTGAGGGAGCAGGGTGGAACATTTGAGGCGACCTGAGGGAGCAGGGTGGAACATTTGAGGCGACCTGAGGGAGCAGGGTGGAACATTTGAGGCGACCTGAGGGAGCAGGGTGGAACATTTGAGGCGACCTGAGGGAGCAGGGTGGAACATTTGAGGCGACCTGAGGGAGCAGGGTGGAACATTTGAGGCGACCTGAGGGAGCAGGGTGGAACATTTGAGGCGACCTGAGGGAGCAGGGTGGAACATTTGAGGCGACCTGAGGGAGCAGGGTGGAACATTTGAGGCGACCTGAGGGAGCAGGGTGGAACATTTGAGGCGACCTGAGGGAGCAGGGTGGAACATTTGAGGCGACCTGAGGGAGCAGGGTGGAACATTTGAGTCGACCTGAGGGAGCAGGGTGGAACATTTGAGTCGACCTGAGGGAGCAGGGTGGAACATTTGAGTCGACCTGAGGGAGCAGGGTGGAACATTTGAGTCGACCTGAGGGAGCAGGGTGGAACATTTGAGTCGACCTGAGGGAGCAGGGTGGAACATTTGAGTCGACCTGAGGGAGCAGGGTGGAACATTTGAGGCGACCTGAGGGAGCAGGGTGGAACATTTGAGGCGACCTGAGGGAGCAGGGTGGAACATTTGAGGCGACCGGAGGGAGCAGGGTGGAACATTTGAGACGACCTGAGGGAGCAGGGTGGAACATTTGAGGCGACCTGAGGGAGCAGGGTGGAACATTTGAGGCGACCTGAGGGAGCAGGGTGGAACATTTGAGGCGACCTGAGGGAGCAGGGTGGAACATTTGAGGCGACCTGAGGGAGCAGGGTGGAACATTTGAGGTGACCAAAGGGAACGGAGTGATAGATGTGAGTGAACCTAAAGGGAGTGCAGTAGTAGATTTGAAGGGACCACATGGAGTGGAGTAGTAGATTTGAAGGGACCACATGGAGTGGAGTAGTAGATTTGAAGGGACCACATGGAGTGGAGTAATAGATTTGAAGGGACCCGAAGGAGCGAGGTTGTAGATTTAAAGGCACCCAAGGGGTGCAGGTGGTTGATTTGAGGGCCTATTTGCATTGTGGGCCTATAATACAAAATAATACACAGGTGGAATGGGCTTGACATGTGGCTACCCACTGAACAACACTGTAGGTGCCCCTACACGCATGCGCAAAGCCCATATTAAGGATGATGAAGTCACACAGGGAGCCCACATTCTGGAGGACAGATTCACTCTCCACACATGCGGGGAGCCCACATTCTTGAGTACGGGGTGTCCATACGTGCATGAAGGGAGGCAACATTTTGGTGAACAGGGTGCCCCTCCGAGCACCCGGAGAGTCCACATTCTGGAGGATGTGATGCCCCTATGTGCATGGCGGGGAGCCCACATTCTGAAGGATGGGGTGTATCTACGAGCACGCGGAATGCCCTTATGGACGACGTGGTGCTCCTCCGGACAAGCGGAGAGCCCACATTCTGGAGGACGGGGTGCCCCGACGAGCGCGCGGGGAGCCCACATTCTGGAGGTCGGGGTGCCCCGACGAGCGCGCGGGGAGCCCACATTCTGGAGGTCGGGGTGCCCCGACGAGCGCGCGGGGAGCCCACATTCTGGAGGTCGGGGTGCCCCGACGAGCGCGCGGGGAGCCCACATTCTGGAGGTCGGGGTGCCCCGACGAGCGCGCGGGGAGCCCACATTCTGGAGGTCGGGGTGCCCCGACGAGCGCGCGGGGAGCCCACATTCTGGAGGTCGGGGTGCCCCGACGAGCGCGCGGGGAGCCCACATTCTGGAGGTCGGGGTGCCCCGACGAGCGCGCGGGGAGCCCACATTCTGGAGGTCGGGGTGCCCCGACGAGCGCGCGGGGAGCCCACATTCTGGAGGTCGGGGTGCCCCGACGAGGTCGGGGTGCCCCGACGAGCGCGCGGGGAGCCCACATTCTGGAGGTCGGGGTGCCCCGACGAGCGCGCGGGGAGCCCACATTCTGGAGGTCGGGGTGCCCCGACGAGCGCGCGGGGAGCCCACATTCTGGAGGTCGGGGTGCCCCGACGAGCGCGCGGGGAGCCCACATTCTGGAGGTCAGGGTGCCCCGACGAGCACGCCGGGAGCCCACATTCATGTGGAGAACACCTTAGTGTATGTGAAGCACTACATGTTAGGGTAACATTTACAAGGGAGGCAATAAAAGAGGAGTGAAAGGAAGCACAGGAAGATGAGGGGGCCTGATAAGGAATAGGGGAGCAGGTGTTTAACTGTGGAGACCCCACCCAATATAGGGGGCAGATTATTAGCTAATCGAACAGGACCCCTGGGTGGGGGGTCGATTACTGCCAGAGACACACCCTGTGTAAATACTCAGCCCCCCCCAATTTAAACCCTCAATGCCCCCTCCCCAAACAGCACTATCCCAGCATGCATCCTGCCCAGCACCCCTGTACCCCATCACCCCCTCCCCCAAACAGCACTATCCCAGCATGCATCCTGCCCAGCACCCCTGTACCCCATCACCCCCTCCCCCAAACAGCACTATCCCAGCATGCACCCTGCCCGGTACCCCTGTACCCCCTCATTCCCCCCACCAAACCCCTTACCTTGCTGGGGGGCTGCTTCCTCCACTCAGCCCGACGGACACTCAGCTCTCAGCCCGCTCTCCCTCCTCCTCCTGCTCACACTGAGCTCCTCCAGCCCTCCTGAGACCCTTTAAACACGGACCGTACCAAGCGCTGAATGGGGGGATTATCCTTCTCCCGACACCCCGAGCTCGGCTAAACCCGGCCAGGCAGCCAGACAGCGGCAGCACAGCTCCGGGGAGGGAGACAATCCACCCAAACCGGGAACAACGGACTAATTAGTCAAACAAGACAACTCCGGACTCCACCTCTGCAGACCCCTACACCCCCGAAATGGGGTGGTATCGTCCTCAGTTATCCTACAGCAGGTCTCTCTCCACTAGAAACCACAGACCTGGGGGGAGGGGGAGGGTCTGGGGGTCCAGGAGTAACCATTACTGAGAGTGGGGGGATAGTACTAACCATTACTGAGAGGGGGGGGGGGATAGTACTAACCATCACTGAGAGGGGGGGGGGGAGTACTAACCATTACTGAGAGGGGGGGGGGGAGTACTAACCATTACTGAGAGGGGGGGGGGATAGTACTAACCATTACTGAGAGGGGGGGATAGTACTAACCATTACTGAGAGGGGGGGATAGTACTAACCATTACTGAGAGGGGGGGGGGGTAGTACTAACCATTACTGGGGGGGGGGGGGGTAGTACTAACCATTACTGGGGGGGGGGGGAGTACTAACCATTACTGAGAGGGGGGGGGTAGTACTAACCATTACTGAGAGGGGGGGTAGTACTAACCATTACTGAGAGGGGGGGGGATAGTACTAACCATCACTGAGAGGGGGGGGTAGTACTAACCATTACTGAGAGGGGGGGGTAGTACTAACCATTACTGGGGGGGGGGGGGGGAGTACTAACCATTACTGAGAGGGGGGGGATAGTACTAACCAATACTGAGAGGGGGGGATAGTACTAACCATTACTGAGAGGGGGGGGGGGTAGTACTAACCATTACTGGGGGGGGGGGAGTACTAACCATTACTGAGAGGGGGGGGGAATAGTACTAACCATTACTGAGAGGGGGGGGGGAATAGTACTAACCATTACTGAGAGGGGGGGTAGTACTAACCATTACTGAGTGTGAGGGAGGGATAGAACTAACCATTACTGAGTGTGAGGGGGGATAGTACTAACCATTACTGAGAGGGGGGATAGTACTAACCATTACTGAGTGTGAGGGGGTAGTACTAACCATTACTGAGTGTGAGAGGGGGGGTAGTACTAACCATTACTGAGTGTGAGGGGGATAGTACTAACCATTACTGAGTGTGAGGGGGGATAGTACTAACCATTACTGGGGGGGGGGAGTACTAACCATTACTGAGAGGGGGGGGGATAGTACTAACCATTACTGAGAGGGGGGATAGTACTAACCATTACTGAGAGGGGGGGTAGTACTAACCATTACTGGGGGGGGGGAGTACTAACCATTACTGAGAGGGGGGGGGGAATAGTACTAACCATTACTGAGAGGGGGGGTAGTACTAACCATTACTGAGAGGGGGGGATAGTACTAACCATTACTGAGTGTGAGGGGGGATAGTACTAACCATTACTGAGTGTGAGGGGGTGATAGTACTAACCATTACTGAGAGGGGGGATAGTACTAACCATTACTGAGAGCGGGGGGTAGTACTAACCATTACTGAGAGGGGGGGATAGTACTAACCATTACTGAGTGTGAGGGGGTGATAGTACTAACCATTACTGAGAGCGGGGGGTAGTACTAACCATTACTGAGAGGGGGGATAGTACTAACCATTACTGAGTGTGAGGGGGGATAGTACTAACCATTACTGGGTGTGAGGGGGGATAGTACTAACCATTACTGAGAGGGGGGATAGTACTAACCATTACTGAGTGTGAAGGGGTGATAGTACTAACCATTACTGAGAGGGGGGATAGTACTAACCATTACTGAGAGGGGGGGTAGTACTAACCATTACTGAGAGGGGGGATAGTACTAACCATTACTGAGTGTGAGAGGGGATAGTACTAACCATTACTGGGTGTGAGGGGGGGATAGTACTAACCACTACTGAGAGGGGGGATAGTACTAACCATTACTGAGAGGGGGGATAGTACTAACCATTACTGAGTGTGAGGGGGGATAGTACTAACCATTACTGAGTGTGAGGGGGGGATAGTACTAACCATTACTGAGAGGGGGGATAGTACTAACCATTACTGAGAGGGGGGATAGTACTAACCATTACTGAGGGGGGGGATAGTACTAACCATTACTGAGTGTGAGGGGGGGGGGTAGTACTAACCATTACTGAGAGAGGGGATAGTACTAACCATTACTGAGAGGGGGGATAGTACTAACCATTACTGAGTGTGAGGGGGATAGTACTAACCATTACTGAGTGTGAGGGGGATAGTACTAACATTACTGAGTGTGAGGGGGGGATAGTACTAACCATTACTGAGAGGGGGGGTAGTACTAACCATTACTGAGAGGGGGATAGTACTAACCATTACTGAGAGGGGGATAGTACTAACCATTACTGAGAGGGGGATAGTACTAACCATTACTGAGTGTGAGGGGGGGATAGTACTAACCATTACTGAGTGTGAGGGGGGATAGTACTAACCATTACTGGGTGTGAGGGGGGGATAGTACTAACCATTACTGAGTGTGAGGGGGGATAGTACTAACCATTACTGAGTGTGAGGGGGGATAGTAATAACCATTACTGAGAGTGAGGATAGTACTAACCATTACGGAGAGGGGGGGATAGTACTAACCATTACTGAGTGTGAGGGGGATAGTACTAACATTACTGAGTGTGAGGGGGGGATAGTACTAACCATTACTGAGAGGGGGGGTAGTACTAACCATTACTGAGAGGGGGATAGTACTAACCATTACTGAGAGGGGGATAGTACTAACCATTACTGAGTGTGAGGGGGGGATAGTACTAACCATTACTGAGTGTGAGGGGGGATAGTACTAACCATTACTGGGTGTGAGGGGGGGATAGTACTAACCATTACTGAGTGTGAGGGGGGATAGTACTAACCATTACTGAGTGTGAGGGGGGATAGTAATAACCATTACTGAGAGTGAGGATAGTACTAACCATTACGGAGAGGGGGGGATAGTACTAACCATTACTGAGTGTGAGGGGGATAGTACTAACCATTACTGAGTGTGAGGGGGGGTAGTACTAACCATTACCGAGAGGGGAGGATAGTACTAACCATTACTGAGTGTGAGGGGGGTAGTACTAACCATTACTGAGAGGGGGGATAGTACTAACCATTACTGAGTGTGAGGGGGGATAGTACTAACCATTACTGAGTGTGATGGGGGGTAGTACTAACCATTACTGAGTGTGAGGGGGGATAGTACTACCCATTACTGAGAGGGGGTGATAGTACTAACCATTACTGAGTGTGAGGGGGGGTAGTACTAACCATTACTGAGTGTGAGGGGGGGTAGTACTAACCATTACTGAGTGTGAGGGGGGGTAGTACTAACCATTACTGAGTGTGAGGGGGGGATAGTACTAACCATTACTGAGTGTGAGGGGGGTAGTACTAACCATTACTGAGAGGGGGGATAGTACTAACCATTACTGAGAGGGGGGGATAGTACTAACCATTACTGAGTGTGAGGGGAATAGTACTAACCATTACTGAGTGTGAGGGGGGATAGTACTAACCATTACTGAGTGTGAGGGGGGGATAGTACTAACCATTACTGAGTGTGAGGGGGGTAGTACTAACCATTACTGAGTGTGAGGGGGGGGTAGTACTAACCATTACTGAGAGGGGGGATAGTACTAACCATTATTGAGTGTGAGGGGGGGATAGTACTAACCATTACTGAGTGTGAGGGGGGATAGTACTAACCATTACTGAGTGTGAGGAGCGGATAGTACTAACCATTACTGAGAGGGGGGATAGTACTAACCATTACTGAGTGTGAGGGGGATAGTACTAACCATTACTGAGAGGGGGATAGTACTAACCATTATTGAGTGTGAGAGGGGGGATAGTACTAACCATTATTGAGTGTGAGGGGGGATAGTACTAACCATTACTGAGTGTGAGGGGCGGATAGTACTAACCATTACTGAGAGGGGGGATAGTACTAACCATTACTGAGTGTGAGGGGGGATAGTACTAACCATTACTGAGTGTGGGGGGGGGGTAGTACTAACCATTACTGAGTGTGAGGGGGGGATAGTACTAACCATTACTGAGTGTGAGGGGGGATAGTAATAACCATTACTGAGAGGGGGGATAGTACTAACCATTACTGAGTGTGAGGGAGGGATAGAACTAACCATTACTGAGTGTGAGGGGGGATAGTACTAACCATTACTGAGAGGGGGGGGATAGTACTAACCATTACTGAGTGTGAGGGGGTAGTACTAACCATTACTGAGTGTGAGAGGGGGGGTAGTACTAACCATTACTGAGTGTGAGGGGGATAGTACTAACCATTACTGAGTGTGAGGGGGGATAGTACTAACCATTACTGAGAGAGGGGATAGTACTAACCATTACTGAGAGGGGGGGATAGTACTAACCATTACTGAGTGTGAGGGGGGATAGTACTAACCATTACTGAGTGTGAGGGGGGGTTAGTACTAACCATTACTGAGTGTGAGGGGGGATAGTACTAACCATTACTGAGTGTGAGGGGGTAGTACTAACCATTACTGAGTGTGAGGGGGGATAGTACTAACCATTACTGAGAGGGGGGATAGTACTAACCATTACTGAGTGTGAGGGGGGGATAGTACTAACCATTACTGAGTGTGAGGGGGGGATAGTACTAACCATTACTGAGAGGGGGGATAGTACTAACCATTACTGAGTGTGAGGGGTGTAGTACTAACCATTACTGAGAGAGGGGATAGTACTAACCATTACTGAGAGGGGGGGATAGTACTAACCATTACTGAGTGTGAGGGGGGGTAGTACTAACCATTACTGAGTGTGAGGGGGGATAGTACTAACCATTACTGAGTGTGACGGGGGGATAGTACTAACCATTACTGAGAGGGGGGATAGTACTAACCATTACTGAGTGTAAGGGGGGATAGTACTAACCATTACTGGGTGTGAGGGGGGTTAGTACTAACATTACTGAGTGTGGAGGGATGGTACTAACCATTACTGAGTGTAAGGGGGGGATAGTACTAACCATTACTGGGTGTGAGAGGGGGGGTAGTACTAACCATTACTGAGTGTGAGAGGGGGGTAGTACTAACCATTACTGAGTGTGAGGGGGGATAGTACTAACCATTACTGAGAGGGGGGGATAGTACTAACCATTACTGAGTGTGAGGGGGGGTAGTACTAACCATTACTGAGTGTGAGAGGGGGGGTAGTACTAACCATTAGTGAGTGTGAGGGGGGATAGTACTAACCATTACTGAGAGAGGGGATAGTACTAACCATTACTGAGAGGGGGGGATAGTACTAACCATTACTGCGTGTGAGGGGGGGTAGTACTAACCATAACTGAGTGTGAGGGGGGATAGTACTAACCATTACTGAGTGTGACGGGGGGATAGTACTAACCATTACTGGGTGTGAGGGGGGTTAGTACTAACATTACTGAGTGTGGAGGGATAGTACTAACCATTACTGAGTGTGAGGGGGTTAGTACTAACCATTACTGAGTGTGAGGGGGGGATAGTACTAACCATTACTGAGTGTGGGGGGTAATAGTACTAACCATTACTGAGTGTGAGGGGGGGATAGTACTAACCATTACTGAGTGTGACGGGGGGATAGTACTAACCATTACTGAGAGGGGGGTAGTACTAACCATTACTGAGTGTGAGGGGGGGATAGTACTAACCATTACTGAGAGGGGGGGTAGTACTAACCATTACTGAGTGTGAGGGGGGGATAGTACTAACCATTACTGAGTGTGACGGGGGGATAGTACTAACCATTACTGAGAGGGGGGGATAGTACTAACCATTACTGAGTGTAAGGGGGGATATTACTAACCATTACTGGGTGTGAGGGGGTTAGTACTAACATTACTGAGTGTGGGGGGATAGTACTAACCATTACTGGGTGTGAGGGGGGGATAGTACTAACCATTACTGGGTGTGAGGGGGGATATTACTAACCATTACTGGGTGTGAGGGGGGGATAGTACTAACCATTACTGAGTGTGGGGGGTAATAGTACTAACCATTACTGAGTGTGAGGGGGGATAGTACTAACCATTACTGAGTGTAAGGGGGGGATATTACTAACCATTACTGGGTGTGAGGGGGGGATAGTACTAACCATTACTGAGTGTGGGGGGTAATAGTACTAACCATTACTGGGTGTGAGGGGGGGATAGTACTAACCATTACTGGGTGTGAGGGGGGTTAGTACTAACATTACTGAGTGTGGAGGGATAGTACTAACCATTACTGAGTGTGAGGGGGGATAGTACAAACCATTAGTGTGTGAAGGGATATAAAACTAATCAGTTTATGGGGGGTAGGGTGGATATAACTGTAACCAATAATTGGTGTATGAGGGAGATCCCATTGTACAGAGCTGTCAAATTTGTTGGTGCTTTTTAATAATAATAATAATAGTCTAACAATAACCACTAATCAGTATATGGATGAGGTGGATATAAGACGAACCACTAATCCGTGTAAGGGGCGGTTATAACACTACCTATTGATCAGTGAGTGAGAGAAGGTTTAACACTAACCAGTAATCAGTATGTGAGGAGGAGGTATATAATACTAACTAGTAGTATGTAAGGGGGGATAGAACACTAACCAGTAATCAGTATGTGAGGGGGGATATAACACTAACCATTAAGCAGTATGTGAAGAGGGGATATAACACTGACCAATAATCGGTGTGTGAGGGGGTGATATAACACTAACCATTAAGCAGTATGTAAGGGGGGGATATAACACTAACCATTAAGCAGTGTTTGAGAGGGGATAGAATACTAACCATTAATCAGTATGTAAGGGGGGGATATAACACAAACCAATAATCCGTGTGTGAGGGGGGGGGATATAACACTAACCATTGATCAGTATGTAAGGGGGGAAATAACACTAACCATTGATCAGTATGTAAGGGGGTGATATAACACTAACCAGTAATCAGTGTTTGAGAGGGGATAGAATACTAACCATTAAGCAGTATGTGGGGGGGGGGGGGGGTATATAACACTAACCACTAATCATTATATAGGGGGGATATAACACAAACCAATAATCGGTGTGTGAGGGGGGGGATATAACACTAACCATTGATTAGTGTGACGGACCACCTGGCACCCCGACAGGGTACCTCTGCTGCTTCCTAGTACTAACGAGTACCATAAGCACTGTGCTGGAACACTATAACTACTGCAGACCCCACAAACCGCCGCAGCTTGGTTGGTGTCTCGCTTCCTCCTACCCACCCTGGACTTAAGACCAGGATCCAGCTTCCAGTAGGTAGACCTCTCTTAATCCAGAGAGCAGGAACAGGAACAGTTCTTACAAGAGCTAGTGATTATACTCAGGGGAGTATAGTGATTATAGCAATCCCCAGAGTGTAGTTCTCCAGTCCCCCAAACATGAGCCAAGACTTCATGAAGGTGCAAGATGATCTGATCTTTTATGGTTCAGGTTGGCTTTTATATAATTCTCCAGGCCAGAGGAACACCCCCTGGAGCTGATGGGGTACAGGAACACAAAGGACATAAACCAATCAGAACAAACATACAGTCTGTGACACGCCCATGTACAGCACACGGTCCGTCCCCTCTGCTTGGGAGATAATTGAGTAAATTCCTGTAAGTAACTCAATTATCTCCAGGCAGAAAAACCAAATTTTCGCAAAGTTCAGAAAGTACCCCAAAATCCAACATATTCCCATATCAGTAACCATGAAACCGTGTGTGAGGGGGTATATAACACTAACCAATAATCAGTATGTGAGGAGGAGGTATATAACACTAACTAGTAGTATGTAAGGGGGATATAACACTAACCAATAATCAGTGTTTGAGAGGGGATATAACACTAACCAATAATCAGTGTGTGAGGGGATATATAACACTAACATTAATCTGTGTGTGTGGGGGGAGGGGATAATGTGTAGTGTGAGCAGTGTATTGGTTTAAGCGGTGTGTTTGTGTCAGCGGTGTATTGCTATGAGCAGTGTGTTTGAGTGAGCGGTGTGTGTGTGTTAGTGGTGAATTGGTGTGAGCAGTGTGTTTGTGTTTATTGGTGTGAGCGGTGTACTGGTGTTTGTATGAGCGGTGTATTGGGTTGAATGGTGTACTGGTGTTTGTGCGAGCGGTGTGTTTGTGTGAATGGTATATTTGTGTGAGCGGTGTATTGGTGTGAGTGGTGTGAGTTTGTGTGAGCGGTGTATTGGTGTGAGCGGTGTATTGGTGTTTATTTGTGTGAGCGGTGTGTTTGTGTGAGTGGTTTATTGATGTGAGCAGTGTACTAGTATGAGTGGTGTACTGGTGTTTGAGTGAGCAGTGTATTGGTGTAAGTAGTATAAATGTAAGTAGTGTGTTTGTGTGAGCAGTGTGTTGGTGTGAGCGATGTATTGGTGCGATCGGTGTGAGTTTGTGTGAGCGGTGTATTGGTGTAAGCGGTGTGAGTTTGTGTGAGCGGTGTATTGGTGTTTATTGGTGTGAGCAGTGTGTTTGTGTGAGTGGTGTTTTTTGCATGAGCAGTGTGTGTGAGCGTTGTGTTGGTGTTTGTGTGAGCGGTGTATTGGTGTGAGTGTGTTCTGGTGTGAGCGGTGTGTGTTTGTGTGAGCGGCGTGTTTGTGTGAGCGGTGTATTGATGTGAGCAGTGTACTGGTGTGAGTGGTGTACTGTTGTTTGAGTGAGCAGTGTATTGGTGTAAGTAGTGTAAGTGTAAGTAGTGTGTTTGTTTGTATTGGTGTTTGTGTGAGAGGTGCATTGGTCTGAGCGGTGTACTGGACTTTGTGTGAGCGGTGTGTTGATGTGAGCAGTGTATTGGTGTTTGTGTGAGCGATGTGTTTGTGTCAGCGGTGTATTGGTGTGCGCAGTGTGTTTGAGTGAGTGGTGTATTGGTGTGAGCAGTGTGTTTGTGTGTGCGGTGTATTGGTGTGAGTGGTGTACTGGTGTTTGTGTGAGCGCTGTGTTTGTGTTTGCGGTGTACTAGTGTTTATGTGAGCGTGTAAGTAGTGTGTTTGTGTGAGCAGTGTATTGGTGTGAGCGTGTATTGGTGTTTGAGTGAGCGGTGTGTGTTTGTGTGAGTAGTTTGTTTGTGTGAGTGGTGTATTGGTGTAAGTAGTGTTAGTAGTGTGTTTGTGTGAGTGGTTTGTATAAGAGGTGTATTGGTGTGAGCAGTGTGTTTGTGTGAGTGGTGTTTTTTGTGTGAGCGATGTGTGTGAGCATTGTACTGGATTTTGTGTGAGCGATGTATTGGTGTTTGTGTTAGCGGTGTGTTTGTGTAGGCGTTGTATTGGTGTAAGTAGTGTAAGTATGTTTGTGTAAGCTGTGTTTGTGTGAGTAGTGTTTTTGTTTGTACTGGTGTTTGTGTGAGTGATGTGTTTGTGTGAGCGGTGTATTGGTGTGAGTGGTGTGTTTGTGTGAGTGGTGTATTGGTGTTTGTGTGAGCAGTGTGTTTGTGTGAGTGGTGAATTGGTGTAAGTGGTGAATGGTGTTTGTGTGAGCGATGTGTTTCTGTGAGCAGTGTATTGGTGTGAGCGATGTGTTTCTGTGAGCGGTGTATTGGTGTGAGTGGTGTGTTTGTGTGAGCAGTGCATTTGTGTTTATTGGTGTGAGCAGTGTCTTTGTGTGAGAGGTGTATTGGTGTAAGTGGTGAATGGTGTTTGTGTGAGCGATGTGTTTCTGTGAGCAGTGTATTGGTGTGAGCGGTGTGTTTGTGTGAATGATGTATTGGTGTTTGTGTGAGCAGTGTTTTTGTGTGAGCGGTGAGGTTGTGTGAGCGGTGTGTTTTTTTGAATGATGTATTGGTGTGTGAGCGGCGTATTGGTGTGAGCGGCATGCTGTGTGAGCGGCGTATTGGTGTGATCGGTGTGAGTTTGTGTGAGCGGTGTATTGGTGTAAGCGGTGTGAGTTTGTGTGAGCGGTGTATTGGTGTTTATTGGTGTGAGCAGTGTGTTTGTGTGAGTGGTGTTTTTTGCGTGAGCAGTGTGTGTGAGCGTTGTGTTGGTGTTTGTGTGAGCGGTGTATTGGTGTGAGTGTGTTCTGGTGTGAGCGGTGTGTGTTTGTGTGAGCGGCGTGTTTGTGTGAGCGGTGTATTGATGTGAGCAGTGTACTGGTGTGAGTGGTGTACTGTTGTTTGAGTGAGCAGTGTATTGGTGTAAGTAGTGTAAGTGTAAGTAGTGTGTTTGTTTGTATTGGTGTTTGTGTGAGAGGTGCATTGGTCTGTGCGGTGTACTGGACTTTGTGTGAGCGGTGTGTTGATGTGAGCAGTGTATTGGTGTTTGTGTGAGCGATGTGTTTGTGTCAGCGGTGTATTGGTGTGCGCAGTGTGTTTGAGTGAGTGGTGTATTGGTGTGAGCAGTGTGTTTGTGTGTGCGGTGTATTGGTGTGGGTGGTGTACTGGTGTTTGTGTGAGCAGTGTATTGGTGTGAGCGTGTATTGGTGTTTGAGTGAGCGGTGCGTGTTTGTGTGAGTAGTTTGTTTGTGTGAGTGGTGTATTGGTGTAAGTAGTGTTAGTAGTGTGTTTGTGTGAGTGGTTTGTATTCTTGTTTGTATAAGAGGTGTATTGGTGTGAGCGGTGTACTGGATTTTGTGTGAGCGATGTATTGGTGTTTGTGTTAGCGGTGTGTTTGTGTAGGCGTTGTATTGGTGTAAGTAGTGTAAGTGTAAGTATGTTTGTGTAAGCACTGTTTGTGTGAGTAGTGTTTTTGTTTGTACTGGTGTTTGTGTGAGCGATGTATTGGTGTGAGCGGTGTGTTTGTGTGAGTGGTGTATTGGTGTTTGTGTGAGCAGTGTGTTTGTGTGAGTGGTGAATTGGTGTTTGTGTGAGCGGTGCATTTGTGTTTATTGGTGTGAGCAGTGTCTTTGTGTGAGAGGTGTATTGGTGTAAGTGGTGAATGGTGTTTGTGTGAGCGATGTGTTTCTGTGAGCAGTGTATTGGTGTGAGCGGTGTGTTTGTGTGAATGATGTATTGGTGTTTGTGTGAGCAGTGTTTTTCTGTGAGCGGTGAGGTTGTGTGAGCGGTGTTTTTTTTTTTGAATGATGTATTGGTGTTTGTGTGAGCGGCGTATTGGTGTGAGCGGCATGCTGTGTGAGCGGCATGCTGTGTGAGCGGCGTATTTGTGTGATCGGCGTGCTGGTGTGAGCGGGTTATTGGTGTGAGCAGCGTGCGGGTGTCAGCGGCGTACTGGTGTGAGTGGTGTGTTTGTGTGAACGACGTGCTGGTGTGAGCTGCCTATTGGTGTGAGAAGCATATTGGTGTGAGCGGCGTATTGGTGTGAGAAGCATATTGGTGTGAGCGGCGTATTGGTGTGAGCGGCGTATTGGTGTGAGCGGCGTATTGGTGTGAGAAGCATATTGGTGTGAGCGGCGTATTGGTGTGAGCGGCATGCTGGTGTGAGCGGCGTATTGGTGTGAGCATCTTACTGGTGTAACCGGCTTACTGGTATGAGCGGCGTACTGGTGTGAGCAGTGTGTTTGTGTGAGCGGCTTACTGTTGTAATTAGTGTGTTTGTGTGAGTGGTGTGTTTGTGTGAGTGGTGTGTTTGTGTGAGCGGCGTGTTTGTGTGAGTGGCATACTGGCGTAAGTAGTGTGTTTGTGTGAGCGGCGTACTGGTGTGAGCGGCGTACTGGTGTGAGTGGCGTACTGGTGTGAGTGGCGTACTGGTGTGAGTGGTGTGTTTGTGTGAACGGCGTACTGGTGTGAGTGGTGTGTTTGTGTGATCGGCATGTTTGTGTGAGCAGCATTTTTGTGTGAGCGGCGTACTGGTGTAAGTAGTGTGTTTGTGTGAGTGGTGTGTTTGTGTGAGCGGCATGTTTGTGTGAGCGGCATACTGGTGTAAGTAGTGTGTTTGAGTGAGCAGTGTGTGTGTGTTAGTGGTGAATTGGTGTGAGCAGTGTGTTTGTGTTTATTGGTGTGAGCGGTGTACTGGTGTTTATTGGTGTGTTTGTGTGTTTGTGTGAGTGGTGTTTTTTGCGTGAGCAGTGTGTGTGAGCGTTGTGTTGGTGTTTGTGTGAGCGGCATGTTTGTGTGAGCGGCATACTGGTGTAAGTAGTGTGTTTGAGTGAGCAGTGTGTGTGGTGTAAGAGGTGTGTTTGTGTGAGCGGCGTACTGGTGTGAGTGGCGTACTGGTGTGAGTGGTGTGTTTGTGTGAGTGGCGTACTTGTGTAAGTAGTGTGTTTGTGTGAGCGGCGTGTTTGTGTGAGCGACGTACTGGTGTAAGTAGTGTGTTTGTGTGAGCCGCATACTGGTGTAAGTAGTGTGTTTGTGTGAGCGGCGTGTTTGTGTGAGCGGAATACCGGTGTAAGTAGTGTGTTTGTGTGAGCGGTGTGTTTGTGTGAGTGGCGTACTGGTGTAAGTAGTGTGTTTGTGTGAGCGGCGTACTGGTGTAAGTAGGGCGTTTGTGTGAGAGGCGTACTGGTGTAAGTAGGGCGTTTGTGTGAGCGGCGTACTGGTGTAAGTAGTGTGTTTGTGTGAGCGGTGTACTGGTGTGAGCGGCGTACTGGCGTGAGTGATGTGTTTGTGTGAGTGGTGTGTTTGTATGAGCGGCGTGTTTGTGTGAGCGGCCTGTTTGTGTGAGCGGCGTATTGGTGTAAGTAGTGTGTTTGTGTGAGCAGCGTATTGGTGTAAGTCGTGTGTTTGTGTGAGCGGCCTGTTTGTGTGAGCGGCGTATTGGTGTAAGTAGTGTGTTTGTGTGAGCGGTGTATTGGTGTAAGTAGTGTGTTTGTGTGAGCGGCGTATTGGTGTAAGTCGTGTGTTTGTGTGAGCGGCGTACTGGTGTAAGTAGGGCGTTTGTGTGAGCGGCGTACTGGTGTAAGTAGGGCGTTTGTGTGAGCGGCGTACTGGTGTAAGTAGTGTGTTTGTGTGAGCGGTGTACTAGTGTGAGCGGCTTACTGGCGTGAGTGATGTGTTTGTGTGAGTGATGTGTGAGCGGCGTGTTTGTATGAGCGGCGTGTTTGTGTGAGCGGCCTGGTTGTGTGAGCGGCGTATTGGTGTAAGTAGTGTGTTTGTGTGAGCAGCGTATTGGTGTAAGTCGTGTGTTTGTGTGAGCGGCCTGTTTGTGTGAGCGGCGTATTGGTGTAAGTAGTGTGTTTGTGTGAGCGGCGTATTGGTGTAAGTAGGGCGTTTGTGTGAGCGGTGTGTAAGTGTAATGATAGTGTATTCTAGGGATTCCCCTTGATGCGGTTTGAGTATTGATCTGTATTGGAAATTGGCCTGTGATTAGCCCCTCTCTGGTCTGCACGGAGCTCCCAGCAGCCATCCCAGAGTTCCTGTGTTTGTGTTCATGATGAACAAATTGAATCAAAAAGCGATTTGCATTTTCTGGTGACATTTTATTGAAGGCTGAGGCTTGTGTGGATGCGATACTAATTCAATTTCCAGTGACAGCAGAGAATAGAGAGCACTAACTGCATTACACTGCATTACACTGCATCACTAAACAGGGCAAATTCCTTCACCTGGCTTTAATTCCATGGAGGGGGCCGGCTATTTTAACCTCTTCTATGCTGGGGAAAGGGGCAGGCCGCGTTTAACCTCCTGTGTCCTGTGTGCTGGCGAGTGCCACAAGTCATGTTTAACCTCCTGTGTGCTGGGCAAGGTTACAGGCTGTGTTTAACCTCCTGTGTGCTGGGCAAGGTGACAGGCTGTGTTTAACCCCCTGTGTGCTGGGCAAGGTGACAGGCTGTGTTTAACCTCCTGTGTGCTGGAAAAGGTGACAGGCTGTGTTTAGCCTCCTGTGTGCTGTGCAAGGTGACAGACTGTGTTTAACCTCCTGTGTGCTGGGCAAGGTGACATGCTGTGTTTAACCTCCTGTGTGCTGGGCAAGGTGACAGACTGTGTTTACCTCCTGTGTGCTGGGCAAGGTGACAGGCCGTGTTTAACCTCCTGTGTGCTGGGCAAGGTGACAGACTGTGTTTAACCTCCTGTGTGCTGGGCAAGGTGACAGGCTGTGTTTAACCTCCTGTGTGCTGGAAAAGGTGACAGGCCGTGTTTAACCTCCTGTGTGCTGGGCAAGGTGACAGACTGTGTTTAACCTCCTGTGTGCTGGGCAAGGTGACAGACTGTGTTTAACCTCCTGTGTGCTGGGCAAGGTGACAGGCTGTGTTTAACCTCCTGTGTGCTGGGCAAGGTGACAGGCTGTGTTTAACCTCCTGTGTGCTGGGCAAGGTGACAGACTGTGTTTAACCTCCTATGTGCTGGGCAAGGTGACAGGCTGTGTTTAACCTCCTGTGTGCTGGACAAGGTGACAGACTGTGTTTAACCTCCTGTGTGCTGGACAAGGTGACAGACTGTGTTTAACCTCCTGTGTGCTGGAGAGTGCCACAAGTCATGTTTAACCTCCTGTGTGCTGGGCATTGTGACAGGCTGTGTTTAACCTCCTGTGTGCTGGGCAAGGTGACAGGCTGTGTTTAACCTCCTGTGTGCTGGGCAAGGTGACAGACTGTGTTTAACCTCCTGTGTGCTGGGCAAGGTGACAGGCTGTGTTTAACCTCCTGTGTGCTGGGCAAGGTGACAGGCTGTGTTTAACCTCCTGTGTGCTGGGCAAGGTGACAGGCTGTGTTTAACCTCCTGTGTGCTGGGCAAGGTGACAGGTTGTGTTTAACCTCCTGTGTGCTGGGCAAGGTGACAGGCTGTGTTTACCTCCTGTGTGCTGGGCAAGGTGACAGGGTGTGTTTAACCTCCTGTGTGCTGGGCAAGGTGACAGACTGTGTTTAACCTCCTGTGTGCTGGGCAAGGTGACAGGCTGTGTTTAACCTCCTGTGTGCTGGAAAAGGTGACAGACTGTGTTTACCTCCTGTGTGCTGGGCAAGGTGACAGGCTGTGTTTAACCTCCTGTGTGCTGGAGAGTGCCACAAGTCATGTTTAACCTCCTGTGTGCTGGGCAAGGTGACAGGCTGTGTTTAACCTCCTGTGTGCTGGGCAAGGTGACAGGCTGTGTTTAACCTCCTGTGTGCTGGAAAAGGTGACAGGCTGTGTTTAGCCTCCTGTGTGCTGTGCAAGGTGACAGACTGTGTTTAACCTCCTGTGTGCTGGGCAAGGTGACATGCTGTGTTTAACCTCCTGTGTGCTGGGCAAGGTGACAGACTGTGTTTACCTCCTGTGTGCTGGGCAAGGTGACAGGCCGTGTTTAACCTCCTGTGTGCTGGGCAAGGTGACAGACTGTGTTTAACCTCCTGTGTGCTGGGCAAGGTGACAGACTGTGTTTAACCTCCTGTGTGCTGGGCAAGGTGACAGGCTGTGTTTAACCTCCTGTGTGCTGGGCAAGGTGACAGGCTGTGTTTAACCTCCTGTGTGCTGGGCAAGGTGACAGACTGTGTTTAACCTCCTGTGTGCTGGAGAGTGCCACAAGTCATGTTTAACCTCCTGTGTGCTGGGAAAGGTGACAGACTGTGTTTAACCTCCTATGTGCTGGGCAAGGTGACAGGCTGTGTTTAACCTCCTGTGTGCTGGACAAGGTGACAGACTGTGTTTAACCTCCTGTGTGCTGGACAAGGTGACAGACTGTGTTTAACCTCCTGTGTGCTGGAGAGTGCCACAAGTCATGTTTAACCTCCTGTGTGCTGGGCATTGTGACAGGCTGTGTTTAACCTCCTGTGTGCTGGGCAAGGTGACAGGCTGTGTTTAACCTCCTGTGTGCTGGAAAAGGTGACAGGCTGTGTTTAGCCTCCTGTGTGCTGTGCAAGGTGACAGACTGTGTTTAACCTCCTGTGTGCTGGGCAAGGTGACAGGCTGTGTTTAACCTCCTGTGTGCTGGGCAAGGTGACGGGTTGTGTTTAACCTCCTGTGTCCTGGACAAGGTGACAGGTTGTGTTTAACCTCCTGTGTGCTGGACAAGGTGACAGGCTGTGTTTAGCCTCCTGTGTGCTGTGCAAGGTGACAGACTGTGTTTAACCTCCTGTGTGCTGGGCAAGGTTACAGGCTGTGTTTAACCTCCTGTGTGCTGGGCAAGGTGAAAGGTTGTGTTTAACCTCCTGTGTGCTGGGCAAGGTGACAGGCTGTGTTTAACCTCCTGTGTGCTGGGCAAGGTGAAAGGTTGTGTTTAACCTCCTGTGTGCTGGACAAGGTGACAGGCTGTGTTTAACCTCCTGTGTGCTGGGCAAGGTGAAAGGTTGTGTTTAACCTCCTGTGTGCTGGACAAGGTGAAAGTCTGTGATTAACCTCCTGTGTGCTGGGCAAGGTGAAAGGTTGTGTTTAACCTCCTGTGTGCTGGGCAAGGTGAAAGGTTGTGTTTAACCTCCTGTGTGCTGGACAAGGTGAAAGGCTGTGTTTAACCTCCTGTGTGCTGGGCAAGGTGAAAGGCTGTGTTTAACCTACTGTGTGCTGGGCAAGGTGAAAGGTTGTGTTTAACCTCCTGTGTGCTGGACAAGGTGACAGGATGTGTTTACCCTCCTGCGTGCTGGACAAGGTGACAGGTTGTGCTTAACCTCCTGTGTGCTGGACAAGGTGACAGGTTGTGCTTAACCTCTTCTATGCTGGAGAAAGGACAGGCCATGTTTAACCTCCTGTGTGCCTAGGAAGGGTGCCAACCATACTGGGATCATTTGGCAGTAAAATACTGAGAAAGCCCAGCTCCAGACACTGCATATATTCCCAGTGTGGTCTGGCTAATATATAGTGGGCTGGTCATGGTTAATTTCAGCTGCTTCCTCCTGCAGTGACAGTAATATGGCCCATAAATCCAGTGAGATTATCCCATCTCCCAGTGATGTCAGAATAATTACATCAATGACATCCTCACCCAGCAGCACTGCAAGCGTTGAGCATGTGTGTGAATTTCTGATTTGTAATCACTGTGTTGCAAAATGGAGATTTCAGGGGAGTTTAAAACGGTTTGGGGAATGTTTAGTGAGTTTGAGATTAGAAGATTACAATGAATGTGACTATAAACTTGGACGAACACACGGATTTGGCTAATGTGGCCTTTGATTGAGGATATCTGGCATTTCACGACTGTGAAGCAGGAACGTATGCAGGACTTGCACTAAAAGCACAGGACGGTTGATTGGCCAGGAATAGGAGATTGTCAGAAAAGGCAGGGCAGTTGGGCAGCCAGAGACCGTGAGCACGGGGCAGTTGGGCAGCCAGAGACCGTGAGCACGGGGCAGTTGGGCAGCCAGAGACCGTGAGCACGGGGCAGTTGGGCAGCCAGAGACCGTGAGCACGGGGCAGTTGGGCAGCCAGAGACCGTGAGCACGGGGCAGTTGGGCAGCCAGAGACCGTGAGCACGGGGCAGTTGGGCAGCCAGAGACCGTGAGCACGGGGCAGTTGGGCAGTCAGAGACCGTGAGCACGGGGCAGTTGGGCAGTCAGAGACCGTGAGCACGGGGCAGTTGGGCAGCCAGAGACCGTGAGCACGGGGCAGTTGGGCAGTCAGAGACCGTGAGCACGGGGCAGTTGGGCAGCCAGAGACCGTAGGCACGGGGCAGTCCGGCAGCCAGAGACCGTGAGCACGGGGCAGTTGGGCAGCCAGAGACCGTGAGCATGGGGCAGTCCGGCAGCCAGAGACCGTGAGCATGGGGCAGTCCGGCAGCCAGAGACCGTGAGCACGGGGCAGTTGGGCAGCCAGAGACCGTGAGCACGGGGCAGTTGGGCAGCCAGAGACCGTGAGCACGGGGCAGTCCGGCAGCCAGAGACCGTGAGCATGGGGCAGTCCGGCAGCCAGAGACCGTGAGCAGGGGGCAGTTGGGCAGCCAGAGACCGTGAGCATGGGGCAGTTGGGCAGCCAGAGACCGTGAGCACGGGGCAGTTGGGCAGTCAGAGACCGTGAGCACGGGGCAGTTGGGCAGCCAGAGACCGTGAGCACGGGGCAGTTGGGCAGTCAGAGACCGTGAGCACGGGGCAGTTGGGCAGCCAGAGAGAGGGTGTGGGAGGTTTAGAGGGGCTATTGAGGTTACGAAGTAAAGCTGTTGCTTTGCATCAGGTTGATGATACAGAGCGTTGGTCTTCGTACACAGTAAGTGAGGCTGTAATCAGCTGAATCCAGCCGGCAGAGCTGGTTCCAGAATCTGTTTCTATGGTAACAAGACTGGAGAGTGTTGATGGGGAGATGGAAGCGATGGATGGATGGGGGGTAGTGAGCACAGTGTGAGTGAGGTAATGATGGGGGTCAGTAAATATCAGAAAGGAAAAGATCATGGTGTCAGGGCTGGCGGTCAGTTAACACAGTAAATGTGAGTGAGAGAAGCAAGAAAGTGTAAAGAAGTCATTAAACAGTGAGTGTGAGTGTTAAACAGTGAGTGTGAGTGAGGGAAGGATCCATAGTGTAGGAGGATGAGTAAACACAGTCTGAGTGAATGAGAAAAGGATAAGGCACTGTGCAGAGAGTCAGCAAACTCACTGAGTGTGAGCGATCGGAGGATGAAGCAAGCTATAAGGGAGGTCAGTAAACACAGTGAGTGTGAGTAGGCACTCACTGTATGAGGAGGAGATGTCAGTAAACGCAGTGAGTGTGAGTAGGCACTCACTGTATGAGGAGGAGATGTCAGTAAACGCAGTGAGTGTGAGTAGGCACTCACTGTATGAGGAGGAGATGTCAGTAAACGCAGTGAGTGTGAGTAGGCACTCACTGTATGAGGAGGAGATGTCAGTAAACGCAGTGAGTGTGAGTAGGCACTCACTGTATGAGGAGGAGATGTCAGTAAATGCACTGAGTGTGAGTAGGCACTCACTGTATGAGGAGGAGATGTCAGTAAACGCAGTGAGTGTGAGTAGGCACTCACTGTATGAGGAGGAGATGTCAGTAAACGCAGTGAGTGTGAGTAGGCACTCACTGTATGAGGAGGAGATGTCAGTAAACGCAGTGAGTGTGAGTAGGCACTCACTGTATGAGGAGGAGATGTCAGTAAACGCAGTGAGTGTGAGTAGGCACTCACTGTATGAGGAGGAGATGTCAGTAAACGCAGTGAGTGTGAGTAGGCACTCACTGTATGAGGAGGAGATGTCAGTAAACGCACTGAGTGTGAGTAGGCACTCACTGTATGAGGAGGAGATGTCAGTAAACTCCAGTGAGTGTGAGTAGGCACTCACTGTATGAGGAGGAGATGTCAGTAAACGCAGTGAGTGTGAGTAGGCACTCACTGTATGAGGAGGAGATGTCAGTAAACGCAGTGAGTGTGAGTAGGCACTCACTGTATGAGGAGGAGATGTCAGTAAACGCAGTGAGTGTGAGTAGGCACTCACTGTATGAGGAGGAGATGTCAGTAAACGCAGTGAGTGTGAGTAGGCACTCACTGTATGAGGAGGAGATGTCAGTAAACGCAGTGAGTGTGAGTAGGCACTCACTGTATGAGGAGGAGATGTCAGTAAACGCAGTGAGTGTGAGTAGGCACTCACTGTATGAGGAGGAGATGTCAGTAAACGCACTGAGTGTGAGTAGGCACTCACTGTATGAGGATGAGATGTCAGTAAATGCACTGAGTGTGAGTAGGCACTCACTGTATGAGGAGGAGATGTCAGTAAACGCACTGAGTGTGAGTAGGCACTCACTGTATGAGGAGGAGATGTCAGTAAACGCACTGAGTGTGAGTAGGCACTCACTGTATGAGGATGAGATGTCAGTAAATGCACTGAGTGTGAGTAGGCACTCACTGTATGAGGAGAAGATGTCAGTAAACGCAGTGAGTGTGAGTAGGCACTCACTGTATGAGGAGGAGATGTCAGTAAACGCAGTGAGTGTGAGTAGGCACTCACTGTATGAGGAGGAGATGTCAGTAAACGCAGTGAGTGTGAGTAGGCACTCACTGTATGAGGAGGAGATGTCAGTAAACGCAGTGAGTGTGAGTAGGCACTCACTGTATGAGGAGGAGATGTCAGTAAATGCACTGAGTGTGAGTAGGCACTCACTGTATGAGGAGGAGATGTCAGTAAACGCAGTGAGTGTGAGTAGGCACTCACTGTATGAGGAGGAGATGTCAGTAAACGCAGTGAGTGTGAGTAGGCACTCACTGTATGAGGAGGAGATGTCAGTAAATGCAGTGAGTGTGAGTAGGCACTCACTGTATGAGGATGAGATGTCAGTAAATGCACTGAGTGTGAGTAGGCACTCACTGTATGAGGAGAAGATGTCAGTAAACGCAGTGAGTGTGAGTAGGCACTCACTGTATGAGGAGGAGATGTCAGTAAACGCAGTGAGTGTGAGTAGGCACTCACTGTATGAGGAGGAGATGTCAGTAAACGCAGTGAGTGTGAGTAGGCACTCACTGTATGAGGAGGAGATGTCAGTAAACGCAGTGAGTGTGAGTAGGCACTCACTGTATGAGGAGGAGATGTCAGTAAATGCACTGAGTGTGAGTAGGCACTCACTGTATGAGGAGGAGATGTCAGTAAACGCAGTGAGTGTGAGTAGGCACTCACTGTATGAGGAGGAGATGTCAGTAAACGCACTGAGTGTGAGTAGGCACTCACTGTATGAGGAGGAGATGTCAGTAAACGCACTGAGTGTGAGTAGGCACTCACTGTATGAGGATGAGATGTCAGTAAATGCACTGAGTGTGAGTAGGCACTCACTGTATGAGGAGAAGATGTCAGTAAACGCAGTGAGTGTGAGTAGGCACTCACTGTATGAGGAGGAGATGTCAGTAAACGCAGTGAGTGTGAGTAGGCACTCACTGTATGAGGAGGAGATGTCAGTAAACGCAGTGAGTGTGAGTAGGCACTCACTGTATGAGGAGGAGATGTCAGTAAACGCAGTGAGTGTGAGTAGGCACTCACTGTATGAGGAGGAGATGTCAGTAAATGCACTGAGTGTGAGTAGGCACTCACTGTATGAGGAGGAGATGTCAGTAAACGCAGTGAGTGTGAGTAGGCACTCACTGTATGAGGAGGAGATGTCAGTAAACGCAGTGAGTGTGAGTAGGCACTCACTGTATGAGGAGGAGATGTCAGTAAATGCAGTGAGTGTGAGTAGGCACTCACTGTATGAGGATGAGATGTCAGTAAATGCACTGAGTGTGAGTAGGCACTCACTGTATGAGGAGAAGATGTCAGTAAACGCAGTGAGTGTGAGTAGGCACTCACTGTATGAGGAGGAGATGTCAGTAAACGCAGTGAGTGTGAGTAGGCACTCACTGTATGAGGAGGAGATGTCAGTAAACGCAGTGAGTGTGAGTAGGCACTCACTGTATGAGGAGGAGATGTCAGTAAACGCAGTGAGTGTGAGTAGGCACTCACTGTATGAGGAGGAGATGTCAGTAAATGCACTGAGTGTGAGTAGGCACTCACTGTATGAGGAGGAGATGTCAGTAAACGCAGTGAGTGTGAGTAGGCACTCACTGTATGAGGAGGAGATGTCAGTAAACGCAGTGAGTGTGAGTAGGCACTCACTGTATGAGGAGGAGATGTCAGTAAACGCAGTGAGTGTGAGTAGGCACTCACTGTATGAGGAGGAGATGTCAGTAAACGCAGTGAGTGTGAGTAGGCACTCACTGTATGAGGAGGAGATGTCAGTAAATGCACTGAGTGTGAGTAGGCACTCACTGTATGAGGATGAGATGTCAGTAAATGCACTGAGTGTGAGTAGGCACTCACTGTATGAGGAGAAGATGTCAGTAAACACAGTGAGTGTGAGTAGGCACTCACTGTATGAGGAGGAGATGTCAGTAAACTCCAGTGAGTGTGAGTAGGCACTCACTGTATGAGGAGGAGATGTCAGTAAACGCAGTGAGTGTGAGTAGGCACTCACTGTATGAGGAGGAGATGTCAGTAAATGCACTGAGTGTGAGTAGGCACTCACTGTATGAGGAGGAGATGTCAGTAAACGCAGTGAGTGTGAGTAGGCACTCACTGTATGAGGAGGAGATGTCAGTAAACGCAGTGAGTGTGAGTAGGCACTCACTGTATGAGGAGGAGATGTCAGTAAACTCCAGTGAGTGTGAGTAGGCCAGGAGCAGCAAGTTTGAGGAGGGTGTGGCCATGGGGCAGTAAGTTTGAGGAGGGTGTGGCCAGGGGGCAGCAAGTTTGAGGAGGGTGTGGCCATGGGGCAGTAAGTTTGAGGAGGGTGTGGCCATGGGGCAGTAAGTTTGAGGAGGGTGTGGCAATGGGGCAGTAAGTTTGAGGAGGGTGTGACTAGGGGCAGTAAGTTTGCGGAGGGTGTGCCTAGGGGCAGTAAGTTTGATGAGGGTGTGGCCATGGGGCAGTAAGTTTGAGTAGGGTGAGGCCATGGGGCAGTAAGTTTGAGGAGGGTGTGGCCATGGGGCAGCACGTTTCAGGAGGGTGTGGCCATGGGGCAGTAAGTTTGAGGAGGGTGTGGCCATTGGGCAGTAAGTTTGAGGAGGGTGTGACTAGGGGCAGTAAGTTTGAGTAGGGTGTAGCCAGGGGCAGCACGTTTCAGGAGGGTGTGACCAGGGGCAGCAAGTTTGAGGAGAGTGTGGCCATTGGGCAGCAAGTTTGAGGAGGGTGTGGCCATGGGGCAGCAAGTTTGAGGAGGGTGTGAACAGGGGCAGTAAGTTTGAGGAGGGTGTAGCCAGGGGCAGCACGTTTCAGGAGGGTGTGGCCATGGGGCAGTAAGTTTGAGGAGGGTGTGGCCATTGGGCAGTAAGTTTGAGGAGGGTGTGACCATGGGGCAATAAGTTTGAGGAGGGTGAGGCCATGGGGCAGTAGGTTTGAGGAGGGTGTGGCCATGGGGCAGTAAGTTTGAGGAGGGTGAGGCCATGGGCAGTAAGTTTGAGGAGGGTGAGGCCAGGGGCAGTAAGTTTGAGGAGGGTGAGGCCAGGGGCAGTAAGTT
Organism: Pelobates fuscus; assembly: GCF_036172605.1. Classification (NCBI taxonomy): domain Eukaryota; kingdom Metazoa; phylum Chordata; class Amphibia; order Anura; family Pelobatidae; genus Pelobates; species Pelobates fuscus. The sequence continues at coordinate 172,217,269 of NC_086325.1, forward strand.
TGAGGAGGGTGTGACCATGGGGCAGTAAGTTTGAGGAGGGTGTGACCATGGGGCAGTAAGTTTGAGGAGGGTGTGGCCATGGGGCAGTAAGTTTGAGGAGGGTGTGACCAGGGGCAGTAAGTTTGAGGAGGGTGTGGCCGTGGGGCAGTAAGTTTGAGGAGGGTGTGGCCGTGGGGCAGTAAGTTTGAGGAGGGTGAGGCCATGGGTCAGTAGGTTTGAGGAGGGTGTGACCATGGGGCAGTAAGTTTGAGGAGGGTGTGACCATGGGGCAGTAAGTTTGAGGAGGGTGTGGCCATGGGGCAGTAAGTTTGAGGAGGGTGAACCCATGGGGCAGTAAGTTTGAGGAGGGTGTGGCCATGGGGCAGTAAGTTTGAGGAGGGTGAGGCCATGGGGCAGTAAGTTTGAGGAGGGTGAGGCCATGGGGCAGTAAGTTTGAGGAGGGTGTGACCATGGGGCAGTAAGTTTGAGGAGGGTGTGACCAAGGGCAGTAAGTTTGAGGAGGGTGTGGCCATGGGGCAGTAAGTTTGAGGAGGGTGTGACCAGGGGCAGTAAGTTTGAGGAGGGTTTGGCCATGGGGCAGTAAGTTTGAGGAGGGTGAGGCCATGGGGCAGTAAGTTTGAGGAGGGTGTAGCCATGGGGCAGTAAGTTTGAGGAGGGTGAGGCCATGGGGCAGTAAGTTTGAGGAGGGTGAGGCCATGGGGCAGTAAGTTTGAGGAGGGTGTGGCCGTGGGACAGTAAGTTTGAGGAGGGTGAGGCCAGGGGCAGTAAGTTTGAGGAGGGTGTAGCCATGGGGCAGTAAGTTTGAGGAGGGTGAGGCCATGGGGCAGTAAGTTTGAGGAGGGTGTGACCATGGGGCAGTAAGTTTGAGGAGGGTGTGGCCGTGGGGCAGTAAGTTTGAGGAGGGTGAGGCCAGGGGCAGTAAGTTTGAGGAGGTTGTAACCATGGGGCAGTAAGTTTGAGGAGGGTCAGGCCATGGGGCAGTAAGTTTGAGGAGGGTGTGGCCATGGGGCAGTAAGTTTGAGGAGGGTGTGGCCATGGGGCAGTAAGTTTGAGGAGGGTGAGGCCATGGGGCAGTAAGTTTGAGGAGGGTGTGGCCATGGGGCAGTAAGTTTGAGGAGGGTGAGGCCATGGGGCAGTAAGTTTGAGGAGGGTGTGGCCATGGGGCAGTAAGTTTGAGGAGGGTGTGGCCATGGGGCAGTAAGTTTGAGGAGGGTGAGGCCATGGGGCAGTAAGTTTGAGGAGGGTGAGGCCATGGGGCAGTAAGTTTGAACAGGGTGCGCTAGTATGGCTGCGTGGAGTAAGGTAAATTGTGGGTGCAGATAACTGAGGTCAGGTTCTTAAAGATGGAGGTTTCTGCTGTGATTCCAGGTATTCGTTTGATAAGATGGAGGTAGGAGTAGTGACCCCAGGCCTTGGTTCAGTAAGAAGGAGGAAGGGAATTCTAAATGAATTTCAATTTTACAGTCAATGTAGTGGAACTGCAAGCATAGCATAGTTTGGTTATGTTGGTATTAAAATGTACTTTTAATTCCCGTTATTTAGTGAATAGCCCTGTGTGACTCTCTAGGCCGTTTACTAGAGGGAGATATAAACAGCTGTGACCCCTAGCTGGGTTCGGGAAGGTAAGGTCCTTGCTTTGGACAGTGACGTGTCTTACACGCCATGGGCGGGGTTACTGCCTGCACGATGATGCAGTAATGGAGACACATGTAGCTCTCATTCCACAATTCGCCTACAAAGTCCAGGTCTCCCTTCTCTCCCCAAACCAGCCAGCAGCAGGAGGTTTGCCAGGAATAACAGCGAGAGCTGGAGGATTTTCCCCAATATGGTCATAGAGGTAATGACAGTGTTAATCAGAAAGGATATAGAACGAGAGGCATTTCCTCTGTGCTGACCGGTTCGGAGAGCTAATGACACGACTCTGCACAAAAACACACAATTTCTATTATTCCACACGGTGGCTGTGTCACTGCATGCTTCCTTAGCATACCAAGGGTTAATTATACCAGCTGCTTTAGCGGTAAAAACTGAAAGTCAAATTGGATTTGCTGCAATTAAAGGCGTATGAGTCATAGCTTTAGGATTGTGTCCAGACCACGGCCACGTTTTGCATACCTTGGGAGGGCTGCCAGTGCTTCTATGGATGGAGATTGTTGCTCTTGGACAATATTTGATTCAAATAACTATTATTAGGGGAATCTAAATCGAATTGTTTAATATATAAGGCTAACAGGGCTGAAAGCAGAAAATGGTCTCTGTGCACTATCCACAATCACTACAAACATTTAAATAAAATAAGGTTTTGGTAACCCTACAATACTTGTGTAAGCTCACCTTCCAAAATCAAGACAAATCTCTCAACTGAATCCTGCACCAATAATTCATCTCTCGTCGTTCAGCTAAAAAGGCAAAATCTCTAATGAGACAGAATAGGGTAATTATTGACCCCTCAAAATGTTTAAACCTTAACAGGGCACACATTGGTTTAATAGTAAAATTTAGGTTTAGTGTTGGCAGTAAGAGGTGTGGGATTAAGGTTTGTGTTGGCAGCAAGAGGAGTGGGGTTAAGGTTACTGTTGGCAGTAAGAGATGTGGGGTTAGAGTTAGTGTTGGCAGCAAGAGGTGTGGAGTTAAAGTTAGTGTTGGGAGTAAGAGGTGTGTAGTTAAAGTTAGTGTTGGCAGTAAGAGGTGTGGGGTTACAGTTAGTGTTGGCAGTAGGAGGTGTGGGGTTACAGATAGTGTTGGCAGTAAGAGATGTGGGGTTACAGATAGTGTTGGCTTTAGGAGGTGTGGGGCTACAGATAGTGATGGCAGTAGGAGGTGTGGGGTTACAGTTAGTGTTGGCAGTAAGAGGGGGGTTAAGGTTTGTGTTGGCAGTAGGAGGTGTGGAGTTACGGTTAGTGTTGGCAGTAAGAGGTGTGGGGCTACAGATAGTGATGGCAGTAGGAGGTGTGGGGTTACAGTTAGTGTTGGCAGTAAGAGGGGGGTTAAGGTTTGTGTTGGCAGTAGGAGGTGTGGAGTTACGGTTAGTGTTGGCAGTAAGAGGTGTGGAGTTACGGTTAGTGTTGGCAGTAAGAGATGTGGGGTTAGTGTTGGCAGTAAGAGGTGTGGGGTTAAGATTTGTGTTGGCAGTAGAAGGTGTGGGGTTAAGGTTTGTGTTGGCAGTAAGAGGTGTGGAATTACGGTTAGTGTTGGCAGTAAGAGGTGTGGAGTTACAGTTAGTGTTGGCAGTAAGAGATGTGGGGTTAAGGTTAGTGTTGGCAGTAAGGTGTGGGGTTTCAGTTAGTGTTGGCAGTAAGACGTGTGGAGTTACAGGTAGAAGTGTTGTCAGAAAGAGGTGTGGGGTTACAATTATTATTGGCAGTAAGACGTGTGGAGTTACAGGTAGTGTTGGGAGTAAGAGGTGTGGTGTTACAGTTATTGTTGGCAGTAAGACGTGTGGAGTTATGGTTAGTGTTGGCAGTAAGAGGTGTGGGGTTACGGTTAGTGCTGGCAGTAAGCGGTGTGGAGTTACGGTTAGTGTAGGCAGTAAGAGGTGTGGGGTTACGGTTAGTGTTGGCAGTAAGAGGTGTGGGGTTACGGTTAGTGTTGGCAGTAAGAGGTGTGGAGTTACGGTTAGTGTTGGCAGTAAGAGGTGTGGAGTTACGGTTAGTGTTGGCAGTAAAAGGTGTGGGGTTACGGTTAGTGTTGGCAGTAAGAGGTGTGGGGTTATGGTTAGTGTTGGGAGTAAGAGGTGTGGGGTTACAGTTATTGTTGGCAGTACGAGGTGTGGGGTTACGGTTAGTGTTGGGAGTAAGAGGTGTGGGGTTACGGTTAGTGTTGGCAGTAAGAGGTGTGGGGTTACGGTTCGTGTTGGCAGTAAGAGGTGTGGGGTTACAGTTATTGTTGGCAGTAAGAGGTGTGGGGTTACGGTTCGTGTTGGCAGTAAGAGGTGAGGTGTGGGGTTACGGTTCGTGTTGGCAGTAAGAGGTGTGGGGTTACAGTTAGTGTTGGCAGTAAGAAGTGTGGGGTTACGGTTCGTGTTGGCAGTAAGGTGTGGGGTTACAGTTATTGTTGGCAGTAAGAGGTGTGGGGTTACGGTTCGTGTTGGCAGTAAGAGGTGTGGGGTTACGGTTCGTGTTGGCAGTAAGAGGTGTGGGGTTACGGTTAGTGTTGGCAGTAAGAGGTGTGGGGTTACAGTTATTGTTGGCAGTAAGAGGTGTGGGGTTACGGTTCGTGTTGGCAGTAAGAGGTGTGGGGTTACGGTTAGTGTTGGCAGTAAGAGGTGTGGGGTTACAATTAGTGTTGGCAGTAAGACGTGTGGGTTAAGGTTAATGTTGGCAATAAGAGGTGGAGTTAGCATTATGTTTTTCAGTGAGAGATGTAGATTGCGATTAAGTTATTTAGTGCCGTATTTGCCTTTTCAGAAGACCAATGTAAGTTTATTATGTAGAATGCTTTATTAAAGATTAAAACACTAAATGACAATTCCTAGCCGGCTAAGGCTAAACGATTCTCTACTTTAAATTATGGTGCATATTAGACATGGCTCATACTGTGGAGCAAGGCCCCTCTGCTCAGAACTCGACCCCTGATCACACACTTGACCTGGTTTGAAAATCTCCAGTTTCACAATAGATGCCATTGTGTGCTGTGATCACCCTCCGCATTCCCTGCACACAAACGTCTGGAGGCAGATGGCTGATGTCATATTTTAGGACTGTGAGGATCTCATTACCCCTTCTTCTTTGAAATGCTCTGATTCTTAATATCCTCTTCCTGCAACTTTTAAAACATTCACTTTCTTTAGTGAAGCCACTTGGCAGAAATAGATATTAGGCAAAAGTTATAGGTACACGTTACGGGTTCAGTTACTGGGATATGGTTTTGGTACACGTTACGGGGTCAATTACTGGGATATGGTTTTGGTACACGTTACGGGGTCAGTTACTGGGATATGGTTTTGGTACACGTTACGGGGTCAGTTATTGGGATACTGTTTTGGTACATGTTACGGGGTCAGTTACTGGGTAAATGGTTTTGGTACACGTTACGGGGTCAGTTACTGGGATATGGTTTTGGTACATGTTACGGGGTCAGTAACTGGGATATGGCTTTGGTACGCGTTACGGGGTCAGTTACTGGGATATGGTTTTGGTACACGTTACGGGGTCAGTTACTGGGATATGGTTTTGGTACACGTTACGGGGTCAGTTATTGGGATACTGTTTTGGTACATGTTACGGGGTCAGTTACTGGGTAAATGGTTTTGGTACACGTTACGGGGTCAGTTACTGGGATACTGTTTTGGTACATGTTACGGGGTCAGTAACTGGGATATGGCTTTGGTACGCGTTACGGGGTCAGTTACTGGGATACTGTTTTGCTACACGTTACGGGGTCAGTTACTGGGTAAATGGTTTTGGCACACGTGACGGGGTCAGTTACTGGGATACTGTTTTGGTAACTTGTTACGGGGTCAGTTACTGGGATATGGTTTTGGTACACGTTACGGGGTCAGTTACTGGGATATGGTTTTGGTGCACTGTAACGGATCGCCTGGCACCCCGACTGGATACCTCCGTTAAAGGATGCTCCTAGCGTTTCCTGAGGACTCCAAGCACTCTGGCAGACACCACAATCACTGTATCGGAGAAGCATATGAATCCTCTCAAGCCTCTGAATGCTGTAGACAGTTGAATAGGAACCATACGAATAGGTTTGCACTCCTAGCAGTCAAACTGGCACAGCATGCAATAAATCCTCCCCCAATAATGAGACGACACTTCACTTTGAGGGTTAAACAGGAACTCTGGACTGGCACATCCAGCCTGGCTTTTATTACAAAAAGGTACAAACAGAACACACCCAGGGGGAGGTTGAAAATAACCAATTACATACATGGTACAACCCCCACGTCTCCTCCCCTCAGATAAACATATAACATAATTAGAGCATAAACATTTTACCCAAGTTCTGGATGTACCCCAAACACAGGGTGTACACCTTTAAATAGCTCTTATTCAGGGGGACAACATATCCAAAAATCAGTTCATTCGGATAAACGGTTCGGGAGTTATAGGGTTCCAAAGATTTGACCGACCGCACAGACCAACTAGCCGAAAACAGTTCCATAAGTTTTGGCCTTGCAGTCGGTCCTCGTTCGTACGATGAAAAGGGATGAAATTCGTGCCATCCAGTCGAATCTCGGTGGTCGCTAGACTCCCCATGGCAAATTAAGTATAACTACCGAACGGCCGGTCGTTTCGGTAGTTCCAGCACGAAGTTATGGGTGTATGGAGGTCTCAGCGGTGTTCGCCTATTTGCGTATCCGTTTTTAGTTCCATGCGTTCACAGGCAAACACCGCTGTTCGTGCGCAAGATGGCTGCGAACACGTGTAAGTCCCGAAATGGCGGCCACCCAGACACTGAGACAAAGGGAATGATTAAAACGACACAAAAGTTTTTTACTACCGAAGTATTTAAACATATTCCCGGTGTCCATAGTCTCTGTACAGCCCATTTAAAGAGCCAGAGACAGCAATATAAAAATCCATTAAGCCCAGATATAGTTTTTAAAGTGCAATATGTCCAGGGGCCATAGTAGCAGGGCAGGAGGCTAGCAACCAGGCTTCTCCAGTTCACAGTGGCGAGGTTAGTTCTGCCACATTTCTCCCCTTTACCAACTCGACTAACAGGGTATCTGACCTCCTGCCGGTCAGTGCCCTGGTTAGTCCAGCAACCCACCCACAAAACAGAAACAGCAGTACAGCCCACCCACAATAACTGGTTACTACACCTGAGTAGAGGAGAACTTTGTCCATGTCCAGGTGCCTCACCACAGCTGTGCTGGGGGCTGGTAGACTGCCTTGGTGGGTTGCTGAGTGGGCAGAGACCAGCGGTACTCTGCCCTGGTGCCAGCACTACCACGGAAGTAGCCTGGTTGGAGCCTGGTTGCTGGAGGGGGAGACCCACCATCCTTACCCCTTGTGTTGCGAGTGCAGAGACTACGGTCCCATCTGCATCGTTGGGGGGTCATCAGGAGACCTGCATTCGGTACCTCCTACTCCCCAACCAGCCCCAGAAATTAGGGACCTTATCGACGGGTCCTGGGAAGACCCACAGATGGCAGGTGGAAATGGGACCGAGATCTCTCTACCGGCCATACAGGGATGCTGGGCAATCGGCCCAGATCCCCAGCGGCAGTGTGAAGCGCAGGGAGTGGAGAGCATCGTATCCCCTCCCCAGCAGCAGTGTACATTGCAGGGAGAGGAGAGCAGCATCCTCCCTCCCCAGCGGCAGGGTGAGCTACAGGGATGCTGGGCGGTCGGCTCAGATCCCCAGCGGCAGTGTGAAATGCAGGGAGTGGAGAGCGGTGTCTCCCCTCCCCAGCGGCTGAAAGTGTGTAAGGGAGAGGAGCTTGTTACCCCCTCTCCCCAGCAGCAGCTTGGCCCACCAAGGGGAGACACTAAGTTCCCCACTGGCGCAGATGGAACCAGGGTCTCTGCGCCCAGGCTACAAGGACAGTCGGTCCTGTTTCCCAACAGCAAGGCAAGGTATTGGAAGGGAAGGCAGTCGGTTTTCCCGTCCAGCAGAGAGAGCATCAGGGAGAGGAGCCTGTTACCCCTTCTCCCCAGCGGCAGTTTACAGTGCAGAGAGAGGAACTTGTTACACCCTCTCTCCAGCGGCAGCCTAACCCACCAAGGGGATATGGTTTTGGCACACGTTACGGGGTCAGTTACTGGGATATGGTTTTGGTACACATTACGGGGTCAGTTACTGGGATATGGTTTTGGTACACGTTATGGGGTCAGTTACTGGGATATGGTTTTGGTACACGTTACGGGGTCAGTTACTAGGATACTGTTTTGGTACATGTTACGGGGTCAGTTACTGGGTAAATGGTTTTGGTACACGTTACGGGGTCAGTTACTAGGATACTGTTTTGGTACATGTTACGGGGTCAGTTACTGGGTAAATGGTTTTGGTACACATTAAGGGGTCGATTCTGGGATACTGTTTTGATACAGTTACTGGGATATGGTTTTGGTACACGTTACAGGGTCATTTACTGGGACACTGTTTTGGTACACGTTATGGGGTCATTTACTGGGATGCTGTTTTGGTACACGTTACGGGGTCAGTTACTGGGATACTGTTTTGGTACATGTTATGGGGTCAGTTACTGGGTAAATGGTTTTGGTACACGTTACGGGGTCAGTTACTGGGATACTGTTTTGGTACACGTTATGGGGTCATTTACTGGGATACTGTTTTGGTACACGTTACGGGGTCAGTTACTGGGATACTGTTTTGGTACATGTTATGGGGTCAGTTACTGGGTAAATGGTTTTGGTACACGTTACGGGGTCAGTTACTGGGATATGGTTTTGGTACATGTTAAAGAGTCAGTTACTGGGATATCGTTTTGGTACACGTTACTGGATCAGTTACTGGGTAAATGGTTTTGGTACACGTTATGTGGTCAGTTACTGGGATATCGTTTTGGCACACGTTACGGGGTCAGTTACTGGGATATGGTTTTGGTACATATTACGGGGTCAGTTACTGGGATACTGTTTTGGTACATGTTACGGGGTCAGTTACTGGGTAAATGGTTTTGGTACACGTTACGGGGTCAGTTACTTAGTAAATGGTTTTGGTACACGTTACGGGGTCAGTTACTGGGATATGGGTTTGGTACACGTTACGGGATCAGTTACTGGGATATGGTTTTGGCACACGTTACGGGGTCAGTGACTGGGATATGGTTTTGGTACATATTACGGGGTCAGTTACTGGGATACTGTTTTGGTACATGTTATGGGGTCAGTTACTGGGTAAATGGTTTTGGTACACGTTACGGGGTCAGTTACTGGGATATGGTTTTGGTACACGTTACAGGGTCATTTACTGGGATACTGTTTTGGTACACGTTATGGGGTCATTTACTGGGATACTGTTTTGGTACACGTTACGGGGTCAGTTACTGGGATACTGTTTTGGTACATGTTATGGGGTCAGTTACTGGGATATCGTTTTGGTACATGTTGTGGGGTCAGTTACTGGTTAAATGGTTTTGGTACACGTTACTGGGTCAGTTACTGGGATATGGTTTTGGTACACGTTACAGGGTCATTTACTGGGATACTGTTTTGGTACACGTTACGGGGTCAGTTACTGGGATATCGTTTTGGTACATGTTACTGGGTAAATGGTTTTGGTACACGTTACGGGGTCAGTTACTGGGATACTGTTTTGGTACACATTACAGGGTCAGTTACTGGGATATGGTTTTGGTACACGTTACGGGGTCAGTTACTGGGATACTGTTTTGGTACATGTTATGGGGTTAGTTACTGGGATACTGTTTTGGTACACGTTACGGGGTCAGTTACTGGGATACTGTTTTGGTACATGTTATGGGGTCAGTTACTGGGATATCGTTTTGGTACATGTTGTGGGGTCAGTTACTGGTTAAATGGTTTTGGTACACGTTACTGGGTCAGTTACTGGGATATGGTTTTGGTACACGTTACAGGGTCATTTACTGGGATACTGTTTTGGTACACGTTACGGGGTCAGTTACTGGGATATCGTTTTGGCACACGTTACGGGGTCAGTTACTGGTTAAATGGTTTTGGTACACGTTACGGGGTCAGTTACTGGGATACTGTTTTGGTACATGTTACGGGGTCAGTTACTGGGATATTGTTTTGGTACACGTTACGGGGTCAGTTACTGGGATATCGTTTATGTACACGTTACGGGGTCAGTTACTGGGATATCGTTTATGTACACGTTACAGGATCAGTTATTGGGATATCGTTTTGGTACACGTTATGGGGTCAGTTACTGGGATATCGTTTTGGTACACCTTATGGGGTCAGTTACTGGGATATCGTTTTGGTACACGTTACAGGATCAGTTACTGGGATATCGTTTTGGTACACGTTACCAGATCAGTTACTGGGATATCGTTTTGGTACACGTTATGGGGTCAGTTACTGGGATATCGTTTTGGTACACCTTATGGGGTCAGTTACTGTGATATTGTTTTGGTACACGTTACAGGATCAGTTACTGGGATATCGTTTTGGTACACGTTACCAGATCAGTTACTGGGATATGGTTCTGGTACATGTTATGGGGTCAGTTACTGTGATATGGTTTTGGTACATGTTAAAGAGTCAGTTACTGGGATATGGTTTTGGTACACGTTACGGGATCAGTTACTGGGATATGGTTTTGGTACACGTTACAGGGTCAGTTACTGGGATATCGTTTAGGTACACTTTACGGGATCAGTTATTGGGATATCGTTTTGGTACACGTTACGGGGTCGGTTACTGGGATATCGTTTTGGTGCACCTTATGGGGTCAGTTACTGGGATATCGTTTTGGTACACGTTACGGGATCAGTTACTGGGATATCATTTTGGTACACGTTACGGGATCAGTTACTGGGATATGGTTTTGGTACACGTTACCAGATCAGTTACTGGGATATGGTTTTGGTACATGTTATGGGGTCAGTTACTGTGATATGGTTTTGGTACATGTTAAAGAGTCAGTTACTGGGATATCGTTTTGGTACACGTTACTGAATCAGTTACTGGGATATGGTTTTGGTACACATTACGGGGTCAGTTACTGGGATATGATCTTGGTACACGTTATGGGGACAGTTACTGGGATACTGTTTTGGTACCAGTTACGGGGTCAGTTACTGGGTAAATGGTTTTGGCACACGTTACGGGGTCAGTTACTGGGTAAATGGTTTTGGTACACGTTAGGGGGTCAGTTACTGGGATACTGTTTTGGTATACGTTACGGGGTCAATTACTGGGATCTGGTTTTGGTACACGTTACGGGGTCATTTACTGGGATACTGTTTTGGTACACGTTATGGCGTCAGTTACTGGGTAAATGGTTTTGGCACACGTTACGGGGTCAGTTACTGGGATACTGTTTTGGTACATGTTATGTGGTCAGTTACTGGGATATCGTTTTGGTACATCTTATGGGGTCAGTTACTGGGATATCGTTTTGGTACACGTTACAGGATCAGTTACTGGGATATCGTTTTGGTACACGTTACCAGATCAGTTACTGGGATATGGTTTTGGTACATGTTATGGGGTCAGTTACTGTGATATCGTTTTGGTACACGTTACAGGATCAGTTACTGGGATATCGTTTTGGTACACGTTACCAGATTAGTTACTGGGATATGGTTTTGGTACATGTTATGGGGTCAGTTACTGGGATATCGTTTTGGTACACGTTACAGGATCAGTTACTGGGATATCGTTTTGGTACACGTTACCAGATTAGTTACTGGGATATGGTTTTGGTACATGTTATGGGGTCAGTTACTGGGATATCGTTTTGGTACACGTTACGGGATCAGTTACTGGGATATCGTTTTGGTACATGTTATGGGGTCTGTTACTGTGATATGGTTTTGGTACATGTTAAAGAGTCAGTTACTGGGATATCGTTTTGGTACACGTTACTGGATCAATTACTTGGATATGGTTTTGGTACACATTACGGGGTCAGTTACTGGGATATGGTCTTGGTACACGTTACGGAGACAGTTACTGGGATACTGTTTTGGTACACGTTACGGGGTCAGTTACTGGGATATCGTTTTGGTACATGTTACGGGGTCAGTTACTGGGATATCGTTTTGGTACACGTTACGGGGTCAGTTACTGGGATATCGTTTATGTACACGTTACGGGGTCAGTTACTGGGATATCGTTTATGTACACGTTACGGGATCAGTTATTGGGATATCGTTTTGGTATACGTTATGGGGTCAGTTACTGGGATATCGTTTTGGTACACCTTATGGGGTCAGTTACTGGGATATCGTTTTGGTACACGTTACAGGATCAGTTACTGGGATATCGTTTTGGTACACGTTACCAGATCAGTTACTGGGATATGGTTCTGGTACATGTTATGGGGTCAGTTACTGTGATATGGTTTTGGTACATGTTAAAGAGTCAGTTACTGGGATATCGTTTTGGTACACGATACTGGATCAGTTACTGGGATATGGTTTTGGTACACGTTAAGGGGGCAGTTACTGGGATATGGTTTTGGTACACGTTACGGGGTCAGTTACTGGGATACTGTTTTGGTACATGTTACGGGGTCAGTTACTGGGTAAATGGTTTTGGCACACGTTACGGGGTCAGTTACTGGGTAAATGGTTTTGGTACACGTTACGGGGTCAGTTACTGGGATACTGTTTTGGTACACGTTACGGGGTCAATTACTGGGATATGGTTTTGGTACACGTTACGGGGTCAGTTACTGGGATACTGTTTTGGTACATGTTATGGGGTCAGTAAATGGTAAAATGGTAAAATGGGTAAATGGTTTTGTTACGCGGTCAGTTACTGGGATATGGTTTTGGTACACGTTACGCGGTCAGTTACTGGGATATCGTTTTGGTACACATTACGGGGTCAGTTACTGGGATACTGTTTTGGTACACGTTACGGGGTCAGTTACTGGGATATGGTTTTGGTACTCGGGATACTGTTTTGGTACATGTTATGGGGTCAGTAAATGGTAAAATGGTAAAATGGGTAAATGGTTTTGTTACGCGGTCAGTTACTGGGATATGGTTTTGGTACACGTTACGCGGTCAGTTACTGGGATATCGTTTTGGTACACATTACGGGGTCAGTTACTGGGATACTGTTTTGGTACACGTTACGGGGTCAGTTACTGGGATATGGTTTTTGTACTCGTTACGGGGTCAGTTACTGGGATATCGTGTTGGTACACGTTACGGGATCAGTTACTGGGATATCGTTTTGGTACACGTTACCAGATCAGTTACTGGGATATGGTTTTGGTACATGTTATGGGGTCAGTTACTGTGATATGGTTTTGGTACACGTTAAAGAGTCAGTTACTGGGATATCGTTTTGGCACACGTTACGGGATCAGTTACTGGGATATGGTTTTGGTACATTTTACGGGGTCGGGTTACTGGTAAATGGTTTTGGTACACGTTACCGGGTCAGTTACTGGGATGTGGTTTTGGTACACGTTACAGGGTCAGTTACTGGGATACTGTTTTGGTACACGTTACGGGGTCAGTTACTGGGTAAATGATTTTGGCACACGTTACGGGGTCAGTTACTGGGATATCGTTTTGGTACACGTTACCAGATCAGTTACTGGGATATGGTTTTGGTACATGTTATGGGGTCAGTTACTGTGATATGGTTTTGGTACACGTTAAAGAGTCAGTTACTGGGATATCGTTTTGGCACACGTTACGGGATCAGTTACTGGGATATGGTTTTGGTACATTTTACTGGGTCGGGTTACTGGGATATCGTTTTGGTACACATTACGGGGTCAGTTACTGGGATACTGTTTTGGTACACGTTACGGGGTCAGTTACTGGGATATGGTTTTGGTACTCGTTACGGGGTCAGTTACTGGGATATCGTGTTGGTACACGTTACGGGATCAGTTACTGGGATATCGTTTTGGTACACGTTACCAGATCAGTTACTGGGATATGGTTTTGGTACACGTTACCGGGTCAGTTACTGGGATGTGGTTTTGGTACACGTTACAGGGTCAGTTACTGGGATACTGTTTTGGTACTCGTTACGGGGTCAGTTACTGGGATATCGTGTTGGTACACGTTACGGGATCAGTTACTGGGATATCGTTTTGGTACACGTTACCAGATCAGTTACTGGGATATGGTTTTGGTACATGTTATGGGGTCAGTTACTGTGATATGGTTTTGATACACGTTAAAGAGTCAGTTACTGGGATATCGTTTTGGCACACGTTACGGGATCAGTTACTGGGATATGGTTTTGGTACATTTTACGGGGTCGGGTTACTGGTAAATGGTTTTGGTACACGTTACCGGGTCAGTTACTGGGATGTGGTTTTGGTACACGTTACAGGGTCAGTTACTGGGATACTGTTTTGGTACACGTTACGGGGTCAGTTACTGGGTAAATGATTTTGGCACACGTTACGGGGTCAGTTACTGGGATATCGTTTTGGTACACGTTACCAGATCAGTTACTGGGATATGGTTTTGGTACATGTTATGGGGTCAGTTACTGTGATATGGTTTTGGTACATGTTAAAGAGTCAGTTACTGGTATATCGTTTTGGCACACGTTACGGGATCAGTTACTGGGATATGGTTTTGGTACATTTTACTGGGTCGGGTTACTGGTAAATGGTTTTGGTACACGTTACGGGGTCAGTTACTGGGATATGGTTTTTGTACATGTTACCGGGTCAGTTACTGGGATGTGGTTTTGGTACATGTTATGGGGTCAGTTACTGTGATATGGTTTTGGTACACGTTAAAGAGTCAGTTACTGGGATATCGTTTTGGCACACGTTACGGGATCAGTTACTGGGATATGGTTTTGGTACATTTTACTGGGTCGGGTTACTGGTAAATGGTTTTGGTACACGTTACGGGGTCAGTTACTGGGATATGGTTTTTGTACATGTTACAGGGTCAGTTACTGGGATATGGTTTTGGTACACGTTACATGGTCGGTTACTGGGATTGGATATAGGGGAGGTTGGCAGTTACTGAGTTCTGGTTTCAGGTTAGGTCGGTGGGAGTTGCTGGGTATTGAGTAGCGGATAGCAGAGCAGTTGGTTACTAGGTAATGGGTGCTGAGTACGGAGTAATGGGATATGTGCTACAAATGATTCTGGGATACTAGATCCATGGCGATCTTCTCTTATATAAATCCTCTTTCTTTAACCTGCTCATTACCAGATGCGTGTCACATTCTTTGGAGCGTGCTGTCACTGCATGGGATGTGTAATGCTCAGTAAACGGCTGGACATGTCAATCAGTACAGGATAAATAATGTCTTTTTATGGAGCTGTTAAATCTGTGTCTGCCAATTTGGTGACCACGCTGTGTCAGAGTCCTCTTATATGGGCGGTTACATATACCTTCCACCAACAATCAATACCCTGTCCATCTGTGACCAGCTGACCCCTGCCTGACCCTAAATACTAACTCTGTCAGTCCCATTGCAAACATAGAACGGTGATGCCAACACCCAGTTTCCATGGTCACCGTGTGGCCATCAGTTGGCATCTTCAGAATTTTCATAGGAAGAAGGCAATGTTTGTGTTGTGAGGGTTAAGCAAGCCCTGGAATCAGACCGCATATTGCGTGGCGCTATGGGAGGTGAGATTTCAAATAACAGCACAGATACACATTTCAAACTAAACTCCATTTATTAGCAGTTTCTACAGAGATTATATTGTAGTAGATTATAGCATATGTCAGACGACGGGTGAATTCCATAATTAATTAATTACATTCTTTTATGGCAAACTAACATATGGTAAAATTATAGAAAAACATTGTTTGATCTTTTGCAATATCATTGTCATAGGTCACGCTAACCTAAAGTCTACATTCAACAAAGCCTGGACACGTTTTATAATGTTTTTACAAAGTAAGCCCTCCGATATATTGAATAGAGTCATTTACTGTATCAGTGATTACCGGAATCAAATAATTAAATATAGCAATATACGCCATATCTAAACTATTAGAAGATTATACACTTGATGTCACGCTAAATGGTTATATGTAGGCTTATCTACTAAATGTTGCACTACGTCTCTTTATCACATACAGAATGGTTTTATTTCATAGTTATACTTGGACTGTGTGCCCTCGGCCCTGCTGGATATGGACTAAATGGGCTGACAATGGGTGCCATTTTTGTACTATCCTGCAGATTATAACATCGTTATAATAACTGATTATCAAGCATTAACCGTATGTTTACTGCTTTTTCTGGAGAACTGAGACTTGGGACTTTAAGATTAATTATGCCCATTCACCCTCAGAATGTGTCCATTCACCCTCAGAATGTGTCCATTCACCCTGAGAATCTGCCCATTCACCATGAGAATCTGCCCATTCACCCTGAGAATCTGCCCATTCACCCTGAGAATCTGCCCATTCACCCTGAGAATCTGCCCATTCACCCTCAGAATCTGCCCATTCACCCTGAGAATCTGTCCATTCACCCTCAGAATGTGTCCATTCACCCTGAGAATCTGCCCATTCACCATGAGAATCTGCCCATTCACCCTGAGAATCTGCCTATTCACCCTGAGAATCTGCCCATTCACCCTCAGAATCTGCCCATTCACCCTGAGAATCTGTCCATTCACCCTCAGAATGTGTCCATTCACCCTGAGAATCTGCCCATTCACCCTGAGAATCTGCCCATTCACCCTGAGAATGGGGTATATATAATCCATTCGCGAGAGGGTGCAGCATTCATGTACCGAAGTCATAATATACAAAATAGTCAATATAATCCTGGTTGGTAACAGTTTTGTAACAGTGCTCCCTTTTTGTGGAACACTATGGCAGACACCGTCTGACCCCTTTTCGGGGCAGACTAAGGCTGTCCAGACCGCTGGTTATGCTGGGCTGAGGTCTGTTTGTCTGGACAACCCGTCGGCGTTGCCATTCTGTTTCCCAGGTCTGTAGGTAATGGTGAAGTTAAAAGGTTGTAACGATAAACTCCACCGTAACAGTCTGCCATTATCCCCAGAGACCCGGTTTAGCCACACCAACGGGTTATGGTCTGTAACCAGAGTGAACTCTTGTCCATACAAATAGGGAGTCAATTTCTTTAGTGCCCACACCAGAGCCAAACACTCCTTTACCACTGCGGCATAGCTGACTTCTCGTGGCAGGAGTTTTCGACTGATGTAGGCAATCGGGTGTTCGTTCCCATCGTCTCCTACTTGGCTGAGGATAGCTCCCAGCCCGAACATGGAAGCATCTGTATGAACAATAATACGCCGGTTAGGGGCTGGGGCAGCCAAGACAGGAGCATTACTTAGAGCAGTTTTTAGTGTGTTAAACGCTGTTTCACAGTGGGGAGACCACAGGACCTGTCGAGGAAGATTTTTCTTTGTTAAGTCAGTCAGGGGTTTGGCAATAGTACTGTAATCTGGTACGAACCTTCTGTAGTACCCTGCTGTGCCCAGAAAGGCTAATACCTGGGTCTTAGTGGTGAGAGTGGGCCAGTTTGCGACCGTCTCTATCTTAGATGGCTCTGGTCGCTGCTTCCCGCATCCCACCCGGTGACCCAGGTATTGCACCTCAGCCATTCCAAAATGACATTTCTCTGGTTTCAGGGTCAGGCCCGCGGCCCGAATCTGATCCAGAACCATTCCTACATGTGCTAAGTGTTCCTCCCAGGACTCACTATGGATCGCTATGTCGTCCAGGTATGCGCAGGCAAAATCCTGGAAGCCATCAAGGAGTCTATCTACCAAGCGCTGGAATGTGGTGGGGGCATTCTTCATCCCGAATGGCATGACCTTAAAGTGGTATAAGCCAAACGGGGTGACGAATGCCGACTTGGGGATAGCTTCCCTGGCCAGGGGAATTTGCCAATAACCTTTACCGAGGTCAATGATAGTTAGATAGTTCCCCCTGGCTATGCAATCCAGCAACTCATCTACCCTGGGCATGGGGTATGCATCGGTCACGGTTTTATCATTACGTTTCCGATAGTCCACACAGAATCTGGTAGTACCATCTTTCTTGCGTACCAGTACTACCGGGGACGCCCAAGGACTATCGGATGACTCAATGACCCCTAGCTTGAGCATCTTAGTGATCTCTTTTTTCATCCCTGCCCAGACCGCCTCGGGGATCCGGTATGGGGCCTGTCTTAAGGGTTGTTGCCCTGGGGTGTCTACTTGGTGAGTAGCTAAGTTGGTGTACCCTGGTTCCTGTGAGAACATCGCCTGTTTCTCTTGGAACAGTTTGTGTAGCTGCTCCCTTTCCACTGGGTTAGGTCGGTCCCCTATCTGTACTTGGCTCACTATATCAGACGGGCCATACGGGACTAACAAGTCGGGTATGGGCAGGCTATCGGGGTCTTTGGCTGCGGGGCTACATATGGCCAATACATCTTCTGGTCGTTGAAGATATTCTTTTAACATATTCACGTGGAATATCTTTCTTAGGTTCTCATCGTGACAGCTGGCAATCACATAGGTAGTGCCCCCTCTTTTCTCTACTATCTGGTAAGGTCCCTGCCAGGCTGCCTGCAACTTGTCTGCTTTAACCGGCTTGAGTACCATCACTTTCTGCCCTATACAAAAACTCATTTTTCTCGCTCCCCTGTCATACCATACTTTCTGTCGCTTCTGGGCCGCCTGAAGGTTAGCCTGGACTGACCTGGCTAGTTGTTTTCGGTGTGCCCATTCGGTGTGCCCATTCGGCATGGGTATCATTCGTTTTCTTTTTAGTGTCGCGGAATTATCGGCGGTACGTGTCAGGGGTTACCGCGTACCGTTTTAGTAACGTGTCTTTGACAAGCGGGTATTGGGCCACTTCCTCAGTGCTAAGAGTCCTGAAAGCCTCCATGGCTCGACCGACCAATTTCCCTGACAGTATCCGCGGCCAAGCTGTGGTGAGGATTTGATGCAAGGCACATTGCCGCTCGAAGTCGGTTAAAAACTCGTCGATCCCCATCTCGTTCTCCACGAAAGGTTTAAATGCCGCGAACGGGATCTTCGGTTGTCCTGTCCCTTCCGTGGAGTTGCTGTTTGCGTTGACGGTGTTCTTAGGTTGTGCGGTTCTCATGCTGCACTCACGGGCTCGAGCTCTTTCGATATCCGCCTCTGCCTCCGCCATCAACTGTCTCACTAGTTCCACGGAAGGGTTCGGCCCGTATAGGGGGAGCCTTTCCCTGACAATTCTTGTCTTTTCATCAGTGGGTAGTGCCGTGGGTTCTGCCATGGTGAAACTCTGATCCATCTCGGTTAGGTCCGCGATTAGCTCTCTCCTTGGACGATTGCTCGCGTTCCCACCTCGGCTTTCGAGTAAGTCTTTGAATGTGGTACGTTTCAACTTATCGTAATTGCTCTCCATCCGTTCCGTATCTCTCTTAGGAATTCCAGGATGATCCCGCCGCTGCCACCAATTGTTATGATTGCCTCCGGTCTAGCAGGAGGTTGGATCGCTTGGATGTCCTGGTTCCCGAAGTCAGAGAGGCGAACGATGCTCCAGTCGGTAGAAACCTGCAAGTGTAGAATCTCCCACTAGCTATAGCAAAGCTAGGATTCCCGGATCCCTACAACACGAGTCAAGCCTACGAGTTGAGGGTAAAACTAACTGACTTTACTGGCACGTAAGCATGGCAATTTATGCAAGTCCCCAGGTCCAAGGACAGCCCCCTGTGGACCTGGTGAGATACAGGTACAATGCAACAAGTTAACCAATCATAAGACATCATAAGACATTGTATCATTTGCACTTGCTACCGCCCAGCTTGGAGATAATGAATCCAACGGTTACAGTGATACAGTAAAACAGATTAAAAATACATAACTCTAACAGTTTAATAGCTACTTCGGTACTGTCACCACTCATTTTATAGCTCCAGTCCGTGTGCACTAGTTCACCGAATAGCGACTCAAACTCACGAACCCGCTGCTGTATTTCGTCGAAGGAAAGTCTGTTCGTGTATTTGGGTCGCAAGCTGAAAATGGCGGCCATGTTTTTAGGTTCAACAATAGGCAGCGGGACCTCGGCGTCAACTCGTGGAACTAATAACGGCCAGAGTTGTGCCCGAATCCCCGCTCTCTGGCTGGATGTCGTCGCTGTTCTGGATACGAATTTAGCCCGCCGTGAAGGGGCACTTAACCTGCGGTTAACCGCAACATTCCACATTCTAATTGAGGCCACACACCAGATTGAAGGTGGTCCCCGTTCGTGCCTCTTTCGGTAGTTTAACCATCGGTAGATAAGACACGAACGGATATATACTGGGGCCGTCAATTAGCCTGCGGTTAACCGTAACCGCAACTCCCTGGGAGATCAATTGGTGGCACACGCTCTCAGCCGGGTGGTCGACCGTTCGGTAGTTTGAGAGGTGACCAGGGTTAAGTGGTGGCACACGCCAGGAGCCGGGTGGTCGGTTGTTCGTTTGACGAACTGGGGTATATATAATCCATTCGGGAGAGGGTGCAGCATTCAAGTACTGAAGTCATAATATACAAAATAGTCAATGTAATCCTGGTTGGTAACAGTTTTGTAACAACCCCAAATACCTGGGGTACATGCATAAATCCGGTGTCCCTATTCTGGGGGACCAACAAATAAAAAAATCAGCTCATTCGGTTCAGTGGTTCGGGAGATATGGGACTTTAAAGTTTTGACCGACCGCACCGACAAAGTAGACAAAATTAGTTCCATGAATTTTGGCCTTGCGGTCGGTCTTTGTTCGTGTGTTAAAAGTCACAAAAAGGCTTGCCATCCGTGCGTAACTCGACATTCGCTAGCATCCCCTTATGCTATCAAGTCTTTCTACTGAACGGCAGGGTGTTCGGTAATTTTGGCACGAAGTTCCGGTGCTATGGAGGTCTCAGCGGTGTTTGCCTACTCGAGTGTCTGATTTTAGTTCCAGACACTCGACGGCAAAACACCACTGTTCGGGAGTTAAGATGGCCGCGAACATGTGTAAAAGTCTCGAAATGGCGGCCACCCAGGAACTGAAACAACGCGTTTGTTTAAAAGTCCTGAACTGCTGTATAGCAATATCCACACGAAAACAGGTAAGGATCTTCAATTTGTTACAATCCCATTATGCAGGACACAGTTCCCCTTGTTTTCTGGATGTACCCCTAAACCTAGGAGTACCCCTTTAAATATTACATCCCCTGGTAGCCCTGATCTGGGTGAGACACATATCCAAAAATCACCCAGATCGGACCAGGGGTTTGGGAAATTCCTGGAGGTACTAAACAGACCGACCGCGCTGGGATTAACAGCCGGAAAGGGTTCCATGTACTTTGGCCCTGCGGTCAGTCACAGAAAAGGGAATGAAACACACGAATGGCTTGGGTTATGAGAGCTGGGGAGGATTCGGGTAAATCCACTTGTTCGTGGGGTTCTTTCTACCAAACGGGAAGCCGTTCGGTAGTTTTTACACGAATTGACGGCAGTGTGGAGGTCTCAGCGGTGTTTGCCTAACCGAGTGTCCGATTTGGGTTCCAGACACTCGACAGCAAAACACCGCTGTTGGGAGTTTAAAATGGCCGCCACGTGTTCGTCTCCCGAATGGCGGCCACCCAGAGGACAAAGAACACACTACACGAATTGCCAATTACCCATTTGCAACATTGTTGCGAACGGTAATTGAAGGCACACTTACTCCTGGGGTGGTCTGATTGTTCGGTAGTTTCACTCACATAATAACTGGAGTTTTTTTACCGAACAATCAGACGAATGCTGTATACACTTTACATACACATGGTACACTTTAACCGAACACATAGGAATACACATAATTTTGAGGACAGCCCAATGCCATCCGCTACAATAGGCAAATCAGAGACTGAAATAACCTGCTCACACTATAGGCGAATCTAAAACTGAAATAACCTACTCACACTATAGGTGAATCAGAGAATTAAATAACCTGCGGAGACTGAAATAACCTTCTCGCGCTATCGTCGAATCGGAAACTGCAATAACCTGCTCACACTATAGGTGATTCGGAGACTGAAATAACCTGCTCACACTATAGGCGAATAAGAAACTGCAAAAACCTCACACTATAGGCAAATTGAAAACTGCAATAACCTGCTCACACTATAGGAGAATCGGAGACTGAAATAACCTCACACTATAGGCAAATTGAAAACTGCAATAACCTGCTCACACTATAGACGAATCTGAACCTGAAATAACCTCACACTATAGGCGAAGTGGAGACTGAAATAACCTTCTCGCTCTCTAGGCGAATCAGAGACTGCAATAACCTACTCTCACTATAGGCGAATCGAAGACTGAAAAAAACCTGCTCACACTATAGGCGAATCGGAGACTTAAAAAACCTGCTCACATTATAGGCGAATCGGAGACTGCAATAACCTGCTCACACTATGGGGGAATCGGAGATTGATAAACCCTGCTCACACTATAGGTGAATCGAAGACTGAAATAACCTACTCGCACTATAGGTGAATCGGAGACTGCAATAACCTGCTCACACCATAGGTGAATCGGAGAATGAAATAACCTGCTCGTGCTATAGGCGAATCGGAAACTGTAATAGCCTACTTGCACTATAGGCAAATTGGAAACTGAAATAACCTGTTCGCGCTATAGGCGAATCGGAGGCTGAAATAACCAGCGCACACTATAGGTAAATCAGAGACTGAAATAACCTGCTCACACTATAGGCGAATCGGAGGCTGAAATAACCTGCTCACACTATAGGTAAATCAGAGACTGAAATAACCTGCTCACACTATAGGCGAATCAGAAACTGAAATAACCTGTTCGCGCTATAGGCGAATCGGAGGCTGAAATAACCAGCGCACACTATAGGCGAATCGTAAACTGCAATAACCTGCTCACACGATAAGTGAATCGGAGACTAAAATAACCTGCTCGAGCTATAGGCAAATTGGAAACTGAAATAACCTGCTCACACCATAGGTTAATCGGAGAATGAAATAACCTACTCACACTATAGGCGAATCAGAGACTAAAATAACCTGCTCACACTATAGGCGAATCGGAGACTGAAATAACCTGCTTGCGCTATAGGTGAATCGGAGACTGCAATAACCTGCTCACACTATAGGCGAATCAGAAACTAAAATAACCTGTTCGCGCTATAGGTGAATCGGAAACTTAAATAACCTTCTCGCACTATAGGCGAATCGGAAACGGAAATAACCTACTCGCACAATAGACGAATCGGAAACGGAAATAACCTGCTCACACTATAGGCGAATCAGAGACCGAAATAACCTACTCGCACAATAGACGAATCTGAACCTGAAATAACCTCACACTATAGGCGAATCAGAGACTGAAATAACCTGCTTGCGCTATAGGCGAATCGGAGACTAAAATTACCTGTTCGCGCTATAGGCGAATCGGAAACGGAAATAAGCTCACACTATAGGCGAAGTGGAGACTGAAATAGCCTACTCGCACTATAGGCGAATCGGACACTAAAAAAACCTGCTCACACTATAGGCGAATCGGAAACTGCAATAACCTGCTCACACTATAGGCGAATCGGAAACTGCAATAACCTGCTCACACTATAGGCGAATCGGAAACTGCAATAACCTGCTCACACTATAGGCGAATCGGAAACTGCAATAACCTGCTCACACTATAGGCGAATCGGAAACTGCAATAACCTGCTCACACCATAGGTGAATCGGAGAACGAAATAACCTACTCGCACTATTGGGAAATTGGAAACTGAAATAACCTGCTTACAATA